>NC_045476.1:122636866-122997187 GCF_009650955.1 Corvus moneduloides | reverse complement strand
TTTACTTCAGGGACACCCCCTGGCATTATTTTTTTAAAAAATAATTTAAACTAAGGGCTGGGAAAGTTCTTATAATTGATGGTATCACTCATGTTTGATGATAAGAAGTAAAACAAGAGCTTTCCCAGCCTGGGGCCCTAACATATCTCATCCCTTTCTTCAAGGCAGTTAAATATGCCTTGTCAGGTAAAAGACAACATAGCTTCATCGAAGTCAGCGCAGCTACACAAATTTGATATTTCTGGGGTTCCAGATAGTTGAAAATGCATGAGCTGTCCAGGTGACACTTTCATTAGCATTTAGCCAATGGCAGTTTTTTGTTTCAGGGGATTTAGGATATGAAGGCAAGTTTCTGTGTTATTCATTCAGTGTTGCCTTGTCTGTGTAACTGGGCCATAGGAGCAGATTCGTTGAAGTCAAAAGGCTACTTGCAGGAATAAGATCAAAATACTTTGGTCCATGTGTCTGACCACTCCTGTGGGGGTAGATTAGAGACCACAGTGCTCACATCATTACTGCGTTTGTCCAGAATCATTAATATACAGAATCATGAGCTTAGCTGAGAAACATATATAGTGTTTCTGCTGAGTCGGTATTTTCAGCTGAATCTGCTGAATCTATTGATGCATAATTTAAAGCTCAGTGTAGTCAAAGCAAATATTTCCTATTATTTTTCGACCATTTAAGTGAAATAAAAGTATACAAAGTTGCCTCTATGAAAGGAGTCATAAGAGAAAGGGGATGTCGGGAAATGGGGTAAAAAGATTTTGAGTTTGGGACCATTCTGATTGTGTTCTGTATGAACAACATACCCCAACAACAAAAATCTACTAAGGTGTTTCGTTCAACCTTGTCATTCTTTGTCTCTTCCCAATCCTATTTATAAAAATTCTCTTACATCTGAAAGATAACATAGTGCAAAACTGAAAGTAATCACCCAATGCGCATTCAAAAAGGGGAAAAAAACCCCATGAATTAAAGGTAGGAGGGCAAATACATATTAATTTTTTTTTATTATTTTGTATTAAATTCTTGTGTGTGTGTCTAGGAATAAAACCAGAATATAACAAAAAAGAAATTTTAGACTGTAGTATTGGGGCCACAAAGAATAAAACTGATATTAACACTTCCAGTTGTAAATTGCTGGACTCCACAAAATGGTTTGTGAGAAAATTCTTAGGATAGTAGATACTCCTGTCTATGGATTCATTTTTGAGGGAGAGTATATACATGTTTTCTCAGAAATTTCCCAAGAAAAACACCCTAACTTTCTAATATACCTCAATAATTAATTACTTTACACATCAGAATAATGCTTTCAGAGAGTAACTCCATTTGACTCAAAGCATAATAGAGGCTTTGAGGGGTGTATTCAAGAATTTTTTTTTTTTAATTTCTTGACTTTTTATATGCAGTAAAAAATTTAACAAGTTTGAATTCAGAAAATAATTGTCCATATTTATAGTTCTTCCCATTTTTTCTTAAATAAATTAGGGAAATAGGGCCTTTTAATAAGGTCTAGAATTACTGTATTCATGATTGTACATCCAGCATATATTACATCCAACATCCAATGTTTTTTTGAATATGGTGGATCAAAAGCATAAAATGGTAAGATTTTTCAGTAAATGAATACAAGGTGACTATATTTTTTTAATTATGCAAACCCACACAAAACCAGAACTTTAAAAGGGCTTCACTGGTTTTGTTCAAGTTTCAAATTTAAGTTGGATGAAATATTTAGGAAACTCTCCTTAGAGAATGGTCAGCAGAAGTCCACGTGGTCTATTTTATTTCTTTTTCTGGGCTGCTTCCATCTTATTCTACTAGTTTCTGTTTAAGCAGAACACTCTTTGTACTATAGCCTCTAGCAACAGAGCTCTTAACTGGCGCTAAAAGCCTCAATATATGATCTTTACTATCTCCATCAATCCTCTTTATTCTAATGAGCTGGATAAATGGGAAGCCTGTTCTTAAGTACTAGTCATCAAGTTATCAGTATACAACTGGTTGTTTCAGGGGGAGGGGTGGGGGTGGTTGGCAGAAATCACTTAATTATCTCTCTGGCATCATACCATTCACGTGTGTTACTAACAGCAGAGAAACATGCAACTTAATGTATATTTTTATAGAATATTACGCTCTGTACTATAAATTTCTCATTGACATCTCTAAAACACTAATGTAAATGAAACTCTTGGATATCTCTTTGCTGGCTAATTGTGATGCATTTTAAAAATTCTACCTTTGTTTTGTAGAGGGTTTACAATTCTTCCCTTCTTTACTATGTTTCTAGATCACGTATATTTCTTTGTGAATAGGAAGAGATAAGTAATATCACACAGTAGATTATATTTTGTACTCATCTTCAGCTGACATAACACTAATTTGAAGATATAATAAATAATTAAGATCTAAAACTGGAATATCATCTAATGTGGAAGGAGTCAAATACTATGTTTGGTATCAGGAGTTACAGCATCTCTTGTAATACTCATACCAATGATTTCTCTTTTGTGGTAAATGCATGTGCAAAACCATCACATTCCTTAATATCAAATTCTTATGGAAATCCTCACACTGTATTTTAGGCCCAAAAGAGGTATCTGGCATTCCAGAGACAGATCCTGACCCCAGTAACAAAAAAAGGACGTAACTTACCAGGCAAAGGCTCCTGATCTGCATAGAGAGCTGGCAGCTCCACATCTGTCTTCCTTAGGGTTGAACCAGCAGTCAAAATCTAAATACATCTCTTCCTTTGTGCCTGTGTGCTTCATATGCAATAAATCTAAGTGCAATGGTTGTTTTAGCTCACTGTGTGGGCCAGTTACCTGAACTTTATGTATTGAGCCAATATCTGCCAGTTCATTCTGAGAGAGGAGAAAGAGATGAATGGATCTCATTTCAGTCATGCCAGAACAAATGTAGTTGGCAGCTGTATGCAACAGTTGAACAAAGTTCAGTAGTTAAAGAATTGGGGCAGATTTATAACTAGCACTATTTTTCCCCTTTCTAATCAATACAAAATTGATTTAATAACATGAATGAGGAATGCTTGAGGTGTGATATTAGGGAACAAGCAATGGCAGTGACTGCTGAAATCTGTACACAGAACAAGGCACAATGTTCATATATATTACACAGATTCAGTTGATTACTTTCAGGGACAGAAGCTTTAGTCAATTTTTAAAACTTTGGACACTATTGGAAATATTTCTCACACCAATAAAAAATGGCACAATTAATTATAAATTTGAAGGAGAGCTAATCCAATTTTGAGGAAACATCCAAGAGTTCCTCCATCTTCACTCTAGATCATTCAGAAACTATACAGTAAAATCTTGCATTCACAGTTGAGGAAAAAACCAGTCTGGTTCTACTGGGGATAATGCAGCATCTCTAGGACATACCATTGCTTGAGTAAGTGAAAGCAGAGGAGGCCTTAGATATTATAATTATTGGTTTATAATCAATATTTTTTTCCCTGTAAGATAAAAAAGGGAGAAAACGGAAGCTGTCTTTTCCTCTTCCTATTCAATACTTCTTGGATTCTTTCCCCTGCTCTTTCATTTTAAATATGCTCAGATAGTAGAAGTCCATGACTTCAGCCTTTCCTCTGACAGGGCACTTCCAGCTTCATACTATTTTTTTGTATTTACCACAGGTTCTTGGAAATAATTTAGGAAAACCCTCTGAGTACTCCTCATCTTGGATTGTGTTTGTGGTTAGTCTAGTCTGCTTAGTTCCTGTTCCATTAAAGAAAAAAGGAATGCAAAAGTACAACAAATGATTTCTTTAGCTCAACCATAAAGTTCAATTTACTAAAAAGAAAAAGGAAGAGACAATAAATAACAGTGAGAAAAAAAGAGAATCCATACTAGAAAAAGCAGTTCAGAGAAACTGGTGGCAGGGATGAATAAATTACACGAGAGAGAAAAGAGAAAAATTAACCTTCTGTACATTTCATCTCATTTATGATTCTTCCTTCTCTATCATCAGCCCCAAAAGCTCCACAGTATCCCATGGCATATTGTATGCTTACAAATTGCTGATTTTTGTGAGATCACCAAAGGCTGTAAATCAGTACCTGCAGCATGGCATACACTGTGATAGGCACCCAGGGACCAATTCGCTCACTTAAACATTCTCAGTATGAGACACTGGGAGAATTTGCTCACTCAAAAACCATTGTTCGTGTGTTGCTACCTACAAACAAAAATGATGATCTGTGCCAAACTACAAAGAGGACTTAAAAATCAATTTGGTAGTTTAGTTTAAAGAAACAATTTATCTCAGAATTAAGTGGATTATTGGCTACATGATTCGTAGGCTTTTCTAGCAACAGAGAAAGGTTGAAGTACTTTGATCTGAATTGCTTTTCCTCTGACTTGAAGTGGCAACTTTTTGTGACTCAGGTTGCTGTAGAAGGTAAAAGAAAGGCTTATTGGATCCTCTTCACCACTTAAGTCAGATCCAGTGATATCCATTATCCAGAGACTTGATGACTTCATGTTGATTTCAGGCAATTCAGGACTAAGAGTCGACCTTCTACCTTTAAAAATTACCAAAGAGAAAGGAAAAATGACAGCATGAGAGAATGGCATAATCTAGCAGGACCGTAGCCTTTTCAGTACACAAACAAAGCTCTTTTTGCAGGTTATGTTGTATCTATAGCAACTGCTCACTAAGAATAACACATCAATATCTTTATTAGATTTTTTTTGCAAAGAATTTAGAAGCTTAATGTTCTTTCTGTGTTTAAAATTTAGTTTCAAAGGCATTTTTTGATGCCAGTGTATTTTCCTCATCATGTTTGGAAGTAATTGCTAAGAGAATATTCAGTCACCTTTTAGAGGTCTAAGTAATTGTTCTTTAAAAAGCCATCAGTGTTACTAAAGCAAATTTATCATTTAAGAGTATGTAGCCATATGTAGCATGTAGGCACCTAATGCAAACTGAACGATTCTAACTAACTTGGCTTGTAACCAGATGTTACCTAGCAATATAATAGGTGCTCTAATAGTGTGAGGCTGACAGGTAACACAATAAACACAAAAAATTATTTGCCAGATCCTCAGAAGATCAATATTACTATCTTCATCTCTTTTTCTTCATTAATTACTGTAATTCTTCATTTTAATTCTGTTTTAACCATTCTAGGTGAAGTGAAAATGATTTCATGAAGAGGAACAGCTCAGAAAAAATGTACTTTCTACACCTCACAAAAACCACACAACTGAATCAAGGACAACTTATGTCTTACTTCCTCTGGACAAAGTTCAGTAGTTCATTTCCTTTGCATTGAATTGTTTTCACAGGATTGAAGGAAGAAATCTTTTACTACTTCTAAATGAGTAGATGTCCTGCTGTAATTGTTCTTTTGCCAAGTACATCCAGGTTTAGGTATGCTATAATGCTAAGATCAAACTGAAAATTCACATTTTCAATAAAAGAAAGATATGAAAGAGATCTGAAAGAGCTGTAGTCAAATATATACAAAATGGGCAGGTCAGTTTTGCAGAAGAATTTACCAACTGTTACAATCTCACAAGCAGTCTCACATAAGCCCAGATAAGTATCAAGCCAGTTCCACAATGGAAAGACCCATTCTTTGTCTGAATCTTGTGATTCCTTGACTGTTACTGTCTTGAGGTACATCCCTGCCCTGCAGCCTTCTCCATCATGTCGTATGAGCACTTTTTGCAAATGACTCAGAGAAACAGCTTCCACCAAAAATGAATCCACCTGCAAAACAGGGAAATACTTAATAAAACAGAATTTTGACTTGAATTTCAGGGAAAATATACGCCTGGATTCATCTGAGAAATTAAAATTTGTGTATGTTTCTTTGTAAAATTGAACATAACATCTCCCTGCTGAATCTAAGAAAGCACACACTGATTATACCTAACATTTAATCCTATATTCATGATTAATGATGCATTGTAATTTCACTTGGTCTTTGGACAATAGGGATCACAGCATCAGTCACTTCCTATTACATTACAATCTATATACTTCAACCTTCTGACAGGCAGTTTTGACAAGACTTTGGTTCTAATCAAATTTCTATCTCTCAAATATCTAGTTTCTAAAACTTATCATACAAATCTAGATAGATATACATTAATAGTTCTAAAGAAAAGTTAGAGATCTAAAAAGAGGGTGTTCACTCCAAGATGACTTCTAAATTCTTCTCCAGTAGTCAGAAAACCTGACTTTTTGCTTGCATTACAGAATGAAAATTGTGGAAACAGCAAATGGAGAAAAGAGTAAGGGAGGAAGTTAAAATGCAAGTGAAGAGTAAAAGATGAGAGATGGGAAGGGAAGCAGAATGGAGAAGGCAGAGAAAGACAAGAGAGAAGTAAACACAAACAGCAGTAGATGAGTATAGGAACTCATCTACAGCAAGATAAGGAAAAATGAGAAATGCAGAGAAAGAAATTATATGCCCCACTAAATTTTTGCTTGTTTTGTAAGAAATCCAGATGTTCTGTATAAGGCCTTGCCAGGGGCCAGATGGACCTCATGGTAACTGGTAAAGGTTAGAAAGTTATGAACAATTGGATTTTGAACAGCAATGTCTAGGATTATAACACCATAATTCAAATAAAACAATTCAGTAGTAGGAGCTTACTAAACTGAATGTTGAAACAACTAAAAAACCAAGATATTAGGAAACTTATTCCTAAAAAAGTACAGTGGTTGCCAAAGTCCTATGTGTTGTCCCGATTACTTTTTAAATAAAAATATTAGAGAAGTAGATTTTCTGCTACTAATATTGAAAGTACTTTCATACGACCAAAAAAATTTTTTTTTTTAATAATAGTCAAAACTCAACAGCAGATCGTGAGCAGAAATCATTAACTTTGTTAATTAAGATATTTTAGGAAATAAATCCATGTATGAACACAAATTAAAATAATGTCAATAGAGTGCTGTCTTCTGTATAGAGGCGTATTTCTGAGAAATACACAGAATGAAATTTAGAAATTCTCTCAGTTCATTACTGATTCCACTTTTACCCTAAAAAGTACTGTGGTAATTGTCTAATAAAATTATTTCACGAAAATCTAAGCCTCTCCTTGACAATGTACACTTTGGCAGTGAGTTTTTTCAAACTTCCTTGTGCAGTGAGTGAAAGCCTAATTCACAGGAGAAGAACTTTATTTATAGTGGTTGTCTAGAAACACTGGGTTTATATGCATTCTTTTTCTGAGTGGAATTTTTGTTTCTTGTCTAAACTTACTGATACTGAGTTGGTGTTTCATGTGGGATTGTGGTTTCAGAAACATCACAGACTGCAAAAGTCTCACCGAAATCTCTGTAACTTATTTTGAATCACTGATTTTTTTAATTGTTTCCTACCTGATCTGTCCTAAATTTGGAACAGAAGAAGTCAGAAGCATGATCACAGAGGTTCTGCCCACTAACTGCCTTGTACTGCTCTTGTGGAGCCTTTACGGCTACATGGGTGTGTTCTTGTGCAGGAAGTAAATAACACTGGCATTGGTCTACTGTGAATATCTGGAAGATAAGTTCTGTGAATGTTTCCAAATTCTTGAATATCTAGCCAGATGCCTTCTGAGCAGGCATTAAGTGATACTTGATGCAGTGCTAGCCCCTGTACAGGTAAGACTGCATTATTGAGCCATTACCTTATTTCTTTGAAATTTTCTTCCTTTTGTTAAAAATGTATGAAGTTTCCTCACACGTGTGTCCTCTCTTTTGCCATAGAGAGTGATATAACATTTGCAAAAGGCTCTGCTCCCCAGCAGTCACCAATATGTACGGAAATAACATATTTACAGACTGTACAAAAAGAAAAGAAAAAGTTTAATTAAAGCTGATTGAGTACAAGTTGTGATTAAAATAAAACAGCAACACAGAGTATTTAGTAAGACTACTTTTTTTATTTCTGCAGCTAGGAAGAAGTCTGCTAAAGAGTGAATGAAATAATCAAGGTACTCTATTAATCTGATCTCTTCATGCTAAGCTCAATGAAGACTTTCCATCCACTTTCTTAGAAATTTGAAGGAAATTGGACAATTTAGACTTATAAATCTAGACAAACTCTGCCCGATTCTGTTTTGTTGTGCAAGATCTGGAAAATAAGAATTCGTTTGAGTTCAGGGATTTCTAGAAACTGAATTATCTTTGCAATAGATAATAACTAACACAGGTCAAAGAATAAGAATAAAGTTATGCAAATTTAAATAACAGAGATAGATGCAACATAGCATCTGGATGCATGACATGACATATAAGTATAACAATTTACAAAATGCACTTGTTAACTTAAGGAAGGAAACTATAAATTCTTTGCCTCTATACTGATCCTGTATTAATGAATTTCTACAGTCAGATCAGATTTTCTTCTAAGGAAGATCATTGCATTGCACATGTATTCAGGCTTATACAAAAAGAACCAAAATTTTTCAAATGTCATTTTTAATGCACAGTCCTGCTGAGTTAACATTTAACTAATGTAACACTACACTTTCTTTTAAGGTCATGAATAGGTTTGAGTATTCAGGGACCAGAACTTCTGGAACTTTAGTCTAGCAAAGCAGTCATGTCTCTAATTACTTCTATCTCACGTGTTACTGCTAACTTTTCTGAACAAACGCAGGACTTCTGTAAGCCTTGACATTCCAAGGGCATCTCTGAGTTCATTCTGAAACTCTCAGCATGGCAAAAAAAATAGTCCTTAGGAAAAAATCCCAAACTTTTCTGTGCAATAAGGTTTACTTCTGATACTTGTGTTAGCAAGTAAAGTTACTGTAAGCTAAGTAATTCAATAGTAACTCTAGAACAGATAATTTCCATGGCTTTGAACATGTTCTTTTCCTTAAAAAGTCCCATTATATTGGTAAGTTTTTCTCACTTAGAATCATGCAGAAGATTTAGCAACTGTAAAATCCAATATGCAACTTTGCTGGAAAATTAATATTTAAGTGGTCAGCATTTTTGCAGTGTGTACATGAAGACAGGTGCCAATAGAGCCACTGAAGATATCGAACCCAGACAAAGCACTATACTATATCTGTGACACTGATTTATTTTCAAGCAGTTAATTTACAGTGTTTATGTCTTCCTGGTGCTTTTACCTGGTAAAGTTTTCTGGTCCTCAGTGATTGTGGGGAATTCTTTTACCAGCTCCTCATTTCTCTCTTAAGAGTGAGCCAGCAGTTGCACTCCAAGTTCAGTTCTTGTTTTGCATGCAACTCTTCTAAGTGAAAAGACTTCAGATGCCAGCCCTCAAAGCCTGGCACATCGTCACAGCTGACTCGAATCTTGTATACATCCCCCAGATCTCCAGGCTCAACCTGCACCAAATAGCACGAGGAAGAGCGTACTGTCAAGTCTGGTTCACTTAGAGAGATTTTCCCCAGTCCCCAGTGTAGAATTCCTAAATTTAACAGTAAATAATGGAAAAGCTGAGTTTGAGGCTGGGAAAAGTGTTACAATAGAATCAATGCTTTTTTTTTCATGTATAATCATGGGTGAGATTGACTCCCTTATGAGTATTGTAAGTATGATACTCTACCTTTAGAGTGAATCAAGATCTGATCTTAAAATGAATAAGATGTGTGCATTTAGGCTCTTTAGACAAAAGGTAACATGGAAAGTTGTGACTCTACTGGATAAAGAGAGCATTAACTTACAATTAAAGATTCTAATATCAGCAGCCAAGTGAGGTATATATTTAAAGATGATTACTATGAGCCTGGAATCACAAAATTGTTTAGGTTGGAAAAGACCTTCAAGATCAAGTCCAACTATTAACAGAGCACTGCCAAGTCCATCACTAAACCATGTTTCTTAGTGGCACATCATGTTTGTAAATGGTTACTCAAACACTACCCTGGACATCCTGTCCCAGTGCTTGACAACCCCACCAGTGAAGAAGTTTTAACTAAACTCTCATTTGCTAAATGATTTGGCCTAGAACATAAAACTACTTTATACCAATTCTTCATTAAAGGAAAGGGATATTTCTGAATAAAAATAAATCATTGCTGTTACAGAAATAACTCTGTAGGACAACACAGCCCCGTTCCCATACTACATGTAGGAAATTCAATAACTGGTTGCTGATTGTGGCTAATGATCTGCATGACATTAACCACTACATGATAAGTCTTCTGAACAGCAGGAAGAAATGGGGCAGCCATTCACTGGGCAACTACAAGAAAGACAGGATGGGAAGTGATTTTTGAGTGAAAAAACTGAAAACTAGTAATTTTTAAAGGCAACAATTATGTTTATTTTAAAAAAATATATTTTTATTCAAAAAAAAACTTAATACAGAAAATGTTGGCAGTAGCTTTGTTCTTCTCCCCTATTACTGCTTTTTTTTCCCCAATACCCGTCACAACACAAGATTTGGTGACTTTCCAGGGAATAAATCCTTTGTGCATCCTGTTGCATCACAATAAGACACTGAAATTAGCCTTACACAATTACGCCCTGGCTCTGGCAGCACCACCAGCAGATTGGCTCCTAAGACAGAGCACAGACCACCTAACAGATTCATTTATTCTGCTTCTTAGCAGAGCTCTGAATGTGACAGCCCTTCACTGCCTAAAGCTAGTTCATGTGTATTTGCACAGTGAACACATTCATGTAGGGAAGTATCAGCTGCCTTATTCTTATTAGAGAGGTATTATATTAAAAAAATGTGCTTTTGTCATTTTGGGAGAGTTGGTCACCATTATTAGCTGTTAAGCAAATAAGAAATAGTAAAATACCAGAGTATGAAGAGGACTAATTAATTGTAAATAAAGTAACCCACCCAAACCATTTTACAGGAACTTTATGAATGGTTTATGATGCAGAACTTATGAAAAGAGGCCTTCGCTAAGAAGGAATTGCACTTGATGAATTAAAAATCCCTTCCAGTCTGAATTTCTTAAGGTAAGTATTTTAACTGGTTGCCATGCCCCTCCTACACAATTTCAAGATACAGGGCATTGTTTAAGGACCAGAGAAGGACTCCTTTCTATTGCCTATATAACAGCCTTGGGTTTGCATGAACCACTCAGCTCCTGAACTGTAACTCCACAGTACTCATAAAAGACACACAGCAGTAGTTTTACACCAAAGAAGAGGGCACCAGACTTGTTCTCTCTCTAAGCCTAGTCTGCCCTGCCATGGTGCTTACAGAGCTCAAAGCTGTCCCTGACTTGGTTGCCACTCCTGCACTGTGAAAAGGGAAATACATGGGCAGAATATCACATCAAGATTTTTTCATTCATGCCGTGTATGTTGCAAAGGATATCATTAGCTGTTTTTCATTAGCTGTGGTGGACTAAGTGGATTAATTCCTCTCAAAATATGCATTCCACCTGATTAAACTTAAAGGGAATTATTTGGGTTCATTGAGAGGAGAGTGCACAGGTTCTTCACCCATCTAAACTATGGTTCTTTCACAAGCAAAAAAACCATTGCTTCTTTTTCAGAACCAGACTACTGACTTCTAAAATTATTGCCTGCAGATTTTCTTTCTCATACATGGACCCCATGGCTGTATCACACAGCTACTCTGAATGCTGTGACCAGCTTATTCCATAAAACTCTCTGTTTGGGAGTAGCAAAAGTACAGAACTCGGTTATTTTTATGTGACAGGGCAAGCTGTAATTCACATTTTACTTTGTCTTCTGCTACCCAAATTTCAATTCTCTAGGATTCTAAGTTATCATAAATACATGTGCTATAATCCTTGTAGGAAATGCACAGAAGAGATTTACAGAAAAATAATTCCAGAATACAGGACAAACTATTTAGAAGCCACAATTGTCCATTTTGTTTCCAGAATCACAATTTCAATTAATTCCCTGACTGTCTTTGAACCAGCAAGTACTAATTATCATACTGTTTCTGATCTGTGGAATGAAACACCTATTATTTTCAATTGAGTGTATTAGATGCCCTTTTTAATGGATTTGTTTTTTCCCTCACAGTTCTTGCCAGCATTAGCCTTTTTGTTCAGATCCATCATTGAATCCAGTGCTGCCATTACATCATTCTTGTAATCCTTTTCTGAACAGTTTAATACAAGCAGTTTTTCTTTGGAATATGATATTCTTTGATCCCAAAATTGTCTTTTCCCTCCATCGATGTCTATTAATTGATGCAACATGAACTTTGAAGCAGAGACAGACATGTAATCCATCACAAAATATATATCCAGTGAATATCCTGGTTTTAAATTTGTTGAATGTTTGCAAGAGGATACTTTACCTTTTTCATTATTACAATTTCCTAATTAATTTTTTCACATTTATTTCTTCTGAATAATTTTATGTAATATTCAGAACTTGAATCTTAGCTGAGTTGGTGTGATTTGTCATATTCTAAACAACACAATATGGTTTCCATTATGTGACTGAAGGAACATGGCTCTTAAAATCAGGAGGAGCCACTGGGCTTCTGAAGATCTCAGAGACAGGTAACTGATAAAGATATTCATTCATGAGAATTTCATAACATTTTAAATCTTTTCCTTTTTGATTCACACAGGGCTTCTCAAAGACATCATGCCTAAGGTAATTAAAGCTTTGTAAATTTTACTGTTTGGGTACATATTTAAATTCAATTATTTTTCCTTTTTTTCCCTGTTAAAAAAAAATCCCCAAAAAAATCACACACACACACATACACACACCCCATGAATTATTCTAGTTAATAGGGTTTGGTCAAAGCATCCTAAAATTCAATTGGACAGCCATCTGTCATATACTCCAGAAATCCTTCTGCTTGTTGTTTGGAGCATCATCTCATACTGTGGAAAAAACATGGATTATTGTATTATGTGACTTGAAGCTTTCTCTCACCTTTGCGGTCCTTAACACAAAATACATTCAGTATTTATTGTGTATTTACCAACAGTCCTGGTTGAAGTGCACTATTGCTCATTTTGTACTATCTGTGCTAGTGTTTTGGACAATAGTTTTGGGGATCCTAATCTCACCCTCTATCCCATGTATTTTATGATCCTCTGGAGAATAGAATGTGCACAATACACTAGAACTTTCCAAAGGCATACTCTGACAACCTTACTGTGCAAGCAACCAAGAAAGAGAGATGACTGTGAGAAAGATCTGTATACTTTATAAATCTATTAATTCCATGTGAGATCAGTGATTGATTCCAATCATCACCAGACTACAAAGGGAAAAAAAATCCACCTCTTCACTGGTTTCTTGCAATGCTGCCTTCAATGCTACAACTCCTGTCAGATTTCATAACACTGGCACATTGACCTATTTTTCAATTTATTTTTTAAAACTAAGGTGTTCTAGTTAAATTCATTCTTATTTAAGCAGCTCAACTACCATACCACACATTTCTGAGACCACTGAAACCCAACTGTACCTAAGAGCATGCTGCTATTTTCTCTCTTTTAATTTATTCTTTATGCTTGCTATGTGCAATTAAACTACATCTGTTCTTTCACAGGAGTTGGTTGGACATATTTTGGATCAAATAATCATTCTGAATACGATACACATCTGTGCATATACTTGTGTGAGAACACCTGGAAAATCAGGAATTTACATGTCTTTCATCCTCAGTGTGCAATAAATGCATCTCTGAGATCAAAATTAAGCTTACTGTTTCAAAACTATGTGAGCTGCTTATAGCACATAATCTGTTGTTCTTTTTACTGCACAATATTATTAAGGATGTTTCTCTAGGACCTGGATCTTGGGGCGAGGTTAAAAGTTCATTTATTCCTGCTTGTTGGAAAGCTCAATTCACAGCTTGTCCTCCTTGTGATATCACGTTTATGCCTTCAGCTTGCTGCTACAGTGAGAGAACATAAGCAAAGCTTCTGCATACTTCTGCATAGTCTTAGTAAGAACAAAGAAAGGGAAAGCAAAAAGAAGCTGGGTTTATTAGCTCAAGCACCTAAAGCGGTATGAGGGTCTTTATGGAGATACCTGTGAATCCCCAAATGCCCCTTTATACTAGAGCTGCTATTCTGTAAGCTGCACTGTAAGCAAAGTTGCAAAGAGATAAAATGTCATACACAGTAAATAATGCTCAAATAATACTAACTTCTCCATACAAAGCAATAAAAACAAGGACACAAATAGCTGTTAGGAAAATACAGGCACTAACCCAAAGTCTATCCAAAGTATGAACAAACTTTCAGAAAGCTGCTGGGGTGGAAGGGTACAGTGGATAATGTGCTGTGTACACTGGTAAACTATGAGGGACAACCAAGACTGACACACAGACATACTAATTTCCCCATGTGTGATACCCAATCATTGAAACTAGGCAGCGTTAACAAGGAATACGTGCCATTTGGGAAATTACCAACACGTTGGGTGTAGCAAAGGTCTGCTTTATGCACTGATGCTTGCCAAAATTCAGTCAGCTGGCATTGCTGCTCCATAGATAGATTCTGCCTCTACTGACCTCTTCAGTTTATGTTCATGGCATAGGATAGGAAGCTTGTTTTGTTGCTCAGTGTGTTTCCTGGGTGTTTTCTGATAAGCAGCTGCTTCCTTTTCATTGAGAAATGGCATTTATCTTTTCATTTACTCCCCATAAAGTTCTCAAATTGCTTTAGCTTGTTATTTAAACTAAAAATTCAGCCTGGATCAGGTCATTACAATGAAGCTTTGACATAATTTTCTAAACGTAGTTTTGCCATTGTTTTCAGAATGTTTATTGCTGCCATTGAAAAGTCTTTCTGAGCTGTGTAAAACTGCCTTGAATTGCAAGCTGTTTCTCTCATCTTGCTGGCTAGAAGCTGTACTTCATGCCAATCAACAGAATTTGCAATGACTTAGCCTAGAAAACCAGGACAGAATTTGAAGATTTAAAAGATGCCTCCGATGAATCCTCTCAAAGCAGCAGCATGTGTGTCAGGTGTACGGGCAGTCAGGGCTGTGTTAGGGTTGATTTTATTACTGGCCTGCTATAAGCTGTTGCTTCAGAGTGAGTTCACCACACTTTGATATGCATGAATGCATTCTCCAGTGATTTGTGATTATCCAGAAAAATCCTCTGCCTGCTGGCCTGAGAGGCAGAACTATCCTGGGGAGAGTGGATACTACTTTACAAAGATGGAAGTGAAGGAAAGAAAAGCCCACTTATGCCCCTTGGGAGTGCTGCCCAATCCTTCATCTTCTGCATTCACAAATAATTGTATATTGCCTTTTGTATGAGCTTCAACTCAGGAATCTTTAGGGAATTAGAAAAAATGCAAGATGAGCTGGTGAATGCAATAAATTACACAAAAGGGTCCATGGAGCTGGCTACAGTAGAACAGGACTAGCAGTAGGAGATGACCCAAGATCTATACTTACATCATTCTGTCTTTGTAAATTATCACATCATTTTTTACCAGACAAATCAACTGTCTATATATAATGCTAGTTATGTGTACACACAAACACACACACATATATATGCATATATCTATATCTATCTCTCTCTCTATATATATATCCTAGAGGGCATTGTCATGATAAGTTCTGTGTGGTACTGTATATTTCTGACTTACAATTAATTCATCAGTTGCTCTGGGGAGAAAGCACACATATCCCGGGGCTTGTGGAGAAAGCAGAAGCTCATCACTTTTGCCCTTTGAGCCGTGAATCACAAGGGTTCTTTTACACTCCTTTGGCCCTGGGGAATCTCCATCTGTTTTAACCTGCATTCTCCACTGTTGTGCTAAAACAGGAAAAATACATTTTTAGCATCAGTGCATCAATTAAACAGTTTTAGTATCAATGGTAGAGAGCAATGGATGACTTTGTTACTATCACAACAAAGAATTATATATTACCATGAGTTTACATCCCATTTAATATAAATAATTAATAATTTTAAAATCTCTTGAAGATAAGTATAACTCAGGCTTGATAAACACAAGACAACTGTTGAAGTGGGTCTGAAAACAGTTAACACCAAGGAAGCAGAAAAAAGACACTTTGCCTAGGCATGGTTTTTGCTTTCTTTGTAATAAAATAGTTACTTTAATTACAGTAATTATTTTAATAAGTTTCAGATCTTAACATTTTCTTATGTAACATGAAAAGAAAATTAACATTTTGAAAGACTTGTATGTGATCCATTTGTAAGACCTGCTGGTTAATACACAACTAGTTAAACAAAAACCTTTTTTTTCTCAGATTTTTCTGACTTAATTTGTCATGTCCAGTCTGCTCATTTGTCAGATCAGATCACTCATTAGGGCTGAATACAAAATTCAGGAAATTTTGAAGGATGTTTGCACTGCCCTCAGCTCATGTCTTGGGCATTTTAGAGGTTGTTTTTTGGTAAGTCATCCATATTCATAACAGCGTTCGAAGTCCAGTGTGCAACAGGGAAGCTGTTCCAAGTGTGGGAAAAATACAGTATCTTAGATGGACAACATAGGTTAGGAAGCTACTTAAGTGCTTGAAGGTAAATCATCCCCTGAATTCAAAGGAATGATTTGTTGAAAAGACAATTGATCCTGCATGGCAAAAGGAATTTAACAGTGGAAGCAAATTAAAAGCTTTTGTTTAGACAGTGGCTAATACTATGGAAATACAATCATTTGCTAATGGGATTGATATAAAAGAGAACAATTTCGTGATTGTGTGTAAGCCTGCAATATGATATGTTGATAAAATTAATTTTAGAATCATTTAATTCAGAAATAAATAGGATGTGACTTTTTCTTACAGAACTGTGTGCTTTTTTCCTACCTTTTGTTTTCCTCTGCCTGCCTAAAGATGGAAACTAGATGAAAACCTGATCTGGCTTCCTTGATTTATAATTTTCCTCTTTTTTATATTGGTTTTTTAGCTAATCCTGTTTTTCCCTTTTTTATAGAACGTGTTTCTGCATTACATCTGACTGTTCGCTGACTCTTCTGGGCTCAGCTAGAAAACAGCAGGCAAATACTCCTCTCGCAGCTAGGCTTCTGAGTAACACACTAGCTGAAAGGATCCTTCCATCTGAACTCTTTTTTTAAGATCATTTCCAGCAATGAGTCAGATGTAGCATGTAGAAGATCCACACTTTGCCTAATGAGGAACTTTTGCTGTTTGATATATATGCCAGCTTTGAATTTTATCTCCTTGTGCCAGGTTGGCATGTGGTACTCTTCAGGGTGTCACACTTGGTGAAGTCAAGCATTGTTTGAGCTTTTGCTGTTCCTGAGCACTCCAAGGGTTTATGAGGAGCTTCAAATTTTTACAAAGACTCCCAACATAGCCCTGAATCTCTTACCCTGTCTAACCATGCCCCATTTTGAAGGCTGCCCCAGGAACACAACAGAGTGGAAATTAAGATAATTTTGCAGTTCTGTAGTGGAACTTTTTTTTTTCTCTTTGTAATATCCCTCTGCTCCAGGAGAGAGCAAGCCCTAAGTTAAGACAAAGCACTAATGCATAACTGCCTGTTCCCTCCTCAGAGAGGCAGCATGTTCAGAGAACATATTTCAGGCAAGGTGATTTATTTTAATTAATATCCATTATTGTGTGTTTAATTATTATTTCAATAGGAAGGCCAAGACACCAGTTGGGAGTTTTCCAGGGAATAAATCACTGGTTACAGCTTTAAGGTCTCTTAGTGCCTGTGATTCTTTATTCTCCCACGCTTACTTTTAATGCTTCTACAGTTTGGTAAGTGAGCTAACAGACTGACTGCATTTTCTCTCAGTTCAACAAATTCATTTAACCTGCTCATGCCAGAAGAATCAGAAAATTCTTTGTCTAATATTCTATTCACTTAGGCATCTACTTGGTGAGTATGGATACACGAGACAGAAGACTGATGCTAAGTTTTTATTGTGTTCAGTGATTTCTACATCTCTTCAGGAGTGAAGCTGTGGAAATGAGATAGCTGGACTTCAGTAGGTCATTTTCTGCATTTTGTATGTGTGGCCACATTAAAACAGAGACTTTTCCCCTGATATTACTGAACTGTGTTAACTTCCTTTCAGAGTGATTAGTGTATTAGTGTGTTACTGTACTTTCATAGCTTATGTGTAAAGTTATAGCCATTTACTTTGGGACATCAATGTGGGAATCACTGAAATGAATTGTAGGGGAAAATACAGAATTCTGGGGGAAAAAGTCTCAGAATTCTCTCTTTTCTATAATGATATAACCAAGAATCTGATTCACATTACAGATATTTATACAGAGATATGTTAGAATTAGGGATCATTTCTTGACTTTCAGAAATTAAATGGAATCAGTCATAACAATTTCTTGCCAGAAATTCTTTTAACCACTAGTCTGGAACCTGAGAGTTCCTTCAGTGAAACTATGAAAATCAAACCTGCAATGACTTCTGTACATAGAAATCTGGATATGGCAAAACCTGAAGTCAACATTTCATAATATAATTCAGAAAGCTGAAAAAGGAAGGCTTATTTTCTGGATTTTTTAAAATATGAGTAAATTATGTGTTTTTAAAGGATTGCCAAAACTGTTTTTACAGTATACTATTTCAGGTTTTTTTTCACTCTGGTGTTTTTTGGTCGAAAGACCTAGAAAGACATTCACACTTTTCAAGATGTAGGAGTAGGTTGCTTATTTCCTGAAGACTGTAGAAATTTGTGTTCCTTAAGGCAGAGCAGTCAGTCTGCTTAATTCTTTTTCTTAGGGATTTCCACCTCCATCTGGCAAAGCAAACACACAGTTGTTGCTTTATAGAAGCAGGTCCATTCCATTTAAAATTTGGGAATTCTGTTATTATTCTTAGTCCATTATCAAGTACTTGCAAGGAAGGGAATAATTAAAAAAAAAAATTAGTCACAGCAGAATTTACTGGATATTTTCCCTTTTCATATGAACTTTCTTAATACCAAAAAAACCTGCCTTAATAGCAAAAACCTTGCACAACACAAGAAGAGCCAACACAGAAATATCTATTAACTGAACTCTGCTATTGTTATTTATAAATTAATACTTTATTTACCACCCACAAAAACCCACAAAACCTCAGGACACCCTACAGGAATCACATTAGATCCTTTTAGCTGACTGCAGTGAGGATATCATTGGAACATATTGTGTCTTTTCTCCTTGCCTTGAGAGAAAATTCTTTGGTATGTGCTATTAAGATACTTCATCTATTTTGAGGCAGAAAAGGAAAATACATAGAGAAAACAGAAGGAAAAAGTAGTAAAATACCCCTACCATGTAGGAAACTTATAGAGAGCGACATAAAGTCCTGTTCAAATCAACTTCAAATCCCTCAAATCAACTTCATTTGAGAGCTGAGAGCACCTATCTGCCTTCCCTACCAGGGCAACACTCTTTCTCTATTTATCTTGCATCAAACATACAAGGAGGAATCAGAGGCATACAAATCTATTCCTATGCCTGATTTGCCAGAGCCTCTCTGTAATGTACAAATGTACAAAGGTTACTGAGAAAACTTGGTATGGGCAGACTGCATTTTGGCAGAATTCATAACCAGCAGCAGCAGTCACAGGGATATGGGATTTATGCTTCATTAAAGCTGGCATAATGCTAACCTGGCTGAAAAAAGACAAAGAGCCCTCAAGTAACCTACCCAGCAATGATGAGTTTCAAGTCAAGTTTCCTCTTTGGCTAGGTGGTTGAACAGGCTGCTAGCCTCATCCAAAGTGAATGAGGTTTCTGACCTTCAGTGCGATTTATAAAATATTTTGTTCTGCAACCGGTGCCTTAGACCTGACCTAAGCACATTGATCTTATCCTGAAAATCAGCAAACACAGAATTGTGCGAATCAGCTTTTTATGACTTTCCCTGAAGCTCATTTGAAGAGTGCAGCTCATACAGAATATGACCACATGAGTGCCTAAAACAGTGGCTCCCTAACATCAGAACTTCCACTTGCCTCTTATTCAGTAAACATACGTTACATGGAAAGTTTTCACCTCCACTCTGAAGGGGATTGCTTATCACTATTCTACCACGTAAATCTTCACTGCTACAGGTGCTGGGAGAATCTAAGGGAATTATTTTTTCTCCTAGGACTCTGCATGTCTGGAATGTTCTCTTACCAGCTCTGACATTGGTACTGTGTCATGATAGAATGACACAGAGCTGACTACAGGATATCTTTCCAAACCACTTGTGATTGTTACCCTCCTGTAAAGCTCAGTCATGCAAGGTCTATGAGATCACTAATATGATAGCACAAATTAAACTGTGAAAAATCAGTCCTGATCATCCTCTTTTTCACATAAGGCATGAAAGTCCTGTCTCTAACCTATCTCAGTTCCCCACCGGAATGAGCCCACAGGTAAAACAAAGATGGATGAAGGGCAGCTCAAGCTAAGGCGTCATATAGCTAACTGACAGATAACTTCCTAAAAATAATCTTCTCTTTTCTAACTTCTTTTTTCAGACGCTCTGATCTCAACAACCTCTGGGTCCTCCTAGACATCTAGACAGTGAAATGGTTCAAAAGCTGGTTAAGAATAAGCCACTCCTTCCTCCTCATAATCAATATATTGAGTCTGATCACCCTTGACTCTCACAGGCACTGAGCAGCCTGTGAATCTGTGCCTGATTACTATAACATAATGAAGCATGAAGCTCTGCTGGGAAAAATTTTGAAATGGTAGTAAAATATAGTCTACTTCTGACATAAGGTGAAACAGATATTATGGTTGCCTCTCAGAATTGTGCACTTAGCAAAATGCAGAATCCAATTCAAGTCACTCATGAAAATCAACTTTCTGTGTGAGAAAGTCTTTACTTACCTCAGTTCATCAGTCTCTTCTTGTCAAAGTTATGATTTTGTGGAATAATAAAGGTGTTTGATTGAATACAAATTATTCCATTTTCTGGAATTAGAAACTGGAATTAGATTGAGAGACTAGGACTCATCCTACAGTAAGCAAGTCACTGTTTTAAGAGACAAATGTAAACACTACTTTTTTCAGTTTAGTTTTTTCCCATAAAATTCCCAGACACAGTTGCACGGAATAGCCATTTACAGTTAAATGTTCATAAAAAATGTGTGTGTCAGTCTGTTCCTCGTTTCTGGTTAGGAAGAAACATGGAGATGGTATCTCAAATTTTAAACACTTGGGAGGAACTAGTGCATCACAGGGATGAGACTGTCTTTGTAGGTATGAAAACAGAAAGCTGAGTGGGGAGCCTTTTATTAATATCTTTTTATTAATTCAAGCAGATTTAGCCAACTGAATGCATATACTACATTTAGCTTCACTGGAGGATTTGGAATTTAAGCTTGCATTATTTCTGGCAAGAGTTATTTCAAAGGCTACTTTGGAATTTTGACCTGAAAATTTTTCCACTGACACTTCACAACACATTTTTCAACTTGCTGATGTTTGCTAGTGGACCTGTCCCCAAGTATTAAATGACAATGACATTGGGGTAAATAAAACAACACTTGAATCTCTTCTCAGAGGAATTCCTGGTTGATTTTAGGACAGAGTAGTAGAAATAGGAAGAAAACCAGAAATGGTTGATGTTTTTCTCAACTGCTTATAAAGGTCTGTCTAGTCCTTTCTGTAGACTGTTGCCAGCCAACTTGTCATTTTCTCTTGCAGCTGATATACAAGACAACACATATACAAATGAGGTCACTTGCTCACATATTTCTCACTATACTGATTTAAATTCAAACAGCAAAAACTGTGGTGTAGAAAACAATGGTTGGAAAACAGCTCTTACCTTTAAGGAATGCCTTCATTGAACTGCCATCCTCTAAAAGATGAACAAGAAATGTAGTTGTGAGCTAGCTTTATTATCACTTTTTCTTAAGCTACAGTCTTACCTGGAAGGGTTCTTCGGAAATAACTAGGCATTATATAACATATACTTTAGTGTTATGACAAATTTTCTTTAACAAAGTACTGACTATTGGCAGTTAACTCCCTCTCAGTCTTCCCATCATCTTGATATTCATCTAACCATCATTCATTACAAAAACAAAAATAATGAGATAATAAAAATTATTAGTATATTATATATCATCTGATCATTACCTTTTGTCTCCAATAGTATTTTTTATAGTTCTTTTATCAAATAACCTTGAAACTACTTCCAAGACCAAATTTTCTTTTATACCTTCATCACAGTTGGCCTTACTCATATAAAAAGATTTTGGTTCAATTTGCTCCAGGAAAATTTCATGGTAGCTGTATGAAGTACTGTAGTATATTATAGTGTACTCCAGTACATTATATGAAATACTAATTATTTACTGGTTCAGAGACTCAGGTGTAAATGTAAGGGAATTATATAACCTGCAGTGGTTAGTTATATTCACTGTACTTAAAATTATGTATAAAACCTGCAGTTCTGGAAGTTTCTAAAACTTTTGCAGGCTGCAGCAACAAACTGAACTTCTGTTCTTACTTTACTTTTCTTTTATACTGATGAATTTAAGGAGTTTTTCTGCAATTTCATTTCACTGCAAACATACATTCATACTCCTTCAGTTAAACTCCCTTGTTCACATATTATTTCCCAATCTTCAACAACCTCACTTATTTAAAAATAAATATGTGCTCGCTATCAGCTTCTGTTCTATTGACTCCATGTTGATGTTGTATTTGTTTAAACGCAAGGATCCATAACACATTTCATTTCTTGTATGTAACTAAACCCTATGAATAAATCTCTTATGCATGAAGTCTAAACTCCACTGTATTTCAACTCTTGCTGCAATAAATAACTTGATTAACTTTTGAGACCTTCTCCTCATTCCATCCTAAGAAACAAAAGATCACTAGCAGTTTCTAAAAAGTAAGAAACCAAATTCTGATGAGAAACTGGAGCCAGGATTCGAGGTGCAGCCTCACCAGTGCCACGTACAGGGGGACAATCACTGCCTTGGTCCTGTTGGCCACACTATTGCTGATCCAAGCCAGGATGCCATTGGCCTTCTTGGCCACCTGGGCACAGGTTGGCTTGTGTTCAGCCAGTTGTTGACCAGAGCTCCCAGATCCTTTTCCACCAGGCAGTTTTCCAGCCACTCATCCCCGAGTCTGTAGCACTGCATGGGGCTGTTGAGACCCAGGTGCATCTCCCTCTGTACCCTTGTGTGGATCACATCCAGCCCAATAGATTTACTCGGATATGTCTAAGTGCTGCAGCAGGTTGCTGACTATTTCCCCTTGGATTGTGGGGAATTCCTTCTGCTTCCCACCCCTTTCTTCTTGCTCAGGGGTCTGGTATTACTGTTAAAGACTGAGGGGAAGAACGCATTAAGTGGCTCAGCCTTTCCTTCATCCAGTGGGTATCTTCCCTACTTGGCTACCTCACCAGCTGTGTCAGGTTCTCTTCCACCAGCTCCAGGAACCTCCTAAACTCCTTCTCTGCTGTATTGTATTTGCAGTCCCTCATGAGACCAACGGTTGGTGACTTCTTCCAGCTGCTCACTTCATCTGCCTCTTCTTCCTGGCTGGCTGGTCTGTAACAGACCTACACCCTTCCATGACAACACCGGCCTTACTGGCCTTCCCCCTGATTCTTACCTGTAAACACCCAACTCTATCATCACCATCATCAAGCTCTAGACAATCAAGAAACACCTTTAAAAGCAGGTCTACCCCACCTCCTCTCCTTCCTTCCCTCTCCCGGATGAAGAGTTTATAGTCATCCATGGCAGCACTTCAGCTGTGCAAGTCATCCCACCATATTTTCGTGATGGCAACTACGTCATTTCAGATCTTTATACACAACACTTCTTAAAAGATTGAGAACAGAAAGCTTATTTAATTTCACATGGTCACTGTAAAATTTAGATTAAAAAAAAAGATCAATGCACCTTTCCTTTTACACAATGTTTGGCTTGGGGCTTCTCTTCATTTGGCTATGATTCCCTCCCATGCCAATACAGGAATTTTTTTCCTTGTCTTCAACTGTAAAATTTTGCAGCACTTGTATGTTGAAAAACCTGGAGCATTGCTCAAACATCTAGGTTGTGTGCACATATCTGCTCTAAAATTTTTTCATTATGTTGCTGGCAGGTAACAAATTTTTTTTCTCCATGAATGACATACCTATTACAAGGAAATACAACCTCTTGAGCATCCTCTCCTTTATGTTTGATGACAATCTTATCCAGAAACTATCCACACTTGTGACAAAATGACAAAAGTTTATCATGTGAAATTATACTTTTTTAAAAATAAATTTTAAGAAAAAAGGCCCAGATTATCTTTTTCCAGCAGAAACAGAGATCATATTAAGACAGATCTCATCTAAATAAATAAGATATATTAACAGAATGAGAGCTTTATTATTTTTTGTCTTTTATAGGAGATGTAATTCTTGTCTGCCTTAGCTTGTTTTAATTTTAAGAGGGGTGAGTTTTTCCCTTGGAGAAAAATACATGCATACATCTCTGAACTGTCAACACCATTCACATCCCAGCCTACATCTTTTGATTCCCTGTAATCAGGCACAAAGATGCTGGGACAAATCTGTTTATGCCAATAATCAAGATTTATGTGAAAGCTGGAAATTTTGATCCTCTGTGAGTGAATGCCTTATTGCATATATAAAAATATTAATTAAAAAATCTTTAAAACTTATGCTCTCATGTGCAGATGGAGTGGGGCTGCAGCATTGGAGGGGCTTTGCATGTCTTGGTGCCAGTAACTGGCAAAACTGAGGATCCAAGGATCCAGGGCCAGCAACCAGATTGACTGCCAAAGGCCAGCTACTGGAGGCCTTCTACATCCATACTGTAAAAGTATGAATGTAATTTTATATTTGACACTGATGGACTGTTGTTCTGATCAGCTGGAGAGGGTAACAGGGCCACTTGTACTGCTTGTGTACATGCTGAGTTCCTGTCTGTGTTGATCTGCATGGCCAGCCATGTGCACACACATATGTATAAATGTGTTTGTGTGCATGTCTACTGGGAGCACACACTCAGCCTTGCTACTATGAGAGCAGCAGGCATGGGGCTGTGCATCTCACATCTGCTGGGCTACTGAATTTATCTCCTCCCTAACTGCAGTAACCACTGGCACACCAATACCGATATTTTAGATCTCTTCCAATGACCATCCTAGTGATTGGTCGGGTTGTCCTGCGACGCCCTTCTCAAACATCCTGTTCTCACTGTGCCTGCACCACTCACAGTTTGCCATGTTGCTTACGAGGTTTTGCCAGCTCATACTGTTACTTATCAGCACATTGCAGCAAAACAGCATGGGGGATGTTTTGGTCAGAAGCAAACAATCATCCTATTTACTCTCATGCTTTGCCGCCTTGGCTGCATCTGAGTCTGGAAGTCCCTAGAAGGCAGCAGTTTCTGTCACATAGGAAGGGCATCCCCAGGTAGTCCGTGGAGCAAACCCTGTTCTCTAGGACAAAATCCTTTACCTTCCTCATTCACCTTCCCTCCTCCGTCTCAACCCTCAAAAGGCTGAGTCTCTCCTGATTCACCATCCTTTTCCAGCTCTTAACCCCTCAGTCACCTCAGGCTAGGTTCATGTAGAGCTACAGTCCAAAAGAGGTCTGTGAGATCTGTCTGTGCTGAGTACAATGAACAGCCTTCTGAATTACCAAGGCATATATTTTGTTACAGATAGAATTTAATCCATTGTCCTGTTTAGGCAGTTCTTTAAACCCACAGATTTGAACTCCAGTGTCTCCACCTTGAGATAGCTGAATTGGGTTACAGGTTTGTAATGCTGATCCTGCTGATCCACACTTCTTACTAAAGGAGAGATGAGGGAAGAGAACATGGTATGGTGCTGTGGGGAATAGAGGGAAGGTGGCCTCCACCACAGTGCCTTTTGTGTTATGTCTTGGGTTACTACAAAGTGAAGCTCTCAGGTGTACAATCATCCATATTGCTGAGGGCAGCAAACTCTATGGAACTACAGATACAGGAAACAACCATTCCAAGACTGCACCGCTCTGGCTACTTCTCTAATAGTCACAAGGCTGCTCAGAGCCTTAGACAGTACAGTCAGTCTGCAAGATGGGTGCTGCTTGGGGCCATTTCAGAACAGAGTAGGGTAAAAGGGCTTTTCAAATCTGCTATCAGTGGAGCCCTGAACTGCCTTAAAAATCCTTCTCTTCACTTAGCTTCTTCCTAGATATTAATCTGCAAACATATTTGCAATTTTTACATCTTTGGTGCTTTTAAATGCTAGCTTTCTATTCATTTACATCATTCCAGAGATGCACATTTTTTCTAGGGCCTATACCCAAAATTCATCTCATCACCAAATTCTTTTTTTCTGAAAACCTGCAAGCTGAATGCAATGTCACTCACTGGAACAGCTCTACATTGACTTGCACAGATCAAATATATAATCAAATCTTCTACAATTGCCCGAAGCAGCAAGGACATTGTGCTATAGCTACTCAAATTTTGTCAGGTAGCAAATCAGCTCCTGAATATCTTTAATTCCACCCTGGATAGTTTTCACTGTTTGTCTAAAGAAAGATTGTCTTACCAGTGTGAGCCACACTTCTGAATGTTTTCTACATGCAAATAAATCATGCTTTCTTATAAATAATCTTGAAAACAAAGAGTGGAATGACAATATATGACATTAAACTCATGCCCTTTTTCCTGCCCATTACCACAGTTTTTCATCATCTCATCACAGGGATCAACCTGCAGGAAGACTTTTTATCACTGCAAGACCTTCTGTCACATTTTCTATGAAGGATGCAATATAAACAAAATGCATGTGGTTTAAAAAGGACTTGAAAACAGACTGGTCTCTAGGAGGTTAAATCCTACCTGGACCAGCTCCATCGTGGCTAATCAGAACTTTCTCCAAGTCTCCCAGTGAGACAGCCTTCATGCAGAAAATATCCATCTGTGGAATCATACAAGGAAAATTATAAAAGTCTTAAACATAGCTATTTCTTTGACTCTAACAGTATAGAAAAGCATTTTTTCTCTCTTTTTTCTTTTTCCAGAATGAATATAGTCATTTTATATTGGTCCTGGCCAGACACTGAGGATCTTTTAAAACTTTCTACAGTGAATAACACCTGAAATTTACTGCACATAGTCAGCGCCAATACCTTTGGCATGACACAATGATCAGTTTCCAATGATTATTTGGGTGGGTCTATATCATATTTTCTATCCCTATCTGCCTCACCAGGACTGGAAAACAGACTTAGGAATGCAGATTTAGAACTTGATTCTAAAGTTCACAGTGATCTGTTCAGGACAACGTAAATCCTATTGTCACCATTTTATCTGTATGTGCAATACAAATAACCAAGAATACCCAAATTCTAATATCTAAAGCTCTTAGCAAATGGTTGATCAAGCAGATAGAAATTATCCCTATGATGCAATTATGTAAGCAATATTGAATAAGAGAAATGGTAAATGCTTGAATAAACTTTGTAAATAAAAAGATATTTATATTTGTTGAAACAGTTTTCTAGCCATAATTTACTCTTATTGATCAGAAGCAGTTTTTACTTCACCTGTCCATGTTGAAATTTAACATTATTATTCTTAGATCTATGAAGCTTCCTTTTGCCAGCATCTCCTCTTGTCCCAATTTGGTTGATATAAACATTGGAATCTGTTTCAGCATCCAGTTTAGCTCCTGTGTATACATGGACCTAATACACCAACACTAAAAGAAGAAAAAACTTGAGATTATCCTTGCAGTTTGCACAAGATTCAAAAGTTTCCTCATCAAAATTTGCCAGAACACTGTACTGATTTTCAAGTTTCCAAGTAGCAACAGCTATCCATGAATTTGTCACTTCTAGGTTCAAATATTTTAATTGTCTTCACAAAAATACGAAAACATCAGGATTTAGAAAAACCACATTATGCTGGGCAAAGCAGCTCATCAAGCAAGCGCTCAGTTTTCTTCTCTTACTGCCCATTGCCTGTTCATGATTTCAGGACCTAATTCACAGAGCTTCTTTGCAATTTATCTGGAGACCACCTATCTATGTCTAGTCATCATCTGAAATAAAAGCTACTTTTCACTGGTACCAAAGCACTTTCAACCTCCAGATTTGTGCAAAACAATTATCTGGATTGTGGACCTTCATTTCATCTTAAAAGAGGAATAACAATCACAAATCCTAGGGGTTTTAGATTTTCACTTCACATACAAAGGTGGGCAAGCAGATGAACAGCTCCCACACATATAAAAAATGAACAGTCATCTTGCTTTTGAAGGTTTCAACATCTGTCACTAGTGAATGAGAGCACTTTCAAAAACAACTCTCATTAAAATATATTTACAACTTTTTAATGCATCTCCTTATAGTCTAGAGCAAAGTCTTACATACAAAAAATACATATGTCTTCAAAGAATTCTGGAATATAATTTAGAATTACTGTATTAGCATGTTCTATACCACACTAATATTGTTTTTATAACTATCCAGATGTGCAAATTTATTTTTAACAATTATTTGCAGTGATCATATACTATTATATTTCATTTCAGTTTTTCTCTCTGTTATTATTAAAAAATAATAATTCCTGTTTACATTTTAATGGCACTTTTTCCATGCAATGTTTCTATTCTAATCACAGCTGCCCACTTCTGCTGCTATGTAGTAGAGCACAGAGAAGATTACTGTTTCATTTATGTGTAATTTTGACAGTTCTTGGGAGTGAAGAAAGGTAATAGAAGTCCTAACAAACACAATTAGTTCCTTTTAAGAAGGAACGAAGATAAAAACAGAATATGATAACAAAATGCTTGAAACTGGACAATGCTCTACAAAAACTAGTTAAAGTACTGTTGCCCTTAAACTGCCAAGTAGCTACTAGAATCTGATACCTCCATAATTTTTTTATTCACTGGGTCCTAAGTCAGCTTATAAAACTCAAACATTGTGTCATCCAGCATCACTGATGAGCAGCTATTTCTGATTCCCAGTGGAGAGGTAGCAAAATTGTGCTGCAAATACTTGAGAGAAAAAAATAGCCCCATATGTATTAAAAGATAGGAGAAATGTTGATGGATAGACTCTATGCTTAACCAAATTAGGGTATTTCTTTTAATCTGTGTAAAATTATCCTAAAACACAGTGTCTCCAATTCTTTATCACTGTTACAACTGGGACTCTAAATAGGAGTGGTGTTCCTTGCCTAATTTTATTATTTTCTGTAATCCCAAGCATTCACTGCAGCTCTCACATCCATGCATTAATGTATCAACACTGCCTGTGATGTATAGTTGACCTCACTAACACACACACCCCTTCAAAAGTTTGGCAGAGCCTTATAAAAATTGGTTTCAAGGTTTTGAACATTAAAAAATCATGCTAAAACAAATTGTAGATATGAATAGCAAGTAGCAAAGATAAATTGACTTGATAATTAGCATAATTGAGCTATATATCCAAATTACATTTTATATCATAGCTGTTAATATAATCATAGCTGGCCAAAGGGCAGAGGAAAAGGGCTGGCAGCAAACTATGACAGCAAATGTGCAACAAAGCAAAAAGCCACACTGATCATGAATGGGCAAAATTTTTAGGAGTGTGGAGAGGTTACATTTTGAAAAAAACCCTGAAAATTGTAATAATCTGTGACCATAAATTTTAGTAACCAGACTATACTACCCATGAAGCAAGATGCTGCAGGTAGTAGAAGAAGCGACATATTGACATGAAATCTCCTCCACACTTTTACATTCTTACTTGCATTCTTAGTTTTGAAAATGCAAAACACCTATAGGAGGAAAGGAAAAGGTATAGACTGTTTATGTTATGGCTATTTACATACAAAGACTGGTATCTGTATTACTTAAAACTGCAAGTAATTTCCATGATCAAAAATAAAAATAATTTAAGTAACTATAAGCACAATTTTAAAGAATATTCAAGGCTTTTTTTTTTTTAAGAAACTGTTTAACAATAAATGTTTAAAAAAACACAATACCAACAAGTCCTTTCATTATGGAGGAAGGATACACAAGAAGAGAACAAGAGGTAATTATAACACAACACAAAGATATTAACAGATAAATAAATTACAGTTCATTTTGTAGCACTGTACATCTCTGTGGTAACCAGAGAGATGATAATGATCTAATTATTAAATACAGCTTTCTTTTGCTACCAGCCTAAATAAATCAGTCTGAAGTAGACAGCATGCCCATCCTGAAATGTAAAAGCCTGGAAAATATTTTCCATAGTTTCTTGTGTCTATACATCTCTCACCATCTGTAAAATGTTAGGCCTGACATTTATTTAAGCTACACAATCTGCATTATTTATACAGGAACCTTTTTAACAAAATAGACCAGCTTGTGCTCTAAATTTTTCTACAAATATAAGCTACTACAATACAGGCTATTATCTTAGGATAATAAAAGGAATGTTTATACCCCTTAACTTGAGTATATGTATTTCATAGGAATCACACAAAAAATTAAGCAAGTAAAATATTGTCCAAAACACACATGCTTAATTACAGCATGGTGAACGTGGCCACTATGGTGAAATGCCTGCACGTACAAATAAGTATTCACTAAATAGATTGTGGACATTAAGCTTTTTCTGTGCAAATGGAAACCTAGGCACAGGCCAGCCTGATAGGATGCACATTTTTCAAATTTTATCATATAGTTCCTCTAGATTGCATAACAGCTACAAAAGGTGCTAGTGCTAATGGCTCCTGAGCTGTAGATTGCTTAAAACTAAGAACAGGAGCGATGGTGCCACTCTGTAACAGATAAGGCAAGGTACCCCAATTGTTTGATGGGACAATATGACCAAATCTGGAGGACAAACCTACCCATTGAATGTACTGCTGAGACAAAAAGACTCACCATACGTGAGTTTTTTCCATTTGTATTTTTCTGTATATTGTTGACAAAACATGCTTTGTTGTGTAGAAAGTGAAATGATCCTAGAAAACGTGTTCAGCCTCTGTGACTGTGGTTTCATTTCTTTTGAGTAACTGACCTATTCTAAGGCCCCTGCTGCAGGCCCATCTGCAATGGAGACTTCCTTCACTGCAGGAAGAAAAAGCTATACCAAAACTCTGAAAATCAGAGCTGTATAGCCCGATCCCTTATTCTGTAAAAGTAATTTCATTTTACTGTATGCTGATTCAGTGAAACTACACCAGCTGAAAAATGGCGTGACAAAAAACTCAGAGAGACATAAACTCAAGGGAAAAAAAAAGGGGGGGGGCAAAAAAAGTTGAAAATTACTTCATAAAGCCAACCACTCAACAGAAGTCAGGAAACAGTTTCAGCATTGTGAGGGACCTGTGAGACTCACATCTAGGCATCTTTCCAATGTGGAGCACATCAAAGTAATAGAAGAAATGTCTTGGAAAACACAGTAACTTTGATAAAGGATATAAGAGGATTAATTAATGCAGAATAGCAGGGAAAAAAATCTCAGCTAGAACTCAGTAAAAAAGAAAATGACCTTTCAGAAAATAAGTGATTGAAATCTTCAAATTGCTCACAGGGTAACCTTAGATATGCTCTACAAACCAAACAGAAAAATGTGCAACATGGATGCATGGAGGAAACATTTGAAAAAGAGGAGGTAAAGTGTTTTCAGACAGAGGTGAGGAGTTTCTAAAAGGCAGATTTTAAAGCATTATAATAACTGTGCCAAGAAGTGACAGAACCAAATATATAAAAAATACTGTGGGGGTCACATGAGCAGTCAAGTGTACCAGTACCAAATTTCTAGTTGCCCAGTCTATAAAAATGCTATCTCCTGAGATACTATCATGAGGCTTCAGGTGTTTTTTAAATCCCAACTCCAGGTTCTGGCATCCGTTGATAACATAAGAAATTAACTACCTTGGACTAAAGAGAGAGAGAAAGGAAGTTCTCCTGGTTATGAAGAAGAGGTAACCTAAGGGCATATTAAGGGCAATAGAATGTGAGTTAGAGAACCCTTTTTTCTGGATTTCCCATTCTGGGCACTTGAATCAGGGCTTCCAATACAGAAAGTTGATATATGCATGAGCCTTCACCAATGACAAGAGACAGTTTGGTCCCAGTTTGCAGGCACAGCATATAATTATTAATTCCTTTTGAAGATGTACAGAACTCAGTGACTTATGACACTTGCCTTTGGAAAATATAACCAGTAAACAAGCACCTCCAGTTGCTTTGCATTAAAGATTAAGTTAATATTTTGATATGTTTTGGAAGAAAACAAACCTGATAGAATTAAAGATGAATTTATTGTTGAGAATATGAAAACAAAAGCTTTCACGGCAGAAACACGGGTCCCTTTCTGCTGACTTAGGACAATCTTCTGTCCCATTGCCAGCTCTTTTCAAAGTAATTCTACTAAAAGAAAAGTACAGCCATTATTTGAGAATTTTAGTTAAGAGCAAATGAATTGAAGATCCTCAGCTGTCTGTGCTTAATGACACTGGTTTGCCTACCACAGAATCCCCGCATTGGCTCTCCTTCCTTCTTTCTGATGTGCAGCATGGAGTGGTTTTAGAGCAAAGAACTAGGTTCTTCTTGGATGAAACTACACCAGATAAAACATTCCATGAACACAATGATGACAATCTTGACACAAACTGGCAGTCAGTCTGTGGGAACAGACGAGAACAAGCCTGGAGTAACTTCCCTCTAAACTCCCATGAAGAGGACACCGGACACTTAACTGAGTTTTTAGCACTAAGCGCTTCACTAAGCAAATCCACTCCCACCAGGCTGCCAGTGTAAACAGACAAACTGGCCAAAGAGCACAAAACCTGGAGATGTTAAATGATACACAACATTAAAATTGTCCAACTGTTACTATTCAGTTCTCCCTTTATGCTGGTGTACGAAGATCACAGAATGGTATTGCACAGTACTGCTCCAGGTTCTGCCTTTTTTCCATATAACATGCCCACTTGAATTAAATGGTCATTTTGGCTCGATCAGTCAAACAGGAATGTTGTACCTCAGGTTTTATCACTTCGTATTTACTACCTGGGTTTCACAAAGGGTGTTTGGCATTTTGCCATGACAGAAAGGTAAAGATTCAGGTTAGTGCAGTGCTAAGGGTAAAAGAGAAAAAATTCTTAATGGCTGACACTGGTTAAGAGGGACTATCTTCCTCAGAAGTGGTGCATATATTAATTTAGAAGATACAAATATAAAAACAATATCAGGTTAGGACATTTCAGTTAGAATTACAGTTCTCACTGTAATCTCTACTAAATTCTATCTAATCTCCACTAGTACTATTTGGAGCAATAGTCTAAAATATGTATTCTTCATGACATACAAGAAAATTATCAGTTTTCAAAAAACACACTTGCTAATGAATTTTACAATAAAGAAGAGAAGCTTGACTATTTACCTATGTAGTTGGTGCCTCCCGAGTGATAAAACAGGAATAAAAATTTTGTAGTGATAATACTTGTGTTATAACTATTTGCTTTGGTCATCTTTTGCACTATTTCAGTCAGTGGCCACCTTCTAACCTTTCTGTGCCTGCACACTTCTCCAAGTGGAAAAGAATTCTAAATATTTGGAGCTGGAATTTTTCCTGCCTCAGTCTCAGTATTTGTCTTTTATCTCATGTCAGTACAGTTATTCCTTGTTTATGTGAACAAGAACAGGACACATTTACCCATTTATATCCTCATCTGACATTTATGTTCACATAAACACAGCAGTAAGAAAATTCAGTACCTCTTGCCTCAGGTACCCCTCTAGAACAAAAGTTCGTCCATATCTGAAGACAACCCACAGTAGGATGTGTGATAAAGGTCTACACATGTACAAAATACAGGCAGGGGGCAGTCCAGGTAACACCCTGCTCTGGCTTCTCCCAGGCCCATCGCAGGAACTGTCCACCCATCTCCACAATCACAGGTGCACAAGGGCAGGTGGGAACCTACAGAGACTTAGACAAAGGGAACCCTCTTCCAGCTCCTGCAGGGCTGTCCTAGGAGTCTCAGTCTGGGCGTGAAACCCACCACAATGAGACAGTTTGGAGCATCTATCAAACTGATGAGGTTTGATGCCAAGGGTGTCAGACGCAATATAGGGCAGCATTTTGTGATTGCAGAGGACTTACAAGACATTTAGGAGAGGAACTGAAGTCAGGGAATTAGATGGATCTAGGTTACCTAGGGAGGAGCTAGAAAATAGATCACATCTGTTTTCTCTGTGTGTGCATGTGTGGTTAAGGAGTCTAAGTATCAGCAACTGGACTGGGAGTCCTGCATGGCAGCAACTGGAGAGACTGGAGGGAATAAAACTGTCAGCAAATGGAGTGGGACCAGGGGTCAGAAGTCCATGTCTCTGAGTGCAAGACCACACGAGCAGCCAAGTGTTGGAGGGACCATGGGAGTCTCGCTCAGCTGCCAGAGACACTCTGAGGTATGGGTATTTTTAGGGGTGAGGTCTGCTAGGGTGGGCATGAGGGAAATGGCCTGCACCAGCAGCTGGAGCAGGGCTGTGGCCTCAGGGACTCATATGTCCAGTTGCCAGCAACTGGGGAGACTGGGATCCAGGGGCAACTGCAGAACAGACAGGGTGCGTGAGCCCAGCTTCTGGATCTACCTTGTACACATCTATACTCATATATAGCCCCATTATTGGACATCCATCCTGCTCAGGCATAGAGCGGAGCAGGATGAGGCTGCTGGTGCTGTGTTTGGGCAGCTGCTCTGTGTGTCTGGGTGATCTGTGCAGCTGGCCTTGGTGTGTGGTACATACCTGTGCTCTCTGTGGGTGCTGACTGGGAATGTGCTGCGCCTTGCTGCTGGCTGGACCTGGGGCCATGCAGCTGTGGCAGCCTGGCTGAGCTACACTGAGCTGCCACATCTCGTCTGATTCCCCTAATACTCCTGTGTTATAAAGCTAAGTCAAAAGCACTCAAAGTCTTTTATCTTATTTTCATTGAGTGAAAAGATTAAGATATACCCAGCTCATGGCATGATTACTAATTTCCAATACATATTACTTAGAAAATAGTTGAACAACTTCTACTTTGTGCATCACAGTGTAACTAGGGGATGAAACCAAATCAAAAGAGCAACAAGTAAAAAATCCAATACTTGTAAAGTTTGGTAAACTGAAAGTGTCTGGAACTGCCAGAAAAAAGAAAAAAAAAAAGAAGAAGAAAAAAAGCACAAGGCTGCATAGAAGAATTGCAGAAAAAAAAGAACCAAAACATGTTAGAGCAAACCTCCAGGGATCACCCAGTTCAACAGCATGATGATTTCAGGGACAACTTCAAAGACAGATCAGGTGAAGTTTTCTAAATCTCCAGGGCCGGAAAAGTAAAAGAGAAGATGTAATAGGAAGAGAAAAAGGAGCCACTGACCCAGAAGCCTTGGCAATGTGGCAAAAATAAGAAAAGGAAAGACAAAGGCAGATATGCATGGGAGGGACAAGAAGCCCGAGTTAGGAAAGGAAGTTGAAACTGGTGTGATGGAGGGATTGAGAAAGAACTGAAATCAACACTTGGAGTAGGAGACCAGATTATTGTCAGTTTTTTGGAGTGGCTGAGGGACAGTCAGAAAAACCAAGAGGGGTTACCAAGGTGAGAAATTTGAATGGAAAAGAAGCAAGTTCAGAGAGAAAGGTAAGGAAAAGCTAATAGATTCAGGAAAAAAATTCATATCTTAAGACAAGATGGCAGAAAAAAAAGAAAGCCAAGGAATCAAAAATCGGTTCCAAGGCTTTGGATCCATATTGGTTGCATTAAAAACTTTGGTTGGGGAAAGGGAGAAAAAGAATAAGGAAAAATTACCCTTTCTTCTAAGAGGGAAGCTGAGCAATGAGGTAAGTGTTTAAGAACAGCAATTAAAAGACCAATGCCTTCTGCACTTAGTTTACATTTGTCGCTTTGTTTAAAGTTTCCAGCACATGCATTTATACTTAAGTGAATCTAGTATCACCAGAAGATAACAGATTAAATTGAAAGTACAGGGTACAAACTACTAAATCATATCAAAACTTCTTTAAGTAATTAGCACCATGTAGTTTCTTCTGCTGGAAAAAGTCGCTTGATGTGGTTTGTTCAGTACTTGTAAGCAATTAGCTTTTAAATGGGAAATGAAAATGGATAGTCTTTCATTTGCTTGTTCTTGAGAAAATAAATGGGAAATGCTTTGGACTCCTTGCTGAGTTTGTATTGATGTTCAATTTAAATGTTCCTAAAATCAGTAACTAATTAGTAAAACTTAAATTTTTGGGAAAGTTCCAAGTTCTTTTGGAAATTTATCTTTTCTTACATACTTGAAACATATATTTTAATAAAGATAATGTTCCTGCAAACACAAGGAAATATGCAGTAATACAATGATTAAAGACTAAATAAATGTGCCATTTTAAATATATTCCGAGCCTTTGCTAGAACTGACTCGATTTTTCATATACAAATACATAAATAAAGTGCATTGACCAGAATATTAGTACTTTTCTATAAATGGGTTTTTCAGACTGCATAATGCAGATTTGAATTATTGATGCTGAATGGATTGTTCATACAACTTATTTGGCTTCTGCACTATTTTTCTATTGCACCAGTAAACGACATATATGTCACTGTGAGTGGCATACGGTACTGTGGTACATGTCAGTGATCATAGGACTTGGTTCATCCTGATCAGTCCCATTTTTTGAAATCTCTTATTGAAGTCAGTAACGATTCTGCAAAAAAAAAAATTAAGAAATAAAAAAGAGCAAAGCAGAAATGTGACCTGGGTCATACATGTTTCTACGCATCTTCTGTCCTCTGTAATAAAACATTCACACATCACAGACAATATTTTTTTCAGGCAATTATCTTCTTTTGACTTAAGGGTTTTCACTTCTTTAATATTTTCTTCTGAAATTATTTGATTGTCACTAAATGCATGATGATCTTTTTCTATGTTGAATCCCAGACACCTTGCAAAATTCACTGCATCAGTTTGAATCCAGTTCACTAAATGGTAGCACCTATCTATGTAAGACCTAACACTGTCAGACATTATTGGCCATCAGCTGCATCGTTGTTATTCTATTAATGTAAAGAGAATCTATTAAAAAAAAAAAAAAAATCACGCATAATGATTATACTGAATCCCTATTCCTCTATAAAGGCCCAGGACTTTTAAAATAATAACCTTATATGATGGCCTGTTTCCCTCTTCACTTGAAGAGAACAAAGTGCATCAAAGCTGTCATAAACCTTGAAGTTCCAAAGCGTCACTCTGCAGCTATCAATTTCTATGTGAATGGCTTTGACTCAAGCCTGATTTGAAAAACACGCGTGTGATGATTCAGATCACGGATTTCTGGTAAAGTATGTTTTATGCAGGACAAGAAAGGATGATCTGGAACTTGCTAAAAGGAACTGGGTGTCACATGACATTACATACCTTGATTTCCTACCTGATGTCTTTCTCTAAAGAGCAGTTTTTATCAGTGATGTATGGGCACTCTGAGAAATCAAAAATTTTATAAGGTAAGATACCCTGACCACAACTATCATTCTAATTTTGGGAAGGAAAGGAATGGGGTTAAATGATCACTTTCCTCTCCTGCAGAGCTAGAAATTATCTGGAAGGGATTGCTTCATGGTTACACTGGCTTTTAGGCAGGCTGCCCTGGAAGAAACAGGAAAAACTGTCATATACTCACAGGATATGGCTAGTGAGCACATGATCTAAAATACTGAGCACGTACGTGGCAAAAGCTCCTCGGCAGGGTTTCTTATTGCCACTTCTCTCCATGTATCACCTTCATCCCTGTCTTTGGAAAGCCAGCTCTCTATGGGGAGACAAATCTCTTCATCAGAAAGAGGGACTACTCTTTCAAGTCTGACTTCCTCCAGGTACCAGCTGGGATCCTTTCCAGTGCTGTCATGGCCAATGCAGATTTTATATAGCTGCCCAAGGCCTCTGAGATTAATCTCCAATAATAATAATAATAAAAAAAAAATCCAGGTTTTAATAACAAATTACACTGTTGTCTTTTAGTCATCCTTCTTATACTGGGCATGCAAGCTAAATGTGCAGCTAACTATCCTGAGAGTAATGGGTTTTGTTGGAAAACTAAGCCTTAATATACAATGAATCCCAGAGACACAGAGCAAAAGCATATGGAGTAGTCTGCAAGTGTAATTTTATTGAGTTCAGTACTGCATTATTTAAAGTGAGCAAAGGGCTCAGACAATCCGGTCTGTTTCTAGACCTCTTCACAGAATCCACTTTCTAGTGTTAAAATGTAAATCTCTATTTCTAGAAAAATACTTTAAGAAGCAGAAATAAGCCCTATTAACTATTCCTACCACTTATCAGTCTGCTACTTTTCTCTTTGACTGTTTTTATGCGCACTGGTGTCAGCATTAACTGTTTTTGTAAGTGCTGATGCCACTCTGCAGCACATTTGAACAATAAAACATGACTATACCTCATTGAATACTGCAGCCTTGAAATAAGACCCACTAAGTTTTGGGTTGCAGAAGTATTTTGGGCAATGTTGATGGCAGGAATCTAAGCACAAAAGCAGGGTTAACCACTTTCAATGTTTTTTTTTAAACTTTTTTATCAGTGTTGTGTTTGAAAGGTCATGGCAATTGGGAAAAAAATCACCAAGTAAAAAAGAACAAAAAATAGTAGTTTCCTTTACTATCATAGCAATTCTGTATGACTTCACATCAAAACAAAAAGGAAACAAATATCCCTGAGGCAAGCCTGGCACAACTCAGTCTCATAGGGTGAGAGCATGACACGTATGCTAGTAGTAAAAAGTCTGAACAGAGTCACACTTATGACCACTGTAGTAGGTTTTGCTATATTAAAACAGCATGTTAAAGTAAGATGTGCCAACTGAAGATACAATTACAGCATTAATGCAATAAAACCATGTACATCAAAGATATGTTGCTAATACTCACAGCAGAATTACTGCAACAGACAAAAAGCACTCTGAAACTAGCCACAAATGCAGCCAGGACATTGGCTAAGTTACCCTAAAAAATTTGTCACTCTGCTGCAAAACAGAGACCTCTGCAGTGGGCAAGGGACTGCTAAAGTTGCCATGCAAATAAATATAAAAATATATTAGAACACTCAACCTTTATTGCAAACTGAGTCAAGTATGGTATTGGTGAACAGCAAAGTTGGTGCTCTCCTGAGATGCAGGCACTGGCTGCTATTTGTGGTGCAGAAGTATTAAAGGGCAATTTATTAAACAAAACACTGATACCTCGTGAGCTCATGTCCATGATTAAACTCTGGCTTAACCCCTATTGAAAGAGAAGCACCACAGCCATCACAGATTACTGTATACAATAATCATTACCATGATTCTTGTTCAGGACCAGGAAACTCTGTCAAAGACCCCCTTTCAATTTCTGAAGCATCCAATCAGACATTTGGCTGAGAAGCAAACTGAAACATTGACAAAGCAAATCCTGCATATCTATAGTATATATAGATATCATATGAGTTGGCTCAAAAGTGAAGCTATAACTTTGAAAATTATATTGATTTATCATGTTATGCTAAAGTGGATTTTTTGTTTCAGAAGGAGGCCTAAGATGGGAGATATGATTCCAGGTGAATTCCCCTTGCAAAAACCTGCTCCTGGTCCTTCTCCTCCTGCTGTGCTCCAGCAGATCCATTTCCCTTCTTATGTTGCAGGCCCTAGAGATGGATGTAGCATGTGGGGTCTCACAAGAGCACAATAGAGAGGCCGAATTCGCTTCCTTGACCTGCTGGCCACATAGTAGATGATGTTTGGCAGACCACTGGTGCAACTGGAGAAAATATCACAAAAATAAGCACATGTGGGAGAGCTGATCAAAAAAGGGGGGAAAGGAAAAAAAATAAAGAACAAAATATGAAGTAATTTGAAAAAGAAGAGGGAAATGATGAAACCCATTCATCACCATATCAGCATGCAGGGACTTCTTGTTACTGGATAAGCAACAGAGCAATCCATCAAATCTAATCAAATGAAGTTTCAAGAAAAATTGATAGAGAACAGAAAGCTCTACCCAGACCATTGGGTTTCTCCAGGAGATGCACCTAGTTGCAACTAGTTCAGTTAGATCAATTGAAGTCCTGTTTAGCATCTCTAAGCCTGTATGTTCTTGTGTCTTTCTACACTTCCTATCCTTCCCTAACATTCGCACTCTAAAAGCAGTTGTAGTATAACCAAATTAAGAAAGTTATGACCATGTGCTAAAGGGGAATTTGCCCAGTTTCGAGTCAGGTATCTTTTCTTGCTTTCAACTAAGGAGGGAAACAGTATAAAGCATCCTTGTCTACTTGACTCACAAATTAAAAGGTGTTTGGAACAGTAATGGTGGACTTACAGTTTGCGGGACTTACAGGTAAATGGCGTATTTCAGAGTCTGAAAAATCTCAAAAATAACTCAATACACAGAACACTGGCCATCTGATAACATGCTTAGTAATATGCTTAATATTTTTGCATAATATTCTCTTTCTGAATAATTGTTTGTTAGTGATCTTGGGGGAAAGAGTCATGTTTATTCTTGGGTGGAAACTAGGCAATGGCAGAGGGGAAATCAACTGTATATGATGTTCTAAAAGATAATAAATTTCAAATTTATTTTCAGTACCGATTGCATTTTTGGTGCTTGGAAGAATTCATCTTGATGTCAGATCAGATATAACATTGGTCTCTCAGTGGTATTGACTTGCTAACATTAGATTTCATCAATTGGAATCCTGTCAAATGTGTGTCAAATTTTGCTCTTTGCAGTGAAATGCAGAGGAAAATATTCTCATAATGCAGTAGAGCTAACGATATTCTTTTGACAACATAAACAGTGTCTTGAGGTTGTTTCTTCCTTCCCTGTGTTGAATAAATTGCCTTGAACTTCAGCATGACTTGAACACAATTTGGCATTTAGAAATCTACTTTCACAGCCAGAACATTTTGTAAAAAGTTGTAGAACAAAGTTGACTTTGTCGCCCTCATAAATGACATGCTTACAAAAACCTTAGTCTAGCTGTTCTATGATGTTCCAGCACCACAGCTGCAAAAGTAACATTCCTCTTTATATGGAAACAGCCATTCTGAAAGACCTGCAATAAATGTCCAAAGAGGAGAGGATAAGTTCCAGGACTAAAACATCACTCTGAAAATCAGGCAGCTAGATTTTATTCCTGGATCTGCTTTAGGCTTCCTGAAAAACATTATAAAATTCACAAGCCCTTTTTGTTTCACTGTCTCAACTATACCACAAGGACAACATTTACATGTCTCTTACAGGGATATTGCAAAATTCCCTTCATGCATTTTGAGATCCTCAAAAAAAGGCGTAACTCTGAAATTCTATATTTTTTTCTAAAATTTTGTGTTAATTTTGGGTTAGTTGTACTTTTCTAAAATTAAATTGAGAGACCAAAAATTATCAACTATAATGATGTAATAGAGTTTGGACATGGAGAGAAATTCAAATGCCATTGTGATGTGGCTTACACTAGCCACCTATAGAACATAAATAAAACCTAAACTGCAGAGGTAACAAACAGGGACAAGGAAACACAGACTGAGGTAAAAGGATCTAGGTACCACAAACATCAGGTATGGTGATCTTCTCAAGAATGGCCTGTTAGAGAAATCTTCTACTGGTGCCAACCTCTTCCAAGAAAAAGATTTTACAAAACACCTGAATCATCGTCTATGGTTAACTTGCTGGTTGATTGTGAAACTCCATCTGATGCATCAACCAGTTTGTGTTCAGTTCTGCAATAAGTGCTAAAGTGGATGGGCCTCATTTAGACCTTGTTTATGTGACAGACTGCCAGCACTTAATAACCTTAAAAATACCATTGTGACTACAGTGATGGTGGTAATTCTATTGTGTTTGTAGCCTTTTTCTTCATTGTCACAGGCAATAATATCAACACATCATATTTCATAGTACGAGCACCAGTACAAATTATTGAAAAAACTGTCCACCACTTTCAAAAGGGCCATGTTTTCACACACAGCATCTTTGCTTTAGCCATATTCTAAATGTTTGCAAGCAGTTAAACTAGACTGACCTGCTAATCAATACACCTATATCCTTTGCTCATTGCTACTATTTATTTTTTGAACAAGCATAGAACTAAATCATCTTCTTACCAAAGGCAATGGGAACATTTTCATTAAATCATGCATTAAATAACTTGGCCTTACTTCCTGAAACTGAAGTTAGCAAAGCTCATATTTTACAATTTGTCTCTAAGCATAAACTGAAATCCAGGTTTGTCAGCAAGAAGTTCTTCCTAAAGAGGATGCAAGGACTAAATTTTAATTCCATTTCTAAATGAGCTGTGCAAATACACTTTTTGGTCCCTAGCACACCTGTGATATTTTGAGTGGAGTCGGTATGGCCTATTTTCATGTACTTAAGATATTTAACTAAGTGAAAGTGAAGTTCCTTGTCTGAACAAAAAAATGTTCAGTGAAAAGAGACTTCCATAAAAGGATGGAAAAATTATATGTAATGACTCCTTTTCTCTTTTATATACTAGAATAAGCAAAATAATATCACTTCTTTCCTGTTGTGCAGAAAGTATCCTGCAATCTCTTTGAGATAAACTCAGGCTAGCATGAAAATCATTTGGATAAATCAACACTTCAGAGGCAGCTGCACCAAAATCCCAGTGTCTAACACACCCACCAGAGAATATGCTTGACAGACAGTTATTAATTTCATGTAAGGCCACTTCATTAACAGAATTTCAGAGAAGTCATGTACAGCAGCTGGATTCCCAAAAGAAAGAAAAATCGTTGACTGCATTAGTTTAACTTGTACAGCATCGGCATATAATAGAGAAATCTTTTGAAGTAGATGATATTTTTAAATTGTGAACATGCAGCTAATAACTGTTGCCAAAAATATAGTAACTCTTATACCCAGGGTCCAGTACAGTACCCAGGGTCCACCTGTGCTGCTTGCTTTTTCCAAATATCTGAATTCAACCAATTTGTTAATTGTGCCCAAAAAACTTGGCACAGTTGCACACTAACTCAAGAATTAGAGTATGTCACAGATGCTCACACAGAAACATAACAGTGTCATGAAAAATGGTGGATATAGATATATAGATATATTCCATGTAAGGAATAGGATTAAAGGCCACACAAAGATCAGCATTGTTTTTTCCTTGTTCATACTTGCTTTGGTCACAAAAATAGACTGGGTAAATGAATACTGCTCATTGCACAGTGACTGTTAAACACTTTCTTTTTCCAGTCCACTCAAGCTCTGGAAGAACTTCTCTTTTATTGTGGGGTTAATTAAATTATGCCAACAGCAAGTATGTATATACAAGTATATACACACACTCAATGCTGCAGTACATACTGCCTAATTACTGAACAAGTAGCACCACGTTCCCCACTCCCATTTCTTGAAGATGAGATGAGCTCTGTTTTTCTCCAAGATTTTTTGTGAGCTCTTTAAAATCCTTTTCTGTTGTTTCTTGGAACAAGCTAAATTTTGTTTAATGCACAGCCTGCAGCTGGTGAAGACCATTTTACATATTTCTCCCTTTTATCTCAGTAAAGAATGAGGTGCATCTTGTTATCATATGCATTTCACAGGCAGTGACAGTTTCAAGTGGAGTAACAGTCATGAATATGACTGTTTTATGCTGCCTTAAGCATATCTGACTAAAGCCTGGGGTTCTCGAAGTTCTGGACCTAAATGGTCATTGTGGAAAACAGGGGCAGCTGTAAAATAGCAGGACACAGGTGATGTCCAGCATTTAGTTATTGTCAGTCCCATGGTTAAAGGGAGTGGATAGCTACATTAGTACTTATATTCACTTTTGTAATCCACCCACTCTGGAAGGAACCTAACTGAGCTCATTTCAGCCTCTTTTATTTGAACATCATGAGCAAAAGCATGAAAATGGATTTGTTTCAACCTATTTTTACAACATTTAGTTTTCTTCTCACTGTTTCTCATCTTACTTTGGAGATCTCAGTTTTGACTGATGAAAGAATGACTATGGATCCAGAGTACAGGAACGAAAGACTCACAGTGAAACACAAAAAATTCTTAGAGTTTGTAGGGTTGATTCTAAAGAAAGGAGTTTGTTTATTCATGTATAGGTTATTTAAAATGACTGATAATTTTATTTAAATAGGAGGAAACCAAAATGAAAAACAACAGATAAAGCTCTAAGTGTAACACATTCCTAAGATGCAGTATAGCATAAAGGTGCACCTGATGAACACAATTCTTAACAAAGTAAAGTGGAAGGAAAAAGGCTGGATTTAACACTTTATCAGTCTCATCATAGGAGCACTATTTATTAAATTTTATGGTTATTAAGTATCTCTGCAAGTATGACTAGGACCCCTGCTTTTCACTGCCTATATTACTTTCTGGTATTTGCTCTAGACCATAGGAGTGTTTGAAGGATTGTTTATGCAGATGAAGAAACTCTAAATCATGTAAATGGACATGGCACCAGCTTTAAAAGTTAGAAAAATGAGCTCATGCAGCAAATTTCACGCCAGGGATGGATTTCAGTTTCCAATGCTCCTAAAATATCATGCATACTTCATGTTCTCTACTAGCAAACATGGAAAAACTACCTTCCTTATAAAGACAGACACCACCAACAAAATAGAAGGTTAAACTGAAGATTTTGAAGATTTCTTAGGAAAAATTCCAGCACTTCTAGTAGTTTAATATAGTGTTATTTAAGACAAAATTGACAATGTGTTGAGCTTCATAAAACCAACACTGCCCTAAAGAGACCGAAGAGCTCATAATGAAACAAACTTACAAAGCAAATCATGGAAGAAGTCTTGTTAAATAAATGCTAAATCCTGCCACTATCACTAAAGCAAGCATTATTTTGAAAGCAGATCTACTGAACCAGTCAGTGTTTTTACTCACTTCATTATTACTAGAACAGCAGAACTTGTACCCGAAGGTATGGAATTATTTTGTATGGAAGTAATAAAAATTGAGAGATGGCAGCTGACTTTTAGAGAGGATAATAGGCTTACAGTCTTCTGCTTAGTTCTCTTTGACACAGAAGGGAATATTTGGCATGACCAAACATTAAAAGAATAATTTTAAAAAGAATTTCTTTATCAGTGTGTACAGTCATAAGAGATAATTCACCATGTTTCAAAGAATGATGATGCAGAATACAGGGCCCCAGAGAACATAATTTACAATATAATTAAAGCTCCAGTGTCTTGAGCAACTCAGCATTCTGCCAAAATCAGTATTTTTGAAATACTGAGAAATACTGGGGGACTGTGATGACACCAGAGGAAGATGCAGGAAACAGATCAGAGCTGTGATGAAAGCTGCAACTTATGGTAGATTGATACCCCTCTACTGGAGAAGGAATGACTCTCAACAGAAAAATTATGCCCTAAAAATTATGCCTGAATAGTAACAGACGCAGAAAACCGCAGCCCAGGAGTAGTTTGTTTGAACACACAGGAACAATTCAGAGCAGAAAGGGAAATCCATCAGATTTAAATTCCCTTTTTTTCTGTTCCCATATTTTTCATCCTTTACATACCCATCTGGTACGAAAAATTGCTAAGCCACAAGGGTAAAAGTTGTGCAGAGTACATATGACTGTCTTGTGGAAGCCTAGAACCCCAGACTCCAGTCAGAAACAAGCATTCTCCCCATCACACAACTGTAAATTACCTTCAATGAATTTCATGTACTGCCATCACGTGGAAACCTCCAAGGGTAATAGCCTTGTTACATTATACCTGTGTTATAATGGACTTTGGCCAGCTTTTAATTTCATTTATGCAAACCTTAATCAGAGATAGCCAAGGTTAATGAAGTTACATTGGCTTTATACAGCAATACAAGCAACATCAAAATCAAGTTCTAGAATGAAATCTCAGGAGGATATAAAGGAGCACCAGTTGATTTACTCAGGTTTTAATAACTTCCTTTTTTCATTATTTTTAACTTTACTGAATATTCATCGTATACTTTTAGGTGTCCAAGTTACTACACCATTAACTGCGCTTTCTATCAGACTATTTTTCTAAATTTTTATTGAGACAATCCAGTACAGTTTGGTCTTCTTCTCTTTTTTTGGGCCATTTCTCTGTCATTTCTTGCAGTTGTATGTGTGACTAAAGGGATTTTGAAATTATATGGTATTTTGATTGTTTTTGTGAGGCATGATTGTGTTTTATTTGTTTCCATTATATTACACTGATCTCTTGCAGCTCCCTGCATCAGTTAACACTTCCTTTTAAAAAAACTGTGCTAGAAAGTTTCTGTCTGGCTCATTTTGGCATCAAAAGAAACTTTCTGTTCTATCTGTTATTGATTCCCCATCATCTGTTCATTATGCATAAATTATATAACCTAAGTGACATATCACAGATTTAACTACTGCAACAGGTACAGTCCTTCCTGAGGAACTGCACGAACTAGAGGAAATGGCTGGAATTACAGGATCTTATAGAAGTCCTGAGGAATGTGATGTTTCTGAAGCACATCTCAGAGATTTTGTCACTAGAGAGAAATGTCTCCATTTGCTTGGAGAAGCAAGATAACACTGGTTTAAATCATGAGTTGACTTAATCTGTGTGATTTACCTCTAGTCTCTCACCATCCTCCCTTTCCCTCTTCCTTTCTCCAAGAAAAAGTTCGCCCAACAGTGTACTTCAGTGGAAGTCTGAGAAAGTTCATGGAAGAATTTACAGTGGAGCTTCCAAAGATGGATATGCAAAACAATCCATAACCAGGACTATCTTAATACATAAATGCAAAGAAAGTTTGTTTCACTTCTTCAAATGAACAACTAGTGTAAACCAGTGTAAAAGTGTTCTTCATCAAGAAGATGCAGATTCTGAGAGAGACATGTCTGCCTGCTCCAGTTCTGAACATATTTCCTGATTCAAAACTCACTGTTGTAAAAGTCAGCCACTCCCTCAGAAATACTTAATGATCCTTACATGTTTCCTTGAGTCTTTTTTATTGCCTCTATTGCCTAGTTTTGAGAAAAACTGTTTTGCATATGTTTTTAATTCTCTGGTGTTTATATAACAGCCATACTGTACCTTAAATATTTCTTCACTGTTGGGATTAAACAGCTGCTGTTTCCCAGATCCCAAAATAATAGGACCAGAAGCTTTGTTTTCCCCATAAGCATAAAAGGATACTGTTGCTGATGTGCCAGCTGTTTCAAAATCCCCAGTGAGTACAGTTATCTTCCAGGCTCCTTCTGTAAAGTAAAACCAAAATCAAAATGCTTTTAAAAATGTTACTTATATGAAGAAGTTTACTTGAAAGACATAAATGAAAGCGTAGTTTGGCCCAAGGAGAGTGACTAAAATGCTTCTAAAAGGTAATGATGCCAGGAGAGGCAACAGAGGATTGGCCAAATACTACATCATTCAAACTTGTCTTAAGCAAGTTATGGATCAAGGATCAAGGTGGTTTGCAGCACACTAAAGCCAGAAATATGAACACAGGGCTTAGTGAGATTTCTATCAATAACCCTGAGGGTCAACACAGAAACAGACTGACAACCAGAATTTGGATTATGACAACAGTGTAACCAAGAAATGCAACAGAAAAAATGTCAAAGCATTGCAATTAAGTACAATTTCCTCTCATTTTAGGTTGATGTGACACATGAACAGAGCTGCATTTGCCTGGATGGAGGCATCATACTGAAATCAACATGAAAAAAATAAGGTTTTGTAGAAAATTCTGAACTAGATTTAGACTCATTAGAAAATCAATTTATATAAAGCTCCCTGACACTAAAATGTCATGTCTGCTCCCATACAATGTACAGAAGTTATTTAAATATTCAAAAGCAGCTTAATATAAATCTGATTTTAAAGAAGAACAATTCATAATTGTAAAATGCATTTCCACATCTGTAAAGCTGAGATTGTATGATTCTCCACCCCTCATTGATTGCAGCTTTTGTCTGTGTGAAACAAGTTCCACTTAGCGACTTAAATTCATTCTGTTCAAGGCAAACAACAAATGAAATACCAGCCCACAGTCATCTTATAAATAAATGCCATAGCGTGCACTGCAGTTTTCTTAGTGGAAAGCTGTCTGGTAATGCCTGCATGATTTAAATCTGTTGTCTGACAGAAGTATTTATCTTGAGCCTGTCTCATTATCACTCAGTAATTTGCCCCACAAAAATTGAACTGGAGCAGGAAGTTTGATTTCGTGTTTTCCAAGTCTTTAGAGGTCTGGCTGATGTCTGGTTTGGGAAGGTGATAGAATTTTAAATACACATAAATACACAGCTGGGAATTCAGAAAGCAGCAACAGCTCATTTGTTCTGTCCAATCAAACCTGGCCCACAGACTGAGGGAAAGGATTGAATTCTCCCCCTGTGTCTGTGATGAGACCCCACCTGGAGTACTGCATCCAGCTCTGGGGTCCCCAGCATAAGAAGGATGTGGACCTGTTGAAACAGGCCCAGAGAAGGGTCATGAAAATGATCAGGGGCTGGAGCACCTCTCCTGTGATGAAAGGTTGTTGTTCAGCTTGGAGAAGAGAAGGTTCCAGGAAGGCAGAACTTATTGGCAGCCTTTCAATATGTTAAGGGGCTTAAAAGAAAAGCAGAAACTTCTTACAAGGACATGTAGTAATATGTCAAGGGGCAGTGGTTTTAAAGTGAAAGAGGGTAGATTTAGATAAGACATGAAGAATATATTTTTTTATGATAAGGATTGTAAGACACTGGAACAGATTGTCCAAAGAAGTTGTGGATGTCCCATCTCTGGAAGTGCTTGAAGCCAGGCTGGATGGGGCTTTGAACAACCTGGTCTAGTGGAAGATGTTCCTGTTCATGTCAGGGGCTGCATTAGATATTTTTAAAGATTTCTTCCAACCCAAACTATTCTACAATTCTATAAACAAAGGGAACCATCTAATTTTCATCAAGAATTGTCAGACTCCAGCTTGTGAGAAACTATTTTGTGCCTTTGAAAATCTGCATATTCACAGCTTTCTCTATAGACTCACTTTCTTGGTAAAAGAACTATAGCACCAAAAAAACAAAAGGATAAACATCAATTAGAAGAGTTAAAAGCCTCTCTACACTGATAGTGGAAACAAAGAGCGTAAGGCAAGGGGTCTCTGCCTCACAGAAAAACAGTTTGTTTACAAAAAAATTCAGCCTTTTCCATTTTCAAACAATATAATATTCCTAAAAACAAAGTTCCTTTGAACCATTTGATTGGAAAATAAGGACAATTCTGTTTACAGGCGCTTATGAAGAATGGTGCAGACAAGGGGTAAAATATGACCCACTACTCTTCCTAACATTTCAAACACCATTCAGAAACAAATGTTCATTTTAAATCAGGTGAAATATATTTTCTTTTTGACGTATTCATTGATTAAGTATGCCTCAAGTGTTTTTGATGGCCCTTTCTATTGTATAACCCTCTTAAAGTTTGTCTTTTGTCAATCAACAGGGTTCTGAAATGATACAATTGCTACTCTTGAGGCTTTTTTTTTTTCTAGCTAGTTCAGCTCCTACCTCCCAAGGATAAGCTTAGTATCTGTAAATTATTTTGAACACAACTACTCCTCTGAAGGTAAAATAGGGAATCAAACTTCCCCAAAAACATGATTAAGAACTCTAATATAGAGTTTTGTTTTGAACTCCTCTATATTGACTTTGAGGCTTGTTCCTTTTTTCTGGATTAGAAAGGACTTGTGTTTGAAGGACAATGTGGGTATAGGAAAAGAATCCTTAAATTTCTAATCTCTTTGATGCCAGAAATCCTCATTGCATTGCATTGCATGCTTCCAAATAGAAAAGGGAAACAGTAAGTATTACAAAAACATAATTCTTGTTGGCATAAAAAGCTGGGGTTGTTCTGATGAGGTAGAGTACGAATAGTTCTTTAATGACTGAAAAAACCACACTTTGAGGGGAAAAGAATACAGATAAATGTGTTATGACATGACTTTCATTTAGCATGCATAGAGGAAAGGTGCAAGCTAACACCAGGTACATCCCTGGGGACATCAGATAGTGGTATATTGCCACAGATGACTTTCTAGACATCTTTTTTTTTTTTTCCTAGATCGTGAGAAATATTACAGTTCTACTTCCTAGAAAAATAATTCTGTTAACAACATAAAGTCAAATAGAATGAAAATGAGATATATTTTAAAGCTCATGGGAAAAAAGTAAGTGAACAAACTCTCAGATCAACCACTAAACCAGGAATTGAAGCAGTCCCTCTGGGTGCAGGATATACAATTTCAAGTCTCCTTCCCACTGATCCATGTCTACCAAGTGCCCCAAACAAGAGCCTATTTGTTGCATAAGCTTTTAGCTGCCTCTGATTGAGACCTTTGCACAGCTTAAATGACACAGCCCAGAGACCCAGCTGTAGGTGCAGAAGGGATTATGGAGCCCAATTTGAGTTATGGAAAGCAGGATCTCTCAGAGCAGGCCATGCAAAAGTGAGGTGTGCAGAACAGCTAAAGCACAAAGAGTGATGAACAGAGAGCAAATTACTCCCTGTTGGAAAAAGGAAGGAAGGAAGAAGGACAAAGATACTTATGATTCAAGATAAAGCCTATTACAGGGTGGATTCCAATATAATTTGTAAAATAACTGGGCAAAAAATTTAGGAACAAGGTTTAGGACAAGGATTTGGGTCTTCATGGATATTTTGATAGATAAACCAAATTTTGAATAAACGTTTTCAAACTTTGTCACAATGCCTTTTAGATCAGCGTTCAACCTACAGCATGAAGCACTTCTCACAGCTGAGAAATTCTAATATATTATTAAGAAATTTAATTTAATCTGCTCTGGTTGCAAGGACAGAAAAGTCAACCTGAACAAATACGAAATCACAAGTAAAACAGAAAATGAAAAACTATTGTTGAGAACATATACAGGCCAGGAAAAACAGTTATGTCTTAAAATGTTAACTATAAAAAACTGAAATTAAGATAGATCACCAATAAGTACCAGAATAATAGTAATTTTTCAAAGAAGTAGAAATAAAAGTAACATTGTGGAAAGAAAAACAATAGAATAAAAAGAAAGCATAAACAAAGTTATTTTTTGTTTAAATTAAAATACAAAGTTCAGAGTTTACTGAAATATTCAAATAGTTTCCTATAATTAATGCTTTAAAATAAATACAAATGGCAACAAATGTGTAAAGCAATTAGTTCTGAAACAGAAACAGTCTTCATTAAAATCAAAAAACAAGAGCAGCCTTTACCGTTTGCTTCTTGCATTTTCAGCTGTTGATTTTTTTAAACTCTGCCAAAAAAAAAAAAAAATCAATAATGAAGGATTTATCCTTTAACATTACAGAAAAGGTTTGAAAGAAGAGATCAAAAAGTTTTGGCTAGTTTTTCTAGCCAACATGAGAAAACTCTTTCTCATTAATTCCCTCATTACTTTCTCACTATCACCTATAGCAGTTATATAAGTTGTGTTCTCTCAGAAATATTACAAAGAAAGCTGCAAAATTGTTAACTCTGATATTAACAGTGTAAAATCTGCCCAGATTTCTTCAGAGAAAAAGAATTACTAATTCCTGTTCTTACTTCCATAAAGTTACAATAAATCTTACCTTGAGAGTACAGCTCAATTTCTGAATGGATTATACCCTGGGACATAAATGGAAACCACCTAAGAATAAGAAAGAAAATAAGAAAGCAGGTAGGGATCAATTTTTATTTATATTACCATATAACTGAATGATCCATATCTGATTTTCATACTGAATACACCTAACAGCAAAGGGTCTCTACTCCTAAAATTTTAGTTATTTGATTTATGTTAAAGTAGAAATTATTTGATTCAACCAAGAACATCTTTTGTGCAAAAATAAGAGCTATGTATGAGATTAAGAGACTCATGTGGCACTACTGTACTTGTTTCTACAGCTAAACAGAAGATTATAGCACAGAACATTTTTTCAGTACTATGGATTGAGAGGTAAGTATAATTGGTACATATCTATTGCGATATTTCTTAAAATCACAGTTCAGTGTTAAAAACAAAGATGGAACCAATATTGCTCTTTCTTATTCCTCCTATTAATTGAGGGCAGCTCGATGAGTCTAAAAAGGGACAAATCAAGACAAACATATGTTAGGTGTCTTAGTCATGTTACCCTAGGCTATGTATCATTTTGAAAGCTTTTCATTCAGAACATGGATTACCAACAGCTTTTGTTTCCTCTTGCTTGGTAAAAAAATCGGCTCTTTTTTCCAGAAAAGAGATGGAGCAATCTTCTGGGCCGTTGTTTTTTATTTCCTCAGTCCACTTCCATGGACTCTATAGGAATGACCTAAATCATTCAGTCTCCTATGAAGCCTGCTGGGATTCCAGTATAAGCTGGACAAGAAAAGTCCAGAGCAATTTACAAAGGTTCCTTATTTTTTGTCTTGAAAATATTAGTTGGCCAATTCATATAAGAGCTAATCCCTAAGAAACAAATTATGTCTTACTAGACAACTACTTATTTCTATCACTTCTGCTATACACTGATGGCAGAGGTATCTTCTGAAAACTCAAATGCTTAAAGGTATCAGTAAATACTAGTAAATACTGTATAATTGAAATCAAGTAAAAGCTGTTAGATGATCAGAAACTAATATCAGGTTTTTAAGAGAGATAAAATGCTTATGTTCCCTCGGTTAAATGAGAACAAAGACAGAGCTTTTTTCGTGTCCTGGATCAGAAAATATCTATGTAAAATAAAATAAATGTGAGGTTGAAGATTACTGAATTAGATTTCTGAAGAGCAAAAACCTTCTCCCTCCCTGAATAGAGTACAGGTACGTTTTGGCCAACATGGAAGCTCCACCTGATCCCCACCACTGACTTATTTTAATCCCTTTCCAATGGAAGGGTTTCCTTGTGGAGAATTTAGACATTAAAAAAGAAACTCTTGCTTCTTTTTAACACTCTCTATCACAGAATAAATTTTTATGATCCACATCTGGTGTTAATTATCACAGAATTAATACAACAAAGTGCCCTGCCATTCATCACTCCTAAGCCACGTAACTCACTAGATCTAGCTATGACACACTGTAAATTCCACCTATAATTTTAGAAAGGTAGCAACTACAGCTAGCAAACACAGCTGGTCTGCATCCAAATCTACCCAGAGAAATCCTCAGTATTATGCTACTATTTATAAACTTGCTACAGATTGAAGAAAACCTCAGTTTTAGAGATTTTGATCAAGGTGAGAAAACACCCTTATTTCTGTTTTTGAGGATGTGACATCAAGAATTGCAAGGAACTGTTCAAGGTTAGGTAAAAAATTTGTTAAAATCCAGAAAAATAACTAGGCAACCTGCATTTATTAAATATTATTAATAAAATATTATTTATTCCAGTGCCTTGTCACAAAGTCATATTGTTTCTCTTCACTTTCTTTATTTCATTTGAATCGTGCACATACCCATGAGATAGACTGCAGACTGGAAATTCCAAATGTGGGGTTACCATATTTTTCTAAATATGCAAAATGCAGTATTTATCAACTGACTTTTAAGTTGCTCATTTAATAACTTAAATGGAACAATGATGAAGTAGTTCTGGGCTTCATATTTGTCTCTCTAGCCATGCTGTAAAGAAAGTGAATGCTACTTCTGGATGGAAAATCTGTTTTCTTTCCCATTTAGAAACACACTTAATTTAGAATATTTTGGGTGCTTTATCTTTCCTTCCTGAAAGGTAAATCACACTTACAGCACTGATCCTGTCAGATAAGGCTGTACTTTAAAATCTAGTAGCACAGACTCAATATAAGTGTTTAACCTTTGCTCTGGACCATACAGGACATTAATTCAAGCAGTCTGATCTGGAAAAAAACATTTTGTGGATTTTATGAAACTTCAAAATAATCCAAGCATGTCTTTGCCTGAAAAACTCACATTTAGTAAATTGATTGACATAATACTTTTAGTGATACATATTGAAGAATATTTTAAAATATTGTTGTAAAAACTACACCTTTCACAATTGAAAACATATTCTGAGTTGCTCTCAGCTTCTCTGACAATGACTTTATCACAGTACCAACGCTGGGACTAGGTATTGGCCTCACAGTGCAACAGCACCTTCTGCAGCTTCCCAAGAGATAAAGCTTCCATTTCAAAAACACTGACCTGGAAAACAGAGGAGACAGCACTGTGCAATTTGCCACCACTAAGGCAGTCCAAAAAATGAAGTGTGTTAAAAGCCCGATCAACTCCCACAATGTACAAAGATTTCAATTGGTTTTAATGACAGCTGGACTGTATTCAAAGAGTTTGGATCTCAAGAGTTAAATGTCTTTTGATGATGTGTCAGAGTAAGTAAGAAAGCACAACCAAAATCAGGATGGAGTAATAATCCCAAATAAATTAGGCTTTTACAGCCATCATGCAAAATGCTGCACACAACCCATCATTTTTTTTTTCTATACCTTGTCATTTACATTAATCTTCTCTAGGTAAGAAAGAGTTAAAGCTGTTATTTCCTTTGTTGATATTATTTTAAAACAGACCTTCTGATCATTTGCTCTTTTTTGTTTCACCTCCTCTACTTACATTTTATTCTACTGAAAGAAACTGAAACCTGACATGCCATTTTCCCCTTGTTATTCATTTAGGCTTGTGCTTATAGTTGGAAAAGATTTTTTTCATAGGAGCGTGAAGCTGATCAGGTTCAGGTTGATAATTTTCTGTCACAGTAGAGAGCATAGAGCTTTCTGCCTCTAAATGTAATGGTCCAGATCATTCTGCTCAGTAAAAAGAAAATGAAGGAAAGAAATACACTGGAAAATTCATATCTGTAAAGTTCTCAGTCCCCAGCAAATGGCAGAATGGAGACTGCCTGTGCAAGATTACTTATCCCTTGTGTATAGATAATATATGATCACAAGCTAGTCTCCCTGAAAGATTCCTGCCTCAAAGTGTGCTCAGGAGGATGGCAGATTTTCAGTATCTCTTTTTATCTTCATTATCTTTATGACTCTATGCATTATTTACTGCAAGCACCCGAAGAGCTCAGTGAAATAGAACTGATTTCCCCAGTGACTTCACCTTTGCACTTCTTCCACAGCACCCTGGTTTTCTGCAACTGCTTAATCTCTTTTTTGAAAGGCCATCTGCATTTTTCAATTTACTACACAGTTAAAGCACAGAGTTTACTGCCAAAAGCTGTCAAAGATGCAAAGTGGTGTGGGTGCTCAACTGAGAAACAGAGGGGTTAATTTACTGGCATACTTAGCATTTCAAAGATCTTATTAGGTGCAGAGCAGAATTCTACTTAAACTCAATTACAACTATGGTTGTTCAGAAAAGATAAACTGGTTATGCAGCAACACATAAGCATGAAAAAAGTGGTCACTCAGGAAAGTTTTATTTTAACCAATTTGCCCAATATAATGCAGAATATCTGTGGCAGGGATGAAATCAAGTTGTTCGAGCCAGCATTCCACTACCTCTGCCATAAAACGATATGTCCCAGTCCCTGCTCTGCTAGTCCAAACAATCCACTGTTTTATTCACCCATTTCCATAACAAAGTGCACTTTGAACCATTCCCCTTAGTCCCTGTATAAATAATACGCTGAATTTAATATCAATCTGGTTAGAATAATGCCCCCTAGAAAATTCCACTTAAATTCTGAATTTTCATTTGAATAGAACTTTATCTCTCATACATTAGTAATAGAAAAAAATATATATTTTAAAATAATATAGATACATTTAAAGTTTCCCAGTTGGTTATGGTTATTTTCAGCATTTTAGATACTGCTTATTTTGGAATTAACTGTTCCACTAGCAGCTTGATACCACTGGTTATACATACAAGTGTTAATCCTCAACAGATCACAAAGGAAGAAACAGGCTCGATAGAAGGTCACAAGAAGGCCAGTGGCAGAGTTAACACTAAATTCAGTAGTTCCTGAAATTCAACCATACTGCAGAAAATCAGGATTATGTATATTTTACTTATGAAAGAGAGAGGAGGTAATAAATTGAAAGAAAAATTACTTTAAGTCTCTCTTGTATTAGTCACAATACTTTACTATTACACATTAAAAGAAATACATAACAGATATGTGAAATCATGGAACAATTTCTGTACACTTATTTGGAGCCAGCTGTAATTCATCATATTTTGAAAGGATATGTTTTGAATTCATAGGCAGTGCTTCTCATCATCTGAGGGCAGGGCCCTCAAATAATTTTTCTTCCCCTTTTCCTGCCTATGTTTTCACTCAATTAATTCCTGCATCAGTAGAAGACTATTTTCCTTAGTTCTTAAAAGTTATTTATCTAAACTTCTGTGGTTTGGTTTTCTTATTATTATTAGGAACCTGTATATACTTAATTATATTCATATGGCTAAGCAAATTGTCTTTCATACTTACCATTCCTCTCTGAAATGTCCCTGGTGTACCAGTTTTATGCAGAAATCTTAGACCAGAATCTCCTCTTTTTCCATAGATACATAAATAAACTGCAGAATCTCTATCTGCTTGCTCCACTTCACCAGTGTGGACATAAACATGGTATAAAACAACTTCCAAAAATAACCAAAAGAAGAAAATGCAAGTTATATGTAATTATTACCGCAGCCCTAAGCCCTAGGGTATATCACCTCGTCCCGCAGCCGTAGGGAGGAGAAGGAGAGAAGATCCAGCAGGCAGGAATTGTGCAGCAAGATTGATTGATTGAATTATTTTACAAACTCTTTTATAGACTTTTTTCTTCATAGTCTGATTGGACAAAGGATCAGCCACCCCTTGGGGTGATTGGCTAAAATCCTAAAACATCCATTGTAAAAATGTTTTTCTACTATACCATAAACAAGACTTTTCAAGGCTGCAGGTGTTTGGTTGTTTACATAACTCTGCTACCTCTTCTGTGAGAGAGAAAAGTCTCTCACAGGCTTAGAAATTAGCAAGAAAATCCTTGCTAGCAGCATTTTTGTATCCACGTGTAATCACAATTCATTTTACTCACTATTATAGCTTAATGATAACAATGACAGTAAGTCTAATTTGCAATTAATTTTCTGGAAGACACTCTCCAGAAATCAGTCAAACTATTTGCTTTTAAGATTGCTAGGACCACAATTCAGTTGGTACTAATACTGCAAACCAGGCAGCCAATACATATGTAATGGAACACACATACTTGGATAGATAGGTTTTCCAGCTTCAACTACTGGAAGTTCACAGAGAAATTCTCGATCATCACTATTCTTTGATAACCACGTGTTTGCTGGAAAATTCAGTGCTTTCTTGCTCTTTAGATGTTGCAGTATCACCTGAAGGAGAAGCAATTCCAGCTATGACTCAGTTCTCTCTTTCCAGTGCTTTGCTTTTCAACAACAAAACATATTTTTGTATATTTTTTCTATCTCAGAAAACAGTAACACAATCAGTAAAAGCGACATACAAAATTGCAGTATGAAAATATTTTTATTTTGGCCACTACTATGCAACAAACAAATCTGTAGTTGAAATTTGTGGTTTGCCATTAGAAATACCACCAAGTCTGGCTTCCATCGGTAAACCACCTCTATGTAACACTGCCTGGAGGACTGAAGACTGAAAACCTTCTGGTAGCTGCTGTTACATGAGACTGAGCTTTTGGAAGATGTGGAAAGATGGACACACATTTTTTATTTCAGAGTGAAAACAGGATGAAACTCATCATCTACATCCTTCTGAACTTTGGCAAGTAGAAGGTACATTGAAACCTTAAATCAATTTGTATTGTCTTTCGCTCTTCTACAGCAGAACAAAAGACAACATGTGTACCACCACCATCTCTATATTCCTCTTGAGATGGTTAGAATTCAAATTCTCAAGTTAGTTGCTGCTGTACAGTAAGATAGCTGCCTTACTTGTTTCCTATAATTACAGAACTCTTTATTCTCTTTTATGAAAACAGTTTTTGTTGGTCTTGAATTACAACACTTACTACAGGGGTTTTCCAGAGGTCTTGACTAGTAAAAGGAAATCAAAAATTATCCTTCTGCAGTTGTGTTTCTGAGTGTGCATATAATATGCATAAGCCTTGCAAACAAAATTATGAAAACTAGTGCTCATATCCAAATTCTAGCACTTAGAGAATCAGGGCAATAGATGTCTTTATCTCACTTTTCCAATAAAATATTATTTAAAGTAAAATTAACACTGCTTTTAACAACATAGCATGTATTTATTCGAATGTGAAATACATTGGCAGCACGGATTCCTAATCTCTAATATTTATTGGCAGAGCCCCCCCTGCTGTTTCATAACAATTGCATAGATTAACTTCTTTTTCAGAAAAACACAGCTTTCAACACAGTTTATTTCTTGGTGTGAAAAGAACTGTTTGAAATCCCAGGGTTACCCCATGAAATTTGGAACAAGATGTTAAAGAAATATTTTATAACTACCAGGCTGGAAAGTGGGATTCCTGCAATCATTTCAGCAACTAAAATATTTATACTTACATTCAGTTTTACTACAGTCTCAGTTAAGACCTCTGGGTTAATGTAAAAATCTGTTGTTGCCTAATTCTGATTGTCCAAATCAAGCTTTTTAAGATTACTGAAAAAGAATAAACTTGTGTCCTTTATAAATTCAACATAAGAGACGAAAAAGTTTTTTTTCTGGTTCTGAAATAAATTTTACATGGGTGTTAGTGTTAGCAAGGATTTAGAATAATCTGGTGGGCAGCCCTCAATATCATGAGAAAAACAGAGTTAAAACAAAGCAAAGAAAAATAATTAATTCACTGAATTGAAAAAAACCAGCATCTTCTTTTTCCATGAAAATGTTCATAATTGTGAGGAATAGTGGGGCCCATTATAACTTGCTTAGCCTACCTTTCAGCAAATTTTGTTCATTCCTTGCACGCACTTACCAGAAAATGATTGCTGCTCCTTCATTTTCAATTTTTTAGAGCTAGAATTTATAGCTGGAATTTATAGCTAGAATCTCCCTAACACACACTGAAGAGTACAGAAACACTGAAGAGTATGGCAAACTTTCAGAAAGCAAAATTTGGTCAAACACATCAATACCATAAAATTGCTGTCTGCAGTAATTAGAAATAATTGCAAAATAATCCTGCATTTTCCATCCCTTAGGAGATGAACTGTATCAGTGTTTTTGTCATCTCTAAAGCAATCTAAGAGCGCAAAGCAATTAAGAACTTATCCCAATCAGCATTTATTGATTCATGAAGCTATGTCTTTAGCAAAAGATGAGCCTTCAGTTCCTATAAAAATTAATAAAATGGGAACAAAATCACCATATAAATCTCACCCTTTTTAAGTTCCACTCAGGTTGTTCATTTGGTAATCCATCAAGTTTAATTCTTATCTTGTATATATTCCCAATGCTATTTATTTTAACCTGAGTAAAGTCAGAACAATACAATATATAACTACACAGAATTACATCTTTATCTTTGCAATTGATTATAGATTTATCTGAAGCACTGTAGTATCTGAGTGTTCAGGAACAATGCGTAATATTAGATTGGCAGATTTGGGGTTACAGGATTCAGAAAACAGACTGCTTCTGTTTTGCCTAAGCAGATTTCTGTCTGAGCCCCAGTTTGACCATCTTATAGCCTAGTGGAATCACAATGCTTGCCAGGAAAATGATTTGGCAGGTATTTGAACTCTTCAGAATTTGAAGAGTAAAAAACGTTGGTGAGGGTTGTTGATGAGAGCAATGAGCAAAACAAAATTACATCCTCTAAACAAAATTACACCTTCTAAACACAAGTCACAAATCTTTCATAATTCTGCACAGTTACGTGACCATAAACCCTAGCATACCAACATGAAGGGTATAAAACTTTTGGAGACCTTAAAGAATAGCTCCCAAAAGCTGGCAGAACATCTGCAAAGCTTCAGAAGTCACTGATACTACCTTTGCTTTCTGACTATGATTTGCTTTCATTTGCACTTTCTTTGCACTTTCAAGCATTATATGTGATCTTACTTATGAAAAATACTCTATGCAGCCCTATCTTCAAAATTTCAAATGAACCCTCACTTATCTAGGGTTCATTTGAAGTCTAGCCACTATTTAAAGCAAACATAAATAATTTTAGATCATTTGTAATGTACCTTTAGGAAAGGAAAAGTAAGTATGTTATTATGTTATCAAATCATATTTCTATTCATAGAAGACTGGCAACAGCCTATGCCTCTCCATCATTTACATCCAAAAAGCTATTTACATAGTACAAAAATTATTTTCATTCTCTTAAAAACTCCTACTAGTATACTATCCACTCATTCTTTACCTTCATTAACAAAAAACGTCCTTCTCCTTTCAGAGGTCATAATTACCTCATTTCCCATACCAGCTTTTGACTCTTAGTGCTTTTATATAAGAAAATTTTATGTTATAGTCACAGCATTGCCATGCTTTAGTCAAAGACTTCTAAAAGCAAATAACTTTTACTCTGGATTTCCTGAACACTGAAATGCACATTGAAATTTCACAATGGTCGTTTGAGAAAAAGTCTGTGGGTTTCATGCATGTTATTTTTATTGGTATACTTGTTACATCAACCTGAATTCCATTAACCAGATAAATGTGAACACCAGGCTTGCAACATTGATGTGACAATATAGTTCCCATCTCTTCCATTGGCTTAAGAAAACAGCTTTGCTTTGCTCTTCTGAGTTGGATTCTGATATCCTTGCTTATGCTACATAATATTGCTCTCTAAAAGTAGTCTTATTAGAGGTAACCTGGAGACTTTGGGATTAAAGCAGTACTAAAATATGAGCATATATTCAGCTTGAATAAGAACAAACAGCTATTGTCTTTCCCCCATTTCAGAAACAAACTAACTACTTCTCGAGTGATATGAGATATGGTCTTCTCATTCATAGAGCTGGTGTTCACCAAATACACAAGGCTATTGTATGTTTATTCTAATAAATCCCTCTTTGGACTTTTGGTTAATAAAGAAAAAGGTTGCATGATAATTTCATGTGTCAACACAAAACAAAATGTAGTGGACTTAGTCAGAATGCAGAGTGGCTTCTGCCTAAAACAAGTATAGTTCTTCCAGAAGGAGCACTCTGGTAGTCTTGATTTTTCTCGTGCACAGTCTCAGGAAGGATCAAACACGCAATGAAAACTCACATGGGTGAGGTAAGAAAGGGAAGGCCACATATGAATGGTTTTCAATTCTTAGGTTAGTTCTACTCAAATTTTTCATAGTTGCATATGTTGCTGATAAATGAAAGGTTAAAGAACTTTAACCTGATTCCTAATTGCTGGATTTATTACTGTCTTTCAGAAGTTGTTTTCTTCCTAGAACTCCTGGCCAGAGCTATGATTGATTACTTCAAAAATAAAATTTGGTATCCTCTGTTCTAGAATATATCAGTGAAAACATAAAAGTTCAAAAACAGAAATGGTAAGAAGAAGATGTAACTTTTTTAATGTCTTACACGCCTATCCTCATTTCAAGACCTATCCTGTTAAAAAAGTACAGGATAAAGTTTAAAGGGAAGAGGAGAAGAAAGAGCTCTTACTCACAGCCTTTTTCTTTGTGGATTTATCTACTGCAGATTAAAGAGTGAAAAGCACTTCAGTGACATGCTGTTTCATGCCTGAAAGCAATAGTGTCAATGTGATGTAACAAATCATAGTAGCAGCCCCAGGTGCTGAGAGAAAGATCCTGCACTCTCACAAGATCAATATCTGCAGCACACAGCCATAATGGGCCATATCTATTTTAGAGAAGAAAAATTAGTCTGTCTCTTCTGAACATATGGATTAACTTTGCAAACATGCCATTATCCAACATTGCTTATAAATTATTCACTAATTAGGAGAACAGGATTCCCTGTGGATCATAATCCATACCCTACATGCTTAGAAAATGAACATTACAGTAGGTTATCTCCCTGCCTATGCCCTATTCATAGAGAGTATTATTATTATTAATATCATTGACAGTAACAATCTTGGGTTGTGCTAAGATTGTATTAGAAGAGTTGATGAGTGCAGAAAAAAATCATGAAACATATAACTTCTACTTTAGCCACCTGAAGAAAGCAATGTTACATGTATCTCAGAGAGAGATTTAAGCAAAACAGAAATTTTAGCTACTTTGGTAATTTCTTCTCAGCCTACCTAGACATAATTTCCTTATTACAATAGATGTGGAGTTATTCTTAAATAAAAGCAGAAACCCAGTGTTTCCACAACATGGTAACACATACATTTTATTGGACTTTTAGTTATTCCATAGGTAAACATTCCGGCGTTTCAGTCATTTATAATATGGCAGCTCTAAAATGAGTTTTCGTCTTTAAATGAACCAGTTTCACAGCATACATGTTAAAGTATGCTTTGAAAACTATATGCCTGAAAATTTAATTACTAAAGATCTCTAAAAAATATGCAAGTCTTGTATCAGCCATGGTTTGTTTCAGAATGAAAAGTTTTTAAAGCTAGTTTCAAATCAATTGCCTTAAAGAAATCAATTTACTTCTGCACTTGTCCCATTTGGTCTACTATATATGGGAGGGGGTTTAAAGGAAAGATTATTTCTTCTATTGCTTACTATAAATAACAAGCTGATTTAACACAGAATTCATGGAGATTAGATACAGATTTATTTTATGCAGTAAATATAGGAGAAAAATATTTTTTCTTTCACATGACAGGATAATCCTAGGAAAGGTACCTATTAAAATAATGTTCTTAGCCTTCATTAGCTACCTGAAATTCATCTTCCTGCCTGGGAAAAAACAGCTGCTTCCTGTTGTCCTTGCCAAGAGTTATTGGTCCAGCTAATCCTCTGTCTCCATATATCTAGAGAGTGACACTTGCTTCAGTTCCTGCATTTCCTGTCAGTATTGACACTTTCCATTCATCACCTGAAGGAAGAGGACACTCACCACCTTGGAGATCTCTCATTTCCTCTGTGAAATACAGAACATTAGTGGGAGATGAAAATGGACATGAAACTGCCAGTCGCTGTTGTAACTTCAGCACATAAGGAGGCCATAACAGCAGGGGATTGTATTTTTTCATGCCAAGTGAGATAGTCTAGAAGGATTGATTTATGTTTCTTGTCTAGACCAAAATGTCCTGATTAGTTGAGCTACAAGAATCAGCTGGAAAATAACAAGTTATCTCTCACACGTGCTATCATCATATTCTTTATATGTATTCTGGAGCAGAGTAAGGATGTTATGGTGCAGAACTATGACCATTAAATTGACATTTCTGACTCCTTAATCTGACATTTAGAAACAAGTAGAAATACTCCTCTAATGCCTTGTGTTGGGACACCATTAGCAGAGTCATATGTCTGGGAATATAGACAATTTTCATTTCAAATTAAAAAATAAATCAGGAAATTAGCTTTCTTCAAGTTAAATATCAATAAATACTGTAAAAAAAAAATCAGAAAAGACCTCAATATAGCCTTGCCCAGCCATACTTATGCAGTGCCATCATTTGGATTCAAGCATGCTCTGCATGAATGAGACAACAGCAGCACAGTAGCACCTTATGAATAAATTTCACAGGTCTAATGGCTGAGCAAACATAATTTTGTAAAACATAAATTTCAACCTAGTGATCTTCCATCCACCCTTAAGAGAAATATGCATAATGCAGAGATGTCAAACAACACCTCTGCACAGGAGATATGGAAAAACAGACTCTATTAGGGTAAAGGAATTTAGTTTTGAGTAATTTAATCAAAGTGGAATTTACAAACATCGGATGTCTGGAACACTACTTTTCAGTAATGGGACCACTGACCATGGAGCCTTCTCCAAAAGAGGGAATCCTTGCTGCCAAGAATTTATAATCTGTTCTGACACAAGAGGCAGTTATAAGCCCCAAATTTGAAAAGATGAACCTACACATTGCCAATATACTGTGTCCTCCAGGGGTTCCCAAATTGTTCGCATGAGACCTTTCCATGTGAGTGCAAAAAGCTTTTTAATGTGCCACCAATATGAATTTGTTGAAGAATTCCCAGTGCATCACTGTGGATGTTTCTGCTGCACTACATAAGTTATGTAGTGATATTAGAGTCCTTTCCTTTTTTATTTGCTTGATTAAAATACTGTACTGGGTTTCCCTGGATGGAGTTTTTCCCTCCACTTACTACACTACCCTTACATCAAAGGAAAAGAACCAAACACCCACCCAAACAAAATCGAACCAAACACCCAACCAAACAAAATCAAACCAAAACCAGACAGAAAAACAAGTGATGCAAAAGCTATCACTCACTACCAGCAGCACTTTTTTCTTAAAAGTTGCACTCAAAAGGAATTACACAGTCGGTTGAATCACCAGGTTGTCTTATACTTAAATCAACATGGTAACTAAAGTACCAAATCTGAATTATGATCCACTAGCAGTGATATCTTAACTGATGAGAAATATTTACACAAGGAATTGCAAAGGAATTAGGATCCAGTAAAAAGTTCTACAATAGATAAGGACTGACTTCTGGAATCACAGTAAATTTAACACTGGTAAAGATTCTAATATTTGGTTAATTAATTTTTAAGAAATTCAGAACTCTAGTAGTATGACTTTTGCAGCAGTGCCTCTAACAGTGGTCGTATGACTTTGGAATGGTCATAGTGATTTAGAATAGGAATTACTGTCATAATAATGGCTGGTTTTACTGTATTCTCCATCATGACTGAGAACAAGTTATTCTGAAAGGAAAAAGAAAATCCACACCTCAAAAATAAAGCAAGAGGAAAACATCTTGAATTTACCTGAATAAAAACTTAATTACACTTGTCTTTCAGTGCCTGAAATAACAGAACTATAGCAAAGTAATTGTTGGTATGATAAATATTTTTGAGAACTTGACTATACAATTTTCTGTAACTGTAGTTGTCTACCTTCTCACCTGTCTCTCTGAAAGCTAGAGTTCCTTCCAGCTGTCTAAAACCACATCTTTCTTACAGCAAAGAGATTAAAGTGTTCATAAAATGCACATGTATTCAAGAAACATAAGGAATCCCATGCTGCCCTGTGTGCTTAGGTGAAGAATTACATATTTGGGCAGTTGCTATCCAAAGCAGATACTGCAACCTCAAACTACTACCTCTTGGAACAATTATAATGAACAAACAATTCACAGGCTTGGAATGCTTTTTGCTTCATAAATTACTGGCTCTTCTTACAAATGGAAATAGGTAGCATTGATTTGCTACAGGCTAAAAATATTCCAGTCTGAAAAGAGGATTTGATGGTTGCCCTGCATTACTCATGGGATTTTACACATTTCATGACACCATGCTGTAAATCTATTGTGACAAAAATTAATTCTAATAGGCCTGCATGAGAATGATGAAGTCACAACCCTTCCCACAATTTCACAGAAATAACTTTTTTAAATTTACTTACTTATCCTAAATGTATCACCATAAGAAAATTATCTTGTCTCAGAAGATCATATGATTGAGTGACATTTTTTAAATGAACCATCAGAAAAATTAACCCCTGGAGCAGAAGTTTGGGCAATAAAGTTGATGTATTTTTATTACACCTGTGTGTATCATCATTTCCAATGTTAACTGAGTGGAAATGTGATCAGATTTTATTTGTATCTTATAAGTAAAATGTATTAAAAAATTAATAGCAACTAATAATACCAGACATACAGGAAAGGAACATGGAGGATTTCACAGACATACACTTTGTTAATACCAAACCACAGATGTGTTCTCAAGGTCACAGGCAGCATTTGTGTCATGGAAGCTAATGACATCTGAGCTGTTAAGTAGAAGCTGGGACCTGACATCATCTCTGTACAGTGAAAGAAGTTTTTTGAGGAACATTGAACTCAGGCTGCAACAGGAGAAGCCCCATATGCTGTAGCACTGTTTTCAGATTAATGAATCCTAAATCAATTATTGTTTGTGAAAGCAGAAACCAAAACACATCTACCAGTTAGCAGACACAGACATAACAATGAGAGCCTGGTCAGCCTAAGAGTTAATCTGCTCTGAGTTTGCCTGCTAAGCCTACTGCTCGATTGTGCGCTCAATACAAGGATCGCCCTTTTCCAAATATTAACTGGGAGTGAGAAAAAGCAAATGAGAATTTAATGAATATCAGTCTAAAACTCAAGGCTCACCTGTAGATGTCAAATGACATATGTTGAGTGAGTGTATCTTACTAAAAAATGACCATTTTATTTGAAAGACAGAGTAACTTTGATATTTCTATTCATTTTCCATAAGCAGACTCTATATCTATGAATGCCAGAAAAACTACTTACAAAGTGCTACAGACTCTATGTAACCAATTTCACAGCAGATATTGCTTCTATAAAAGGATCCTTTGTATCCAACCCTAAAAACATCCAGCTTCTTTGAAAACAGGTTTGATGGGCTTGTGTATTGTTGCCACGGGTTTCGGACACAGCATATCTGCTGACAACCCACCACACTTTTGGAAGGCTTTGTGACACGATACAAGATGAAGTCTGATAGATTAGAAATTGGGTGTTTTGAGCTAAAAATGGAAAAAATATCACCAGAAAGAATTAAGTATTAATAGTGATTCACATCTCTGCTTGTAATTTAACCAGAATGCTTTGGTTGAACTGAATTTAATTAAAATCTTGCCTAATACTTCCCATTAAATCCTACAAACAAGTATGCCAGATTTGATGTCTTGTTCACATAGCCAGAATTTTAATGTACACATTGAAACAGTCTGAGGATCAAGTTTGAAACCAAATCAGCAACCCACCTGAATTATTTGCTACATGAATGCCTTTGAGAATACCTGTAGCTGAATAAGCATGTCTCTCATGCTGGAAGTTGCAATACAATCTTGTCTTTAAAGATCTTTCAAAGTAACACATATTTTTCCACCATGTGAAAGTGCCTCAACGTGCTGTTTGGAGCTCAGTAGTTTCCATTTAGCCCATCTGCTTTTCATGGTGATATGACACAATTTGGACTGTCAGGGTCTTTGGGTATATTGAAATAAAAGAGATGCAGGAAGCAAACATGATCATCCCCACTCTTTAAGAGACGTAACAGTCCCTGTTTTGTTTAGTTGTCTAGTTCCTCAGTTTGGTTACTAGGATGCTGAATATTCCAAAAATTGTTGCCTTAGACCATTTATGCAACTTCTTTAGCTAAAGAGAAAGCAGTTTATTCTAGAAAAATGCATCTGCTAGACCATGACTCCAGAAGCATGACCAGAACATTGTTTATCTATTCCTACCTGCCAAAACATAGGTATAGGTATAGGTATCTAGCATGCAATGCATCAAAACCTTCCTCTTTCCTCCAGTGAACCATAAGCAGAAAACATGAGAGCATAAATGAGAAATATTCTATTACTTTCAGTGAGCTTTAGATTGGGCTCTGCACCATATCAACCTCATAATTTCCACAGAAATATCCAATAGATTATTAGTTAACTTAAAAAAATAAAAATGAAGTTATTCAACAAGTTATTCAACCTGCTGATTGTTGCCTTATCAATAAACCACATTCCAATGCCCCTTTTAGAAAAAGAGTAACTGGCAATGCATTTTATGTTATATGTTAGTTTGCATAATTCGATAATCTGGAAAAGCCATTCATTGACCTTCCTGAGGTAAATCTCTGCAAACTTGCACAGAGGACAAGCATAAAACATGTACCACAATTGGAGTTGAAGGCCTTTGAGGTACTGGCTCCTGGGCTTTTGCTGGTTGGAATTGAGATTCTCTGAAGACTTTCTTCTCTTGTTTGGGTGCTGCAGATGCTCCCATAGGCTTTTCCTGCATTTTCCTGGACAACTAAAACAATGAAATGTAAAATCTGTCACTAGCTACAAGCCATTTCCTTTTTCTTGCTCAGAAGCTAATAACAGATCTCACAGTTGTTCCACACAGCAGACATCAAAAACTTTTCTCTATGTATTACACAGCTACTAGCAATAGAATTTTATTGTTAGCAGGATGCCACAAAAAATGGGAAAAAACCTGACATACTAATTAAAGTCCATTCAATGTTTTAAAAATCTAAGCAAAAATTTAACATTTGTGTAGGAATAAAATGACTTGTTAAAATGTAGCTCTCCCCAAAATAACCTTCTCCACCCCCAAAATGTTTCATTTCTTAAGAGTGGGAATGCTGAAATGAAAATTGCTAGAGGCCCTTTGAATAATATAAAGCAAATTGATACTGTTAATATGAACATGTCAAACAGACAGCATTTATTGCTTGCATAGAAAATATTAGTTCCTTTTTATATTCCTTTTAGTGAGCAACATGGATTCAGGAGGGCTGAAGCCTGTAACAAAGTAACATTTAGCTTTACTTAATGGCATCAGTAAGCACTGCCTTGTTGGGAATTTCTATTGAAAACACTGTTCCTCCAAAAGGTAATAAAGGAAAATAATTTCCTCATTTCTACAAGGGCACAGTGATCAAAATATTCCTGTCACCTTTCAGCAAACAGGGACAGAACAGTAGGGATGTGCTTACAGTGACTTTCCTAATGCTTTGACCACAATACACATGGAAAAATTAGTAAGACTGGTTGTATGTTTTGATACTTTTTGCTGGTGAAAGCATTCAAGATCAGTTTGTTCTGCTTATGTTTGGAAAAAATCTGACCAACTTCTCAGTTGCAAACTGATGCCCAGTTTAGCTTTTTCACGAGTTGTTTCAACCAGTTGTTTCATTGAATGAGTTGTTTCATTTCCTGATCTCTGTAGTGAAGTCCGCCAGACAAGAATATGTTTCCTGTAGAATAGTGTTTCCTGCAGTTATAATCTAAGTCAGCTGGGTATCTTTGGTAGCCAGTTTTTCACCAAATTAAAAACTTTGTTCTCCTGAAGGGGAAAAGGCAAGCAGGCTACCCAGTGACAGTGATCCAGAGTGTGCTGAGACCTAATTTCTGAGTCCGGGCTAGTTGACTAGGTCAGTTCTCTACTGAGGAAATATTTGGACTGCAATAGCTCTCAAATCTGACTATGGGACAGAAGAACAACATAATGAATATACTGGGTGGGGAGTACAATGTATTTCACATCACCAAAAAACAAACTGAACACTGCCAAGTAGGCCATCTTGAAAGTCTACTAATTCCCCTATAAAATCAGGAAGAACTGTGGTAGAGCTGGCAGCAAGACAACATCTCCCAGGCTTCCAAAATCTGTGACTAGAATGGGGAACACACCCAGGAAGTCAATATCATCTTTATCTCGTCACCTGTTTTGATTCTCATTTTCTAAAGCTTAGTAGTAAAACAATTGATATCTACTGTATCATTATTATTATTACTACTATAAAAGGAAAGGAATGAACTTAACTGATTATGTAGGAGAAATTAACGGTGCATACAATAAACTTTTCACTTTTAAAATTACTGAAACCCAACAAGGGAAATGGTGTCAATGTATTTTTTAAATTTTTGCTTTGAATTTCACCAGTTTGAAAGGCTAATCACTAAATAAAACCAAGAAATCACATGCATTTGAGGATCGGTGGGTAGAAAAAAATATTTCTCTCTCCAGTATTAACAACAGGTTTGGTTTGGTCATCTGGCAGAAGACCAACATATATCCCTTTACTTCGCACCTATCCCAGACTCACAGATCCAGTTTCCAAATTCTTCTCAATTTTAAAATGACAGTATTCATCACCTGTGCCCTAAGAAATTGAAAGCAGAAACATGAATTTAACAATTAAATTAACATAGCTGGAGGATGTTCCTTAAGTCTTAATTATTACTTCTTTCCAGTATTATTTCTGATTAACTTTACATTCTTCAAAACATGCTACATTACTGCACACATAGAGACATACCTGCACCTAATTCCTGTTTATTCCTTTAGGACCAGAAAAACGAATCATATAAGTTAGTGAAAGTGAAAGACCAAATGAAGCATTCTGGTTTATGTCAGGATTTAGGCAAAGGCTAGGATATATTCAAAGGAGTTTCCCACTTAAACAGTTTTCAGAAGATTAAGGAATGTGAAAATATCTACTTCAGAACACATAGGATATTTCTATACAAATTTTATGCATAGCACAAATTTGTTAATTCTATATAACTTGTATTCTTCCTCAATTTCATAGCACTTACAAGTTTAATTTCAAAACCTTTACCCAATGTTGCTTTTTATCCAGACCTCCTGATCCACTGGTGAGAGCACTGCTGAAAAATAAGATACTCACAAAGCCTATATTCAAAATATGGATCAAATATTTTAGTCTCTGAAAGTGTATTGGAGGCAATAAAAAAACTCTCATGCACCTCATATCTGAATACTTACACAGCTCTATTTCATATTCAGTTTTCTACTCCCAAATAAAACTTATGCAAGAATATGCCTCACACAAATGTGAGAATTTGAACTTAGGTGAACAGAATCACACTTTAAAAGTTAGTGAAGTATACACTTGCTTACATCTTAGTTATTCTTTAAGAGGTTTTATCTTCGTCATCTATCTAGCAGCACTTAAGTTTTAACTACATCCACATTCTCAACAGTTTAAAAATATAATCAGACCTTTACTGATTCACTCAACTGCCAAATTGACAAGACACCTTCTCTTGCTATATTTTTCTATCTTTTCTTTGGCAAATGAAGGAAAAAATCTGAAACATTTTAAATCCAAACGAAGTTTTATGTCATTTTCATCCAAGCAAGTAAAAAAGATTCTCTCTTATCGCTGACAATTCACTCAAACTATCTGCAGAGGGAAACACAAACAAGAAATGCTTACTGCTTCATCACACTGGTCATCTTTGATCTTCAGATACATTCTTGGTTTTTTCACACTTTCAAACATGCAGAGTCCAGAACCGATTTTATGCACCTTCCAGCAGGATTCCTGCTGCTGCTGACCTGCTCCACTGCAGCTCCCATCAGGTCTAAGGGACAGAGACTTGTGTTGAGCAGAATGATGGTGCCATGTTGAAACACACCCTTTAGATCAGAAACAAGAAGTCCTTTGTGAACAGCACAGCCTTTCTCCATATTAAACTTTGATACTGATGCTGCTCCTACTGTTTTATTTTAAGCACTTACTCATGCATGTCCTTGTATAAAAGATAAAAGAGTCGGTCTCAGGTAATTCAAGTATACCTCGAGTCTTTGAATATTTGCTGCTTTCTGTGCAGGCAGTAACCAGAGCAGAGGAAATCCTTCCCTACTGCACAGCATCCATGCTTTTTCTTGCTCAGCAGCACAGCACAACATCCAGAGCACAAGGGGAGTGGCAAATTAAGGAACTCTTCTCTTTCCAACAGCAGCTCTGGTGTACTACTTTTCGAAGATCTACTAGGAAGTTTAGGGTCTCATCTTTCTGGTGTTACAGCCCACCCTATTTGCATGTACCAGCTGCAGTATCGGCACCGCTCGTCCCGGGAGAGCAGCAAAGGGAACCCTGCCGAGTGCCGCCTACCTGTTAAACTGTAGTTGAGCTCCACCTCGTGGAAGAGGCTCCCTCTTTTAGCTTGCATACCTCTGACACTCGGTTAGATAATCTGCTTTACAACAGCAACTTTCAGAAGAGTCTTCCTAACTTCCCTCTGCCCACCTTACCTTGACACGCACAACAAATTCTTCGGAAAGGCCAGCATATCCTGTTGTTTCATCAGCTACTGTGCCTTGGAGATTGAAAGCCACAGTGTGACCTGGGTAGCTGGCTGACTCAAGAATGGCACAACCACTTGGTTGAAGGTGAACATGGAGCTCACAGCATGCCTTGACTTTGCTCTAACATAGTGAAAGAAGAAATAATAAATTAGATGAACTATATGGCAAAATCCAAACCAGAGAGTATCACAATATAGTTTCTGTGTTGTTCGAGTTCCCACAATACTACCAGTCTAGTACAAAAACCATTTTTCAGTTCTGCAGTCCCAATATTTAAGGACTAAACTTGTGGACTCTGTGGAATTTGACAGAAACAGTTCATTGTAAGATGACACAGATCTGAAAGACGCCTGGGTGCCTCAATTGGAGAGAGTGTCACAGCCTATAAATGTGGATAAGAAGTATAAAACTGACACAGACAGGAAATGAACCATGGTAACTCTTGGCCACAAGCCCACCTTCTCTTGCCTTTGCATTTGTCCTCATTCATTTATACTGTTCTCACAGAAAGCCCTTAGAGAGCGTGAAAGAGTAAAGCAACATGCTCTCCATGTTTGCCTGTTCAGGTTGGCAGGCTCTATGATCCCATTGTATAAAATACATAATTTAATGTTTTATCAAAACATTTATCAATACATATTAATACTTATTTAAATATTTTATCAACTCATCATCATTCTCATATTTAAATGAAACTAGAATTTTAATCCATGTAAAATGCTAAAAATCCCTCTAATAATTGATAATAATTCTGATTTACATCATCTAATATTTTTTAGAATTTTCAAGACTACAAAGAATCAATATTTCTAGGAAAATCTTTCATTTTCAAGGTGCTACCTTCTGAAGAAAATGTTAAAAGAACTGTCTATCAGATTCAATATACCTTTAAAAGTAATGGAAAAATTGTATGGATTTTGGAAGGAGTTGTGAAATGAGTGAGTTGTATTAAGTATGTATTACAAGGCTAACTGCAAGTTTGTGTTGCCTTTTTGTTGTTCCAATGCCTGAGAGACAGCTGTCCTGTCTTGCAGGTGTCATAAACCATCAAAGACTCCCAAAGCACCCTCAGACTGTTTTCTGAGGCCTTTCACCAGAGGACTGAAAGCTCCCCTGCATGAGGGGGGGTACCTGGGCATTCCCACCTACACTCCTCATATAAACCCTATATGCATATATTTACACACATTGATCATCCAGTGTCCTTTCACTCTAATCAACCCCAAGGAATCTATTAACAACCTGGATTACTCTCATCTCCTGGGATAGGTCGTAACAGTTGGAGGCTAGGAAAAGGCTCCCACAGAGTGTGGTTGGGCACTGGAACAGGCTTCCCAGGGAAGTGGTCACAGCACCAGCCTGACAGAGTTCAAGAAGTGTTTGGACAACACTCTCAGGCACATGGTGTGACTCTTGGTGCTGTCCTGTGAAGGGCCAGAAGTCAGATTTCCATGATCCTTGTGGGTCCCTTCCAACTCAGGATTTTACTCTGATTCTATGATCAGAAGGAACTGAATTCTACAACTCCATTTACCTACTTGTATACTACAAGTGCTGAGGAAGAAAGGTCACAGTAAGACCTTGAAGGTGGGCTGAAACAAATCAAAATGCATTAAAACAAACCCTGGATTCTAACAGTTGTCTTATGACTGGCATGTTACTTAGGAAAAAAAAAAAAACCCACAAAGGAAAAAGGGGCATTTAAAATCAAGCCTGAGGACTTTTTCTTATTGAAAAAGAGGTGATATTAGGGCATTCCAGGCAGCTTGTCAACATGTGGCAAACAAATAAAAATGACATCTTGGAATGGTCTGATATTTCTGAATTTAAAAAAAAAAAAATCAACTGAAGAATAAAAAGTAAATTGTGAGAAAACAAAGCCCTATGTCTAAAGTCACCTATTTATTGGCAATTTCCTGGGCTCAGTTCTGCAATTCTTCACTCCTTATCCGATTGGAAATACAAGTAGTTATTACACAGATTTAAAAACTCTTTTTTTTTTTAATCAGGTGATGACATGCCTTTATGAAGCAGGAATCAATAACAGCATTCCCTACCTTTCCAGTTACATGGCCTCTGACAAGAGCAAGAGCAAGAGATGGCATTTGATGACTGCTGAATATACGTATATTTCTCCTTTCGACATTTACGTCAAAAAGACCTAAGAGTTAAATGAAAAAAATGTTAGAAGTAAGTATATTAATTCATATTTGCATTTAATTACAATCGATGGTTTATCATTTTCAAAGGGAAAGAATTAATTAAGTGTTAAACTCAACAGTTTGACCTCTCTGATCAATAAATTCTCTCATTCGTTCAGGAAAGGGCATCTAGGGACTACTGTCTATTTTGCTGCCTTGAGGAGAAAAGCCCTGAGAGGTAATGATAAGGAACAAATTTCTTTTTATCAGCACATATGTTTAAAAAAAAATCCATAAAAAGGAGCTGAGAACTCCAGCATAATGAACTGGGCTCTAGCAATGAATTTAGATGATAAATAACAGATGGTGTAGGGAGCATAAAGCTCTCAGGTAAGAGAAGAGATTTCATTTTCTCTACATCCATATTAGAATTTGTAAAGCAAATCCTGCAACATAGCTCATGGCTTCTAAAATTTTAAATCTGGCCAATTTTGCAAACAATTAACTCTTATAACTACAAAATATTGATGAAAGGTAAATCGTGCAACTTTTATTGTCCCCAGGGACAACAGCGATTTTTTAAGCGACTGTTCTACCAGTCCATTACCTTGCCTTTTTGCAAGATGTAGCTGTCTCTGGAGGAATCCTGTGGTGTCCTGATGCACTCTTTGGTGTGTCCTGAAAGATTCTATCAGTTCCAAAACGATCTGTGTAAGGGCCCTGGTGAGATGTCAGAAAGACTGAGCAGCTCCATCACTACCAAGGGAACAAAATATATGTGCCTAATATGACAAGTATTAGAGTTAAGTCTTACTAATGCAGTAGGATGAAAGTTGATAAAGGTGGAGCTGGTAGACTGCCAGTAAAATCAATTACAAAAATAGAAGGATTTACAATGAATTTACATATATATATATAAATCTATGTGTACACACCCACATATATGTATACTGCTTATTAATGAAACCTACCTAAATTTGAACTTGTTATCTTAGATGAATCTAGCTTCAAAAGACTGTATCTGACCTTGCCATGTGAGTAGGAGCACTAAACTGCAGATGACAAGAAGTTTCTATTTGGTAAAGGAAAGCCAGCAACAAGACACCATATGAGAATTTGTGTGTGTGTGTAAATTAGGCATATAATTTCTGAGTTCTTACAGTCATGAATACATGTATATGTTTTAAGTAAGGAAAATGTTTAGTACAATTATCTACTTCTATCTATTTTAAGAGTCTCTATATTAAAGTCTTTCTTTCCTGTATCTTTTATGCATACATCCACATGGAAAATACTTTACCGTATTTGTTTTACTTGTCACCAAGAACACCAACTCTGCCATCTGGGTAAAGGCAAATGAAGCCACAGGTAAGCCTGTTGTAAAATTGAAGTGTCATGCCTTTCTGAAATTTCCACTTTTCTGCAGCCCACTAGTTCTGTAAACAACAAACAGAAAAGACTTATGAGAAGACGATACACAGGAATTTGTCATACATAGTGTTCTACTGACCTGATTTCACTCAAAGCATAATTTCAACAGTTTAAATTTAGGTAAAAATGCATACTCTAACAGTTTCTTCTCTCTTGAGTTCCAGCTCTTGTCCTGTTCAGATAATAACAGTGTAATTAATTTACAGAGATCCTTCATTCCCTTTGAGACAGTTCTCCTCCCCACCAATTTTCACTTACTTCCTGGAAACGCGCTGGCATCTGTCACAGGCAGTTCTCTAGCGATATTCCCGTTGCCCTGTCCCTCGTCCAGCCACCTAAGAACCAGAAGCATTTTCACCAATAACTGTGATTGGCAACTTCCATAGTATACATGGCACTTAATACTTGCTGTCCTATGCATTAAAATCTCGAGGCTGACAAACAGCAACATAAAAATCCGGCTTTAAGTGAAAAGAGATTAACACTGGCAAAAAAGTGTTTTTCTTTCTTGTTATTGGTGAAACATAAAAAAATGCTTTCCTGGACTGAGGTACAAGGGCCTAATCCAATTATTACAAATCAGAGAGCTCATATTCATCCCAGGTCAATAATGAATTTTGCAGTGGTTATGATGTTTGTTCTTCCTGTCTGCAATAAGGCTATGGCAAGATGCAAACTGTGTGCCCTGAAAATCCGTATACAAGGAGGCAAATCCAACAGTGGCAACACTTTCCACCATGTCTGAACTATGCGTTTACAATGCCTTTGTACACATCTACTTATGTAAGTTAACTCCATTTGACTCAAAAGCATTCACACACTCAGCGCACGATAGCAAGCACAGCATCAGGCTCTAACAATAACTAGTATATACCCTGTATTTTTCTGCCTGAAATGGATTTGAACTCTCCCTAAATTATGTATGAAGCCAGCATTATAGAACTCTTCATAGCAGTTCATCTCATTTAGAATACAGACTCAAAATTAGGTCAGGCAAGGATGAGGTGCTGTATCTGATAGGCAGAAAGCCCTTACTCACACATAAATCAGTTTCAGTGTGCACATCGCTCACTCCGAGCTGTCTCAGGCAGTTATTTATTCACTCAGAGTAGTGAGAGCAGGAAATAAAATTGGAGTGTCACTGGCAAGATGCAGCTAGACTCTTAAGTGACTGGACTTTACCATTCGTAATATTTGCACTGATATTTATCGATTAAAATTTTTCCACAAGGTGTTGAGAATTAATCAAGCATGGATAAAACTGTAAATGGGCTGTAGAATAGGAGATTCATAACAGCAGCATCTACAGGGGAAAAGGCAGGGAAGTTAGAATTGCTTCAAAGTACGTTGCAGCTCAGTGACAGGCTGCAAAGCAAATGAGTAAAGGAGATGTTGTCAGCTAGCTGCATTTGTGATTGCCTTTTCACAGGATCTTAAAGTCTGATCTTGAGCTCACTGAACTCCAAGCTAATCTCCATACTAACTTCAGTAAATCAGGAACAGTTTGCTAGAGAGACAGCAAGCCACTCCTCTGAAAAGCCTTGCATTGCATGACATGGAAGAACGGATGAATGGGTGAAGATACAAGGTGTTGGATACAGGAAATGTGTGAAAAAATTCTGCCTTAAATAGTTCAAAAGGTGCAAGAATGGAAAATTCCCACACAAAACTTTTTATTGCTTTCTCCTTAGTTCAAATGGACCAGAGGTTTGGGGCAGATACAATTCCTAGAGCTGTAAAAAGAATCAGACCATCTCAGCTCACTTCTTAGGAAACACATAGTTCCCTTTACAGGACATTTCAGGAGAAAAACTAAGAGTATCTACAAATTTACTAAAAATCTAACCCAAATCAAACACCACCAACCTGTGACAAAGAAAAGTATAATCCAAATCTGCTATAGGATCCTTCATTACAACTTTGTCCAGAAACCATCCATTTCCTTAGAAGAAATAAAGTGAAACAAAAAAAAAGTTTGTTCATGAGAGAAAAGTTGATGTATTTAATTATGCTAGATATCCTAGTTTTCTCTCTTCTATTGGATCTGCAAAATCTGCTGCTCCACTGCCAGGTTGCAAGAGTCACAGCTACCCTGATGGCTGGAGATAAGACAGTACCTCCTCTAGGTACTCAAGAGCTTCCTTATGGGCCTGCAAGTTGCTGGGTCTCTGCCTGGCTACATCCCTCCCTCCTTTAACATGGCCATCATATGAGACTTATTCATTTTGCCAATCAAAGTATCAAAAAAATATCAAAATATTAGATAGCAGCTTATGATGGCCCCAAATAATTTGCTATGTTTACAGTATTTAGGCTCAAGAGTTTGAAAAATAGGACTTGTGACTGCAAGCATTTAAAGTTTCACCATTAATTGGAAGTCTAATGACAGGACAGTGTGACCAAAATCTTCAATTGCATCTTTACAGTGCAACTGATAATGCAACTCCATCTAAAATTATAATACATCATTTTAAATTTAATACAAGACACAATCAATGTCTTAACTTGAAAACATTCCCCCTTGTCGTGGGTTCAGTTTGTAAGCGGGCGGAAACACCAATTTAGTGTAGTGGTTTGGTCTAAAATACTCATTACTGTTTATCTTCTGTGAGATAAGAATTAGGAGAAGTGCAAAGCAGGCACCAAACTTGAAAGAATATAAAGAAGTTTATTAACAGACCTAAAAGAAGGGAAAAAAAAAAATTATACCACCTTCAGAACTGTCCTCCTCCCCCCACCTTCCTCCCTTCTCCCACTGACAATGTAAAAAGAAAACCCTTAAGATGTTCAGTCTGTTTACCACTTCCATAATAACCTTGTTCAGTCCATTTAGAAAGAGAAGTCTCTTCTTGCTCGTGCTATGAAAACATTATCACAACCAGACAGCCGCCCACTTCCAAATATCGTTCAGTCCATTTAGGAAGAGGAGTCTCTCTGCCTGCGTGTGAGTCCCTTCCCCCGACTTGCATCTTTTTCCGCAACTGCTTTCGAGGGTCCACTCTTGAAGTTTTTTGGGGTACAATTTTAAGGTTGAGCTGTTCAGAAACAAAAACAGAGGTCCTTCTCCTTCCCTGGGAGCAAAGGGTCTTCATCATCTTCATCGTTAGGACTATCTCTGGGAGCATCTCTAGGAACTGAGGTTTTCTCCTTTCCCATTTGGAGCAAAAGTCCTCATCAGGTTCATCTCTAGGGACTGAGGTTTTCTCCTTTCCCGTTTGGAGCAAAAGCCCTCATCTGGTCCCTCTCTCCCTGTCCAAACTTCCCATGAAATTACAGCTGCGTCAGCATCTGCCTATCTCAGTGCAGGTGCTTTTGCTTACGAGTTGAACACTCCACCCCCCATATCTTCATGGAATTACAACAGGATACTCTGATATATCATAGCTTCACAACAGAATTTCAGCTTTAAGCATCTCCTCTCTCTCTTCCCTCAGGTTTTCAGCTCTTCACAACAATAAAAGGGGTTAATCTCACCTCGGCCTTGCAGCTTTGCAGCTGGAATGTTGAATTTTTCTTATCGCAGTGGAGAGGGGGGAGAGCCGAGCCGCTCCGGCTGCCCACGGCAAGGCAGTGGGGGGGGTTCCATGGCTGGAACAGGTCCATCGCTCCAGGATGGCCGTGGCCCGCTGGCCCCCACACGGGGCCCGCAGCCACCTGTCCCAGCGCCGGAAACGAGAGAGAGCTTGGAGGGGGAGTTTGCCTATTCTTAAGTGTGGATAACAGAGGTGATCACAACTTTAAGTGGCTTAAAGAATTGTCCATATTCAAACTGGCCAGCTGATAGGTTCTATCAGGTCCCAGAGGAAGCTGTAAGCACCCCTTAGCAAGGACATCCCTTCCAGGACTATGCTTGGTAACCTATGACACCCCTCTTTACAGTTTTTATAGGGATTAGCAAAAAATTACTATCAGATGGTGTCCTTAACATAATGGTTGAGAGTATAGTGGAAGTGAGATTTCTGACCTGCTCCAAGCCCACTGTGTCCTATAACAATCTTGTACAAATGTCCAAGGTGCGCAGCTTCAACAGCTAAGATGTTGGTCTGTAATCAACTAACAAAATTTCAGAAAAATCTAAAAAGCAGAGTGTTCTTCATCCACGAGATTCTGAAGAGCCATAAACCCTTATGACTCTTTTGAAGACCATCATTTGAAATATTAGCTGTTGATAAAGTAAGAGCAAACCAGGAAGGTCGGGTTTCCCAAAACAGAAGTAGAAGAAAGCCTGATCACCTTGCTAATGAGAGTAGTGCCTTTCAAATGAATGGGATCAGAGTCAGGAAAGAGAAACCTGTTGAGCGCTTCAATGGCTAAACAATTACAAGTTACAGCAGATTTCAACATCAGAAATGCAGATAAAGAATGAAGTTTCCTTTCCTCTTTGTTTAATAAATCAAATTTTCAGAAGAATGAAAACCAAAAGTACACAGCCTACTTATTTTATAAACAAAAATTCTCACTTCCAAAAACACTGGTATAACTTTAGAAAGTATTTAGAACTTAATTAGGGAATTTTGGGAAGCCATTGGAATGCAGTAATTATCTCTTTTCTAGTTGCACCTTTCTTGGAATAACCACCCACCAGAGATAGAAAAGCCAGCCAAAGATATCAAAAAATGCCCTGTCTTGTGAAATTTCTGTGACCTGAGCAGCTCTCTTGATCCTGTATCACCTCTTTCTCCACAGACAGAAATACAGACATAAGCCTCAGTTCCAGCGTGCAACAGGCCTCCTGTTGTCACACGCACTTCATAGACACTGACAATAAAAGATGACAAGTTTTCATATCACAAGCACTATTATAGTTACAATAACATCTAGCTGGCTGTAGAGTCCAAATACATCTGTGTCAAGGGCGGGGTATAAAACTTTAAAAATCCTATTCAATAAAATAGTATACAAACTTGCTTTTATGTTTTTTGTGGTTGTTACATTAATGGTTGTATCCCAGGCTGTCATTTGTGGGGAATGCAAACAGAAGTTAATTTTAAATGCCCAGTAATATATCTTGGTCCTTCAGCATCATTTGAAATCATCACAAACTGGAAAGTAAATTATGTAAATGCAATGTGTCACCCTAAGTGGTGAGATCAAAGCTGTAAAAAGCAATGGGAGCCATTAACATTCTGAATGCACTGGTTAACAAAATAGTCCAAAATCTAGCACCATAATTTTAGTCTTCTAAGACCTCAAAACCCAGAAAACTGCACTGTTTTATTATTTTACCAATTCATGCTATAGGATAGAATCATGGAATGGTTTGGTTTGGAAGACACCTTTAAAGGCCATCTAGTCCAACTCCCTTGCCATGATCATGGACATCTTCAGTTACATTAGGTTGCTCAGAGCCATGTCAAATCTGACTTTGAATGTTTCCAGGGATAAGTAACCTCTCTATATTCCATACGGAAATTCTTTAAAGTATATAAATTTAGGAAGGAAAAACTAGGAGTTCAATAAATCATTTGTTTAATAAAAATGGATAAGGCAAATAAAAGTAAATTTGAGTCAAAATCTAATGAAATTAAAGACTATGATTCCTAAAAATATCTACCAATATAAAACTGTGGTCCTTATAATGCAGATGTAGGAACTGCATAAAATTCAGAATTGAGATAAAAAACATGCAATTATAATCTTCAGTATTATCACAGGAATGGCAAAATTTATGCCAACATACACTAACAATATTTTGTTAGACTAGGTGAGGTACAGAGAGAATGAAAAGGAAAGAGAAACCTTCATTTTCTGGCACACAAGCTCTTCTTCCAAGGGTAGTTGTCCCTATGCTTCTCTGTCTTGCAAGAAGAAGAGTTTCTGAGCCACTGGGTCCGAAACAACATCTACATTATCATAATTCAATTGTCTATTTGAAAGTTTCTATTGTCTATTCTAAAGAATAGACAACAGAAAATGTCTATTCTAAAGTTTGTATTTGAAATGTATTATGAAGCTTGTAATTCTCTATGTAATTCTCTGAAGGAGGTTGCTTCCACATCTCACTCTTCTGATGGCCAAACACCTTCCTTTAATAAGCACTGAAAATTTATTCACCATCAGTCCATATCTGTATTATGCTGGGTGGCTGGTCAGTGTTACAATTTTTCCCTTCATCCTTAATTTTTTCATGATTATCTCTCATTTATTTACATGGCATTTTTGGTGCATGTTACTAAACAAGCTGTCTTTGAAGAATTCAGTTTGGATAGAGGTAACTATTTGGCTAAAATATTAAACAGCCTGCACAGGTTATTTTAATGTGCCCACACAGAACACTACTGGTAGTTTGCTTCTGGCATGACAGCTAACTCATTTTGAGATGACAGCCTCTGAACTCCTCTAATGTATTGTACCACAGACATATGTTAATAATAAATCCAGCATAGAGGCTTAAAATTGATAACTTAAAAGTTCAAGCAATATTCACAAATTTTTACACTTCTTTTTACCTCTCATAAGCCTAGGGTTCATCCCAGCTTTATAATAAGTATTTATAATGCTTACAGTTTTTATCCTAGGAAATTGTGGTTCTCTTGATGGAATGAAGTTGTGTCAGGGGAATTTCAGACTGAACATTAGGACAAAGGCTCCTCACTGGTTTGTGCTCGGTCAATGGAACAGACTCCTCAGGGAAGTTGCCATAGCACAGTTCAAGAAGTGTCTGGATAATTTAGCCATATGGTTTAGCCTTGGATAGTACTGTGAGGAGCAGGGATTTGGACTAGATGATCCTTATGAGTCCCTTCCAGCTTGAGATATTTATATATATCCAACTCAACTCTATGATTCTTTGCTTTAAGTATTGCATGGAAAAGTGCGCAGAACAAAGATTAAGGAACCGTTTTCTTTATATCTAATTTTCTCTATAACTGTAGAATGTTACATTTGTAATTATACATTTCTGAAATTAGAAGGTATAAGATTATTTACCAAATTTATTTCTTTCACTCATGCCTATGAGTTATGAAAGATAGCACAAGGAGGTAAAACATTTTTTTTCAGAGCAGCTATTTTTTGGGCAAAAGCCAGCCACATTTAACACAGAGAAGCTTTTGACACTCTTTAGTTAGCAGCAGAATCAGGCACTATTTTTCCCAGAGTATGCATGTCTCAATACTCAAAATACTTTTCATTTAGCAGCTGTTAATTCATACTGCATTTTACGCATGTAATTTCACATGTCACCACCTGATCTATTTACTTGCCCAATTTTTTCTTTGCAGCACCCGCATGAGCAGGTGCCCCATGAACAGACCACAGCAGAGGCAGAGAATTAATTTCTCTAGACAAACAATTCCATGTATAGGGCCACAACAATCCTCTCTATTGCTACAATTTCCTCCTTCAATAACTACCTACTTTCCAATTTCTGCAAGAAGAAAAGCAAAGGTCCACCAGTGACCAACACTGTGTAACCCTGATTTATTCCCAGGATATAATTAATGATAGTGGCATAAACCGTGAGCAGACAGGGACAAAAGTGGGATGGTAGAAGAAAAAATGTCAAATGAATGCTGCTCAGTCCTCCAGCATTATAGCAGCGAATCTCTCTGTAACAGTTCTTAACAATTTAATTCCCATGTTTTTCCTTTGAATAACAAAAGAATGTTAAATCAGAGAGTGTTTCAGCCTCTTTTTTTCAGAAACTGGTTTTAAAGTGCCTCTCATCATCTCTCTTTCACATTGAATCCAGACCTCTTCGCTGTTCTGTTATCAAACTATCTTCTCTGAAGTTAAAAGCTGTGTTCCCTTTCCACTGTCTCATGCAGAAATATAACACTGGCAAAAAGACATAGAGGCGGTCTTTCAATTACTAAGTCAGAGATGAAACTGCCTTCTCCAAAGCCTTCTGCATGACCCCTTTTACACTGAAGCTGGTAGAAATGCACAGAAGCTCTTTTCTTCCTTCCTTGTGTGAGGGAGAAATTGTTAACTACAAAATGCAGATTGAGAGGTTGGTTGTAAGTGTGCCTTTATGCTTTTCATACACGAAGATTACTTGATAATAAAAATCTTTCATTTCATCTTTATCTCAGAAACAAGGAAACTTGCTACTCAGAAAGAATCTGAAAATTAGGAGGTTCAGAGAATCACAGCATAGTCTGAGTTGGAAGGGACCCACAAGGATCATTGAATCCAAATCCTAAATGAATGGCCCATACAGGGAATGAATCCACAACCTTGGCGCTATTAGCACCATGTTCTAACCAACTGAGATTGTTGAGATCTGCATCTCAGAATATTTAAACAAGAGAACATTTGGGGAAGAACAGACACTGCAAATGGAGGAATGGAGCATACTTAATATGTTAATTATCATTAACCAGCTTTTATTCAAAGGGGTGGGGAGGTGCTTGACTTTTATACCAGTGTGCTTGTATGCCCCCCTATCAAACAATATTAGTCTCCTGGCTGAAAAGACCAAACCTGTGGGGAAGCAGGTTCACTGCCTCTGAGGCTTCACATGTCGTGAAGATCATGACCAACTAAAATCAAAAATCATTGTGGTTAATATGGATGGGCCTCTCTCTAGAGCATTTTATAAGCCACTTGCAGCTGCTAAATACATCACTGGAGGAAATCTCTCCCATTAATTCTTTTTCTCTTAAAACATACTTTTGTGGCACAAACCTATTTTTTCTGCTCTTTGTGTCAGGTTCTTAATCTCAGAGCTCAATCATCACAGAGAGGCATAAATATAAGTCCAAGCCACCCATATCTTTATTACAAGAGTAACAGTTCCATGGTATGTTTTCCCACATGCATGGGCCATTTTCTGGACTTCTGCCCCTTGATTTTATTTGCATCTGTCTTCTTCCTCTAGCTGGCACCCCCAATAGCTGTTACCACTGAAAAATCTGCTGCAATTTCAATTTGGCAAGATCAACACAAGGAACCATAGGCATACCACCAAGCACTGCTAAACTGTTAAACATTCTGAAAAAGGGATTCCATAGCTTTTAGAGAACTTAGAACAGCGGTTTCTCTCATCCTATTAATTTTGTCCTCTGCAGCTGATTTTGGGGGGAAGAGAAGAGGACATATTCCAGGTGGATCTTACTCTAGTGTAGTCCTAGCACGAGTAATACCAGTGGTGTTATGGCTTTTCCCCCTCTCGCATCACACCCCAGTAGGATGAGAATATGCCACAGCATTCTTGCTCCCTCACCCACATCTCTCCCAGGACACACTGATCCTGCTATGCCCTTGTAATTTTCTTAGAAGTTTTACAGAAGAGGACAATTCCAGTTGGAGAGAAGGAAAGAACAAGCACAGAATTTCCAGCCCCTTTCCATTGATCAAGCAGCAGGGTCATATAGCAACATCCAGCATGGGTGACAGGGACTGGTGTGGTAGAGCAGGACACTAAAACAGTGCAACAGCAGCAACACCCAGTAATTGCCATATCCTTTGGCATCATTCACCTTTAGAATTACAATACAATCTCTCTGTGAATAATGGACATTTTAACACTTATAGCCTCCTGAAATATTTATTCTGAAAATTTTATTCCATATCCAGAAATCAAAAGTATTCTGGAAGTCTGAGCCACTTACCAGAAGGAAGCTGAAACAGCAGCTACAACAGTAACACTGGAGCAAAAATCCTCAGTTATTGAAAACAGAGTTTGTGATGTGACTCATATGCTGGCTTCATGGTGGTTACATGTGTGACACCTCTTTACTCTTGCCTTTATTTTAAACCAAACACAAGCAGTGAAAATCTTATCAAAGCATCTACTTAAAGAATCTGTGAAATTCAAAGCATTAAATACTCTCTCATTCCTTTTCCGGTGCTTCTTAACTTTTTACCTGAGTATGCACAGTAACAAGAGGAAAACAAAGCAGAAAAAGTGTTGTAGCAGCCAAAAAGTAATAAAGGGCCTGATGAAAAACGATGAACTCACCTCTATCGACATCAGTCTGGGGTCTGACTTTGCTGATGTGGTATTGTGCTTACCTGGAAGAATAGGCTGACCCTGCTGTAAAACAGGAAGCTCCACAGATATTTCCCCACCAGCCTGGTCTTTGGCCAGCCATCGATGTGCAGGGAAAGAGAACTGCTCCCCTGAGAAAAGGTTCTGCAATCTAAATAGCACCGAGAATTCCAATTTAATTTGCTGATCTTGGACCAGATGGAACAGAACATGAAACATGTCAGATGCTGTTGAAATCTGTGCAGGTAGAGCTCTGTGGATGACCACAAAACCATGGGTTTGGAGCATTTCTGCTCCATGGATCCAAATGCCCAAATCTGACTTTTCACTCAGTCATGTTTGAAAGCTCAGGGCAGAGTAACTCAAGTGCAAACAAGAAACAGGAGCACTCCCACAAACTACAGCTGTTGTTCCAGCTGGTACATCCATGGGGGCTGGCACTAGGTGGCATGGCTTACCAAAGATGGAACTTCTCACTGGGAAGATTGTCAATGCTTGTACCTCCATTCCTTATATTCTTATCAGGACAGGAATTAAAGGGACAGGTTTTGATTGTTCAACACTCCTTGTGACATAAATAAACCATGAAAGTGCCAGCCCCAACACCAGTGGAGGCTTACACAACGCCCTACATCATTTTCTACTGCACCCAGCTTTGAGCATGTAGCAGCAAAAGGACCATATGCACACCAGCTGAAGGAGGAAAGGAGGTTATTTATCACTTCAAAGTATTCCTTAGTAAGCACTTCAGAGGCTGCTGTATGTTTTAATAGTCCCTGATTATGCTAATTTATACCCATATCTACACTAGATTTTGGATGGGCAGAGAGAAGGAAAGACACTCCTACTTGTAATTTCACTCTGTGCTTTGCAGAATCTAATCTCCTTAATTTGAATATTGAACAAACTCAGAATTACTGGAAACATTTTTATCTCTTTTGCTGCTTGAATATTAAACTTTAAAGACAAAGATTCATCTTGTCTGAAAAACCTGGCACATCTCGGCCTGTCAACATCTGCTGATGAAACCTGAAAGGGAAACTTGGATTAGTGAAGCAGCACCTTCCTGGCTATTTCCTGGTCTGATATCATCTCAGTACAGATACAGGCACAGAAACCATGGGGCACTAATGGAGGACTGATGTGCCTAACTACCAGAAAAGCTCTGCAGTTGTATAACATTCTCTTTTAATTTTAATTCTTCCTGAAAAAAATGTAAGCTTCCCAAGGAACAAGTTAAGTGTCTGTAGGTTGTTTCTCTTCTGTGAAGTCTAGAAATCAATGGCTGTACTCCTTTGTCTCTAAACCATTAAAAACACTACCTGTAGGGTTTGATCAGCTGAATGTATTTTCTTTTTTCTTTGACTTTCTGCCCAAAGTTGCAAAGAAGGAATAACCCTGGCTGAAGAATCACACCCTAAAAACTGTGTCTGATTGACTGAGAGTCCATAAAGAGACAATTAAAATTTATAAATAAATAACTAATGGAACATGCTGAAGTGTTGAGGTTTTTAAAATTTCACTGTTGATTTCAGTTAATATATCCTAGGTGGAAAGAAGGGGAATAACAACTTTTCACTTTTCTCTTTCCTTTTATTTTTTTGTCAGACTTCCTCAGTCTCTCAATTTAAATGTCTGTCCCCAAAATTCAGTACAGCTGGAAAATTAATACCTAGGATTTATAAGCAGGCAATCATCACCTGAATTGAAAGAGGTATAATCCTTATAATTCTATCATGAAACCTCTTAGAGTGATACTACATGGTATTTCAGTGTAGACATGAACTGGCTAGAGGTATGAACTCACAGGATCTTGCCTAAACTTCAGTTAACATTTCCTTCTGATTCACAGTCCCAGATAAAAAAAAACATCAAACAGCCACAGAGTTTGAGCACTGATCAATGAATATTTGACTTTAGTTGGCACTTTGCATTAGATAGATCTATATATACCATGAAATACAATTTTAACATTGAGTTTGCCAGCAGCTCCTAAAGCTCTTCATGAACTGCAGTCTCTTAACAGAAAGATAAGGAACTCTGGCACAAAGATGGAAGGGTTTTAGGCATGCATAGCATATAATTGGCACACATAGTATGTCACATCAGACATTAAGGATAAAAGTCAGATCTTTTAATTTCCAGTCCAGAAACCTATATACTATGCTTCCCAACCAAATCTTGAAATTGAACTAGCTCATTCTCTTTGTTTTATTATATTTGCTTAACCTGCATCAAGATATTTTTTACATAAAGAGGGAAAATAACCTCTTATTGACTTTTTCTTATCAGAGACACAGAACTAGAAACATTTTCAGTGTAGGTCTGGTGCCGTGCATAGGGACCCAGCATCAGCCACAGATTTGGGGAGAACTTACCTAGACTTAGTTCAATGACTTCGTGGGTTTAAACAATCTCTAGGCACTTTGTAGCATACAGAGACTGTAGAAGACTCGGACTATAGCACTAAGTTAAGCAGTCTGTCTTGCTGCCCAGCCACATACTTTTAAAGCACCATGATGTATTAAATTGCAAACAGCCAATCCAGACATCATAAGCTGCTTTAATTCCACACAAAACCATTCTTTCATAAGTAATCCCTTAAATGAAGGTGAGAGCATTTGATGAGGCTAATATCATCCCAGGGATTTTTTTCTTACTCATATTTTGAATCCACTGTCACAGTGACAGCTTTTGGGCGGATAAAATTCTTTCTTGCTGCTTTTACCTCTTCACAGTGCCAGGCAGGGGAGCTTCCTGCATTTGTATGTCCTACACATATTTTGTAGAGATGTCTTATGCTTCTAGTATTGATCTGTAAAAGAAACACAACTAATGAAACAAAGAACAGTTATTAAAAAGAAAAGACATGCAACAGAAATTAATTTAGTAACAGTAAGGTATACTTTTGATTAGAGGAATTAAATATTCTGGCATTTAAACAAGCCTTTCCAACTTATTTTACTTCAGATAATCCTTAGACGTTTGGGTCTTCTAAAGGACAACCCTCAAAAAATCCCGTTGGCCTACCAATTCCATTTAAATAGCTTCAGGATGCTGCGGTAGTAATTCCCCACTGAATATTTGCCTCAGTGGGAGACGAATACAGACTGTATGTATGACTAAAAAGAAAAAGTGTCTTGACCTTAAAACCTATCTCAGTTTAGCATCTATACCAGTGACATGCTCCAAAATTATTTTTGTCTCCCACACACCTCTGAGTTTCTCCCTACCCCTCCAGGAGTGTATGCCTTACAATTTTTTGGAAACAATTGTGTTCACCTTTGATGCTTCTTTTTACAAATCATTTCAATTAAATCAAGTTAAAAAGCTGTATTTGAAAAATTAGCTCTTGGGCAGGCTGGATGAATATGTCCAGTACAGATAACAGGGCGCTGAGGGAATAACTTTGTGTGAAGGTTATTGAAACAACTAGTATGAACTTAAGTATAGAAATAGAAAGCTTATCTTCAAGGAGCTGGAAGTACACCATCAGTGTCTTCCCTTCTCACTGTATAATTTATTTTGTTAAAATGTAGGCTTGATTTTCTGTCCTTCTGTTGTTTTCCATAGAATTAATTTTTGTGTTTTCATTGACGTTGTATAGATGGGTGTGAACTGAGTTCCCTGTATCATGAATTTCCCTGAACTCTGTTATAAATAATAGATAGAGCAGCGAGGACAGACCACAGTTATGTGCACATACAATGCACTCAGAAAGTCTTTTCTCTTTTTATAAATTTCAGAGTAGGTTCTCCTTAACTGTATTCAGTGCTATGGATACTTGCCTAACAGGGGAACCCTAGATCCCAAACAATGGGACTGTCCTCCATATTTTGTATTTAAAAGTCATTGCAGATGAAATTAATTGCAAAAATGGCCACAGGAAACAGCCAACAACATCAATGGTGAAGAGGGTCTTTTCATCTGTTAAGACCAGCTTACTTTTTTTATCCACTCCTTTCAATCTGAATGGTTTTGATATCACAGATGGAGAATGACATTCTGCATCACTGGTGCTGGAATTTTTGAGAAATTCCATAGGCTGAAAAGGGATAAGAGCTGCACTTCCTGCATCCCAAACATCTACAGGGTTATTTTGGAAAAGGTGAGCCCTTCATCAATGCTGCCATCAAACACCTTTTCTCAGACTGGGAGTTGCTATGCTGAGTACTAATAATGGAAGCACCTGTTTGTCATATGGCCCTACAGTAGACACCCGTAGACAACCCTTGACAAACCTATACAAACACTGAAGCTATGCAGATTGTAATAAAAGACCTATTCTGGCTCACCTAAATCACCACATTACAAGACTGATGGAGGAAGAATTTGTTTTGTGTAACTGGAAGCAGAAGCAATTTCTGACAGATTTACCACAGGTATAAAATTTGCCACTATTTCAATAAAGCAGCAGGTATTTACCAAAGTTAAAATTTTACCCCATATCCTAGTTCTTCACTTCTTCATTTAATTTTTAATACTGTAGTCCCATTAATGCAGCTGGTGTGGGGTCAGTAGCTCTGACTGAGGAAGCTGTGACCGGTCCAGAGAGGTGGTCCCGTGGAGGATCGTCTTCCCGGGGCCTGGTGTCTTCCCTCAGCTGCTGGCAGGAGGGCCCGTGCAGAGACTGTCAGCTCTTTAGTGATTGTCAGCTCGTGATTTCAGCTCAGCTCTGCAGGGCTGCCTCCAGGCCAGACCAGGGAGAGAGAGACGAGAGGCTCGTGTGGCTGTTCCACACGAGGCAGCTTTATTAGTCTGCACTCAACGAAGGGAGGCCAGGGACGAGCATCTCTCTGCCCTCACAGGGGCAGGGGGCTGGCTTTATAGGGATACAGGGGGTGGGTGTCAGAGGGTAAGGGTCAATGGGTTACAAAGGGTCTGCATAGGGTCTCCCAGAGGATTCTGGGTTTGTCTTCTCACTGTAACTGAAAGTGGCTGCCTTTCCAGGGAGTCCTGCTGGGAGGTTAAGCACTCTCCTTATCTCAGCAGACTTCCCTCCAGGGTGGGGGCTGGGCATACCCCACAACATTTCAAATTTGCAAACCAAACAAGTACCCATTGCTGTATATTTCTTGGTATTTTCTTGGGCACAATGCAAATTAAACAGTAGTTCTTCCTCAACAGACAATAAACGTGTTGAATCAAATAAGCTTGGATAGGTGAGTGGGAAAGGATGCTAAATTTAGCTCTACATTTAAGTCCTGTTTCTCATTTCTAAATACGTGTAATGTACAAAAAAGCTGCCTTTTCATCACATAGAGCTTGAAATGTCATGCAATCTGGCAGGAAGCAAGAGGGCAACACAATGAATATATATTACTTACTGTGAAGATGTCTTCATTGCCTCTCTGAAATAATTTTCCCTTCTCTCCATCAAGCCAAATAGGACCCGAACTGCCACGATCCCCATACAATGTAATATAAACCTCTGAGCTTGTTCCTGCAGATGGCACATCACTGGTGAGGACTGACACATTCCATTTCCTAGCTATCAAAAGATAAAAAGACTCACTGAATTACTTAAACTCCATATTCTTAAATAAAACGCATTTCAGTAACCAAAATTCTGAATAATATCATGTCAATGAACACAGAAATACGTGTTTCACAGAATTACAGCAGGCAAATGTTGAGTTTACTATCTTGGGCATGTCAAGAAATGTCAGGTTGCATTCATATCTTTTCCTCTAAATGTCCTATATGACCAAGTCAAATTTGAATGAACCTAGATCACCTTTCAAATGCAGTTTTGAAATATTGTATTAAATTGTATTAAATACGGGGCTCTCTTTACCTAGGATATATCAGCTCTGCTCAATGCAGTGCTGTGCAATGACAGCCTTGGCACTCATCACTTCAAACATTAGGGACTCTAAAAACAAATTAGGTCTGCTGAAAAAGAACTGTTTAAGAAAGAATCTGTATCTCTGAGAAGGTGTGATCGGCTACACAGATTAACAGCCTGTTTGGAATCCACTGAAGTTTTACCAGCACAGGAAGGACTTCGATCTGTTGGAGAAAATCCAGAGGGGGCCAAGAAGCTGATGAGAGGGATGAAGCACCTCTCCTAGGAGGAAAGGCTGAGAATCAGGTTTATTAAGCTTGGAAAAGAGAAGGCTTTGAGGTGGCCTTCCAGTTACTGCAGGTAACCTACAGGAAAGATGGAGAGGGACTATATATAAGAGCATGCAGTGACAGGAAAAGGGAGAATGGCTTTAAACTGAAAGAGAACAGGTTTAGATTAGATATTAGGGAAAAATTCTTCACTGTGAGGGTGGTGAGGCACTGGAACAGGTTGCCCAGAGAAGTTGTGGATGCCTCATCTCTGGAAGTGCTCAAGGCCTGGTTGGGTGGAGCTCTGAGTAAGCTGGTCTAAGCAGAAGGTATCCCTGACCAAGGCAGGGGGGTTAGAACTAAATGGGTCTTAAGGCGCCTTCCAACCCCAACCATTCATTCAGTGGAAGATAAGTACCAAAGGCATGGAATTAAGGGAAATGGTATTACTGAGGAATACTCTTATCAAAAAGTTAAACTTGATCAATTCCAGATTTGTCACAGCTGGAACATATTAAGCTGAAAGTATAAGTAAAAAATAACAACTGTGAGATCTAAGGAAGAGAAGTAACAGACAGAAACACATTTTCTATCAACAGAGCAGTGTGAGCCTCCTCAAAAATTGTTGTAATCTGTATTTCCCACAGCTGAAATCAGTTGATGATTGAATTCCTTGTTTTGCTTTGCTTGTGTGTGCACCTTTTGCTTTATTTCTTAAACTGTCTTTATGTCAACACACGAGTTTTCTCTCTTTTACCCTCCCCAATCCCACTGCTGGGGAAGTAACCAAGAAACTGAGTGGGGCTTAGTTCTGACTGGGGTTAATCCGTGACAGAAGGTAAGGAAATTGTACTAAATATTCCCCATAGCTCTCACAGTGGATTAACATTGCAATTAGATTAATGGTATTTGATATCACTAGTACTATAAAAATCAAGTTACTTGTTTAATAGTGATACATTTAACAATTTAATGGTCTTATTTACCTCTGACCTCCTTAGAATTAAGAGAAATATGCCTTATGCATTTCAGAGACTACAACCATGATGATTAGAGGAAATGGAGAAAATATTTATGTAGGAGAAAAAGTCGAGAAAATGTCTGATTTTGTTGATAGGAAGGAGGAAAAAGACTTCTCTAAGTAAGTTACAGTGATGGCTTTGGGACACGTATATAAACCAACCATGAGTAGGCTGAAGATAGAAACTAGAAAACATTCAAGACAGACATCAGAAGTGGGACTCAAGATCTAGAATATCTATCTGGTGGAAGCTGTAATGACTACAGAGAAAAAGATTTAAAATGAGATTTAGTAATCAAATGGAATTACTTACCTAATTGTATAGTTTCCTTCTAGCAAGCAGCTAAACTAGATAAACTGAGAGTTCCTGGGACTGTGATCTGTATGTTATGTTGATTGTTTCATTTTTAATAATGGCAAGACATATACTGAATTCCTTCCAGATGTATGGCATACTCTCTATAAGTCCCTTGAATGCTCGCTGAATTCTTTTCTATCCTATTAAAGTAGCTCAAATTACTCCTCATGATTCTTTTGCCTCTGTCAATCAGTATGTTGCTCTAGCATTGTGAGGTTCTCTATCCAGCCTTCTCCAGTCTTAACTATGAAAACAATTTTATTTTACCTGTGCATCTCAGACACCTAATATACTCTATCTTTGCTTCAAGTTGCACCAGGGAGGGTTTAGATTGGATTTCAGATTGGATGTCAGGAAAAATTTCTTCGCTGAAAGGTTTGTCAAGCATTGGAAGAGGCTGTCCAGGGAAGCAGTTGAGTCACCATCCCGGGAGGTATTTAAAAGATGTGTAGATATGACACCTGGGGACATGGTTTAATGGTGGACTTTGTAATGTTGGGTTAATGGTTGGACTCAGAGGTCTTTTCTAACCTAAATGATTCCACAATTTTGTGATCTTCCCTGTACAGTTGATGAATATATAAACTGTATGACACTATGGTACATCTCATTGTCAACCTTTTGTCCTGCTCTGAGGTGACCATTTTATTCCTTCTCTTTGAGTTAACATACAGAAATTAGAACTGAGTCTTTCAGTTAATATTCATTTCACCACTTGCTGTGGTCTCTGCTAATTTTCACCTAAGGGAGTACCTCACATTTCATGTTTCAAGTGCTTGGTTTGCTCAGTAACTTTCAGTAACTCAGTAATAAGCATCTGATTAAAGGTTCCTGAGCCTTGATCTGAAAACACTGAGATGCTGTGAATGCAGCACAGAGTGCTGTGAACCCAACAGAAAGACTGTGAGTGATGGAGATGTATATAGCTGTTGATTTGCCTAACATTTAGACATTATTTACAGCACAGAATGCTATATGACATTTAGATGGATTCTAGTAATTCTCAGTTGCATTTTCCAAACACAGGTTTTATTTCTGTATCGACATGTAAAGGGATGAAAAAATACCATTAAGAATCTTTACTTGGAGCAGTTCTAAAACATGTGAAGGAGGACACCAAAAGAAGTGGAGATGGACAGAAAAACATCAGAAACAAGACCAGCATAGGAAATAACACACAGCTATTTGGTGTGAAATATATCAGACAATACACTTTGCTTTAGAGTTATAACATTAGTTTATTACATAGAATACACCTCTTCAAACAACAGAAGCATAACAGCTAGTTAGGGGGAAATATATCAGCCACTGGACTTTTAAAAACTGAAGAGTGCTTCTAGGTTTCCTACTTGTGCTACAAACCCCTTTTGCTTCACATCCAACTTCTACTTCCCCTCCACGTGCCTTCTGTCCCACACGGGCACAATCAAAGCCTCTGGGCCAAGACTTATTTGTGTCAGACTTTTATTAGGTCCCCAATCTGGATAATCAAAGGATCATGACCCACGGCTTATCACAGCATGTACATGCTAGTTATTCTAGATACAGTCTTCAAGAGTACAGAATGGCAAAATTCTCATTCTCTCCCTGAAAAGTTGCACCTTCTTTTTTCAGGTGTATCTCTGACTTCATTGACATTGAAGCAAGGTACAATGCAGTGTCAGGAATTAAAATTTAACCAAAAACTGAAACATGACCTAACCACAATATATATTAAATATTTTCCAATTTCATGTGTTACATCATTTACTGAAAATTGTAAACCATATATAAGTGATTACTATGTGCATGCAGTATTTAAAAAATGCTGTAAACAGGTATCCAAAATAACTCTAATAACAGATTGAAAGAACCTGGAACATATTGCATATGCCTTGGATTCTCAAAATAAAACATATTTACAAAAAAAACCCAAAAGAAAGCACAAAAAGAAACCCAAAACAACACCAAAACACATAGACAATCTTTAAAGTACAGAGGTTAAGTAAGAACACACAAAAAAACTTGTAGTGTATGTAGAACAATTTTAAGAGTGTAGTAGTAGTGCTGCCTCAGAAGGAAATATGGCAAGAGCAGTCAGGAAGTCCATTGACAAGCAGCCTCCATTCTCAGTTCCTAAATATGCCCCTTTTGTAGTGTCCTCTGGGTTAAAGAGGCCAACTTTATTTGGCGTCTGGATGATCCTACGTGGAAAAATCTCTTTACTCACATATGTGTTCTGCAGCTGGCCTTAAAATCTCAAACACCAATTTGATAATGTACATCTATATAAAATTAAAATGACTTCTGTTTCCTACTTGTTATTATATTACAACATTTGAATAGTATTTCCTCATTTTCATTTCAAATTAAACATATCAGTTGATTATGTTCTGGGAAAAGTATTTCTACTGAAAGACAGTTTTCAAGCTCCTTCTTAAATGTCATGGAATATAGAAATCTTATATTAAAACTTGGGCAGGTATTTCAAATTTCAGTTCTCTGTTTAAACAAGCAGCCGTCATTTTCCTAAAATTAGATGATTGGTACATAACTACCTTTTAACAGATATTTCAGGGAAAAACTGCTTTCTAATGAAGAAATCATTGCCTTAGAAGAACAACTTTCTTTGTATGGTGGTTCCCATAAAAATGTATCAATATTTGTATTTCAGCAGTGATATACAATTGTGACTCATTTTTATCAAGTTATTCACACCGGGAGTTTTATTGCTAGTGCCTTTCAGCAGCTTATTATGTGATTTTTTTTTTTCTGAAGATGCTTTCACTAATCTAACATAATGGAAATTCCAAGATCTTTATTAGAAGTCTTTCTCATCTTTACTGTTTCCACTGTTCAGTGTACAAAAGCAAATTTCTTCTTCGTCTTCTTCCTCTTCTGTAGGAACGGCATTTTTGTTTTTCAGATTTTCAGAGGTTTTGTGTTCAATGCTATTTAAAGAAGTGTCACACTTCAGAAATGTTTCAGAATGACAGGTTTCTGCTGGATCTGCCAACATGGGAGAAAATTTTTCTCCAACTATATAAATTAAATTTATTCTTAAGGTTTGACATATTTTTGTGTTCCCATTGGGTAACTCAGTATTTGTGCCTGTGATAAGATCACTGGGTGTATGTTTGGATACATTATTTTGACAATTTCTGGCATCCATGGGGTTTACATTCATATCCTCGGTAATATGTAACTCTCCTAAATTATCTGTGTCTTTCAAAGTTGAGGATGCAAGTATTCCAAAGTTACTAATAAAATCTAAGGTGTTATCAGCATAAAACCTATTAAAGATATTATTGGCTATCTTATTGATAGAGTTACTCTTCAAAGTCACATAATTATTTTTGTCTGTCAGGTCTTGGCCTGACCATTCCAAATGTTCGCTCTTTTTGGCCAACAAATACGGACCCAGCTGGTTCTCAATATCAGATGCCTTTTGGTAGGCATATCCTCTCTGTTCCTCATTAACTGGTATTACTGTTGCCATCAGTATTGGACAATGTTGGCCACATATAGCATGGAGTCTATCCAGAGAATCTTCTTCATGAAGAGCACTTCTATCAACATTACTAACATTAGTTGGCTGAGACTGTATGGGTACAGCATTTAAAGGCTTTTCCAATGGATGCACCTTGTTATCAGGCAATCTAAATTCTACAGATGAAAAAGCTGGAAAATTGGTGTCAGCCTGTGTGGAAGCAGAACCTACCATGGCTGATGGATTGGTCTTTTCTTTGTTTGCTAGAGGAAGGATCTTACCATTGCGACTAGGTTTGCCTTTTGTATTTAACTCATCCTGAAAGGGGTCTGAATCACTATTATAAGGCATATTGAAGTAGCTGCAAAAATTTTCAGGGGGTTTTACCATGTCTTCAAGTTCTGAAGAAGGAATCTCATCGAGGGCAGGGTATTGATCCAGATTGCCGAAGTGATAGTAAGGAGCTTCATCACTGTTAGTTTCAACTGATGTTGTATCTAAATTACCGTACATTCCAATCCGTTCAGGTGGTGATCTTCTTATCAAATGATTTTCTTTCAGAAGCCATTTGCCTTTATCTATCAATATTCCTTCATCTTCACTAGCCTGAATGCTAGGTTGACAATGTTGATTTGGAGATTCCCTGAAACAGTCATTAGGATAACTTGTCTCTTCTCTGTTAGGAGTAGATTGTGATGTTGGTAAAGGAGTATTTCCTCTTCTTGATATACTGTCATCTTTGTTTACATTTACTGGATATTCTTGTGATGGTAGTGAAGAATGTGACAATTTCTCTGCAGAACAAGACATAGGTTCTTGAGAAAAATAAATTATTTTTTCCCCCACTGCAGCGTGGAATCCTTCAGTATCCATTTGAAATACTTTTGACATATAAGGAAATCCTTTATGAAAGTCAGGTTTAAATGAAGCTTCTGTCTTGCCGTAGAGTCGTTCAATAGTTCTCTTTACGTAGCCAGTATTATAATGTTTTTCAAGTGCTTCCTCCCCACTTTCATTGGTCAAGTCACTGGATGCTCTGAAGTTATAATCACTCTCTTCAGTATCTGGTCTATAATCTGACCAGTCTGAAGTAGCAGGACTTTTTAAGCATTTTTTTAATTGAGAAGTGTCAGAACACATTTTATTCTCCACTTCTTCTACTTGCAATTTCTGTTCTCCTTCGGTCAAGTCGCATTCTGTAATTTGCTTTGATTCATAGCGAAATGATAAGGGAGAGACTGTAGATAACCTCTCAGAGGTTTGCTCAGATATTTCTGCATCTTCCTTGTCATCCTGTACAGAATAATCCTCATTATTATATTCTACAGAGGTTTCAGCATCTAGTGTAAGTTGGTTTTTTGGGGTTTTGTCAGTATCTGATGACTTTGGATCAACATCCTCATCTTCACTTCTATCAGCAGTAACATGCACAATTTCTTTTTCACCTTCTAACTCAGAAGTATCCTGATCTAAAATAAAATTGTTATCATTAGAAGTTACACTATGAACTGTGGAGTTAGGATCTACTGAAGATTCTGACTCTTCATTAATGAATGATGTATCTTGAGTTTTTTCATATAGGCTATCAGGCATTTCTTCATTTCTTTCTGGTGTCTCTATAGCTGGTGGAAGGCTACAGGTATTTGAATTAGTATTGGCATATTGACCATCTAGTTGTGTTTTGGGAGCAATCATGTCTGAAGTCTCTGTTTCTTTACAAAGATCCTTCTCTATATCAAAACAGCTTTCTGATTCCCCAGTTAATTTTAGAGTTTCTTCAGAATTGACATTGTCCATTGCAATACAGGGCTCAACTGATTCTTCATGTTCATTCAAATGTATACCATTAGGAATTTCAGATATGGTCATATTCTCATGAGTGGAGTCCTGCTTTTCAAGTTCCTTCTTAAAGTGTAAGAACTTATTTTCTGTTGATTGTTGGAGATGTGAGAAGACAGCCTTCAGCTCATCAGCTTGTTCTACAGCTGCAGTTTGTTTCAGACATTTTAGCTGTGTAAATATTTCAGAACAGCTACAGGCATTTTTTTGCATATTGTCTGTGATTGTCCCAGTCAAACGCTCTCTCAGATTCAGTAAAAGTAGCCAGGCTAGGAGAGCATTGGAGGAAGACCCAAAAGCTGAAGGAGAAAAATCTGAAAAGCTGCAAGCTTTTCCTATACATCCACTATGTTCTTTCTGCAGACCAAGCAAAGTTGATTGTAGTTCATGCAGCAACATGCTAGACATGCAATTATTCTGAACATCAGTTCCAATTTTCTCACTGACAATTGTGCAATCAGCTTGAACAGCAACTTCAGATTTTTTTCTGTGACATAGGTTGGTAATTTGAAAGTCAACTTCTGCCATCTTTTTATCATTGTCATGTGCTTCATGGAACAAATGTAGCTTACCATCCTGATGAAATTCTGACTTTAGTGAATATTTGGCTTCTTCTACTATAGATGTATTAGAATGAATCCAAGAGCCAGTTTGTCTTTCATCTGAATCCTTGGCTGAGTCTTCCGAAATTCTCAATTTACCAATAGGCTTTAATGTTTTTTTTGTTAGATTATCTTCAAGTAGATGTTTTTCTCCAGTTACATGCACATTATTTGTGATAAATCTAGCTTCTTTTTCTACAGAAGCATCAGTATTTTCTTTAGAAGAAGAATGGGCATTGTTATTCTCTACAGTCCCTTCTTTTTTCTTTATTGGGGGTAAGACAGAATTTGATAATGAGTTTTTCAGCCAAGTCTGGACATAGTTTTCATGCAAATGTCCAACAACCTCCCCTTGAAAACCCTCCTGGCTTAGAGCTTCTAGTGTAATGGCACTCTCTGACATATTTCTCTTATCTACACCTTTACTTCGATTTTTCTTCATTGCCTTTTGCTTTTTCTCTTTCTTTGATGACAAATGTTCCAAATTATTCTTTTCTTTTTCAAAGCTAAGATTCTTTGGCACTTCTGACGATGGCTTTGAAGTCACTGATGAGTGAGGTGTCTGTTCGAAAGAACCGCTTATAAGATGTGTGCCTTCTTTCTCAATACTAAGTGTATCTTGACTGAGTTCAGATTCATTGTTTGAATCAGCTGTCATTAGACCATCTTCACTCTTTGCAGATGAAACTATACTACTTTTTTTCCCTGAGTTCAATTTTACCTTGGCCAACTTCTTGTTATTACTTCTTTTTTTTTTATTAGATGATGATAACCCATTTTGTTCCACTGAATCCTGGTGATAGAACTCATCTTCAGGACACATGCTTTTTTCAGAATTGGCCAAACCATCATTGTTTTTTACAAAATATTCAGTTCCTTCTTTCTGAGACATTTCAGAATATTTATCCATAGCCTCTATTGTGGAATCCTGTGTGATATGCAATCCTTCACTTTTAATTATCCCTGAAATGTCCTGATGCTTTTGATATTCATATGTACCTTGCTCTAGAAAGCTAGATGATTTTCTTTTCTTCTTCTTCTTTTTGGTGAGGGATGATGCAGATTGGCTGTTTTCAATGAGTGTTTTCATCACAGATTCAGTCCTGGCACTGATTTGAGTCTCACTTTCAGAAACAGTAGGAAAGAATCCAGTTGTTGGATTTACTTTCTCAGTAGGACCCTTACTACCTGGAGGTGCCATCATCTTCATCTGGCTATGTCCACCACAGGCTGAATGCACTGAATCTTGAGAAATAGTTATTAAATCAGCAGCCTGGCATTTTATTTCTTCTTTTGACTGACATAATTCTGAATATGTAATGAAAGAACTCACTGATCTTTTTATTTGTTTAATATCACGTGACTTATGGATGTGATCTGCTGTGCCTGGCCTGGCTGTCTGGTAAGTTTTTGATGATGGTATGAAACCATTGCTGTTAGCTTTGGAGGTTGATACCAAACTACTATATGCACCTTGTCCCACAGCTGATTTCTGCAATATATTCTGTACCAATTCATTCTCATCAGGCAGTTCTAATGTCTTCCTATTTGTGGTTTCTACTAACTCACTACTTTTGTGGCTTACTTGAAAAAGCATTTCTTCTTTTATGTTTTCTGAAGAAAGCTTTAATAAACCATTGTCGCTCACCTCATTAAACTTTGGATTGCTGACACTTGATTTTTTTCTGCTTGAGTGAGCTACCATGCAATATTCAGATGTCTTTTCTCCATTCTCTATTTCCTCACTGTAGGAAAACTGTCCTATTGTCTTCTCTTGAACCTCTTTCTCAGATACCAAGGTGACACTTTCAACTACTGCTTTCTTTTGTCTAACACGCCTTGGCCCAGGGGTGGGAGGCCTATAAAAGCGAGGCCTGATATCTTCCTCAGGTACATTGCCTACATCGAAATCTGCAGAATTGTTCTTCTCAGAGACATTACAATCAGCAGTTTTCAAATCAGACTCTGATTCTTTGTCTGACACTTCCTCATTGGATTGCTGCAACAAGTCTTCCTCTTCTTTATTGTAGCTCTTCAAAAATGGAGCGTCTTTTGGGTTTATACAGTCTGATGCCTTTACATTGGATGAGCAGTCTTCCACGTTCATTGCAGAAGAATCGCAAATGGAGATATTTTTGTCATCAGAAAGGCCAGCACGACTTACGGTGGTTGTCCACTTAATGGTTTCTTCCTCTTTAATTTTGAATCGAACTTTCATTTCCACTGTGATACTGCCATCTTGATTAACGTGAACAGATTTCTCAATGTCATCTTGATACTGTGCCACAGATAAGTCTTCACCAATAACTGACCGATTTCCTTCTATCCCATTATGACTGTCAAGAACATAGGAAGAATCTGAGTTGTTATCATTTGAGTTGTTATCATTTGAGTTGTTATCATTGCTGGATCCTTTATCAGAAGAAACTGAGAATATCTGAGATCTTGAGCTAGAGTCCATTTCAGCTCTCACTACCAATAATTACATTGAAGGAACACAGATTCAGTAGGTAGAAAGTAGAGCAGACAAATACCATGGATAAGGATCCAGATGATGAGACAGCAGACAGGCAACAAAGGAAGATAAAAGAAAAAAGGAGAAAAATTAGTATTAAAGATGTTAATGAAGTGTGTTAATCTTACAGACTTTATTTTTTTATTTATTTTGCAATAGAAAGTATGGAAAAAAACCATGGTTAATCTTGCTGTTCATCTAAGTTTTTAGAGAGAGAAATATAAGAAAGTCTTAATAAAGAATTAAGCATTTAAATACTTGTCCACTTAATCTCATTTTAAAATAAGTTCTTTCTAATGCCAGAACTATGGTCTTATTTGAAGCTCCAAAGCCTAAAAAAGTACTAGATGATCTCATTTTATACTTAATTGAGAGCTGAGATTTCCTTGAGCTTTTCAATGGATTCATAGGCACTCACTTGTTTGGGCTGCAAGCTTCCAGCTTTACTTCCTCTTCATGCTTTATTGATCATTAATATATCATTTTCTATTAGTTCTTACAGTTAATTCTAAAATGTGTCGGTCAAGGTGAACATATATCTCCTTGGGCTTAATCTAACAATCTATAGTACATGAGCAACTACTCTTTGTAATGTCACTGACACATGACATTACTGTCACTGACACGTGAGGAAATGGCTCATATCCAGTCCTCTCAAGTGGCCCTCTATAAGGAAGTAAACATTGAAGTCCTTGAACTCCTTGTAAAATCTGAACTTAAATCATGATATTCTGAAACACAGGTAGGTATCTGTACTGTAGATAATGGTGCAAACTCAGCAAAGCCAATGAGAATACTTCTAGACTTCAGTGAATTTTGAATGTGGCCCAAAATGTGTTAGCATACACAATGTATATTCCCACAATATGTTTTGATAAGTCTGCAATAACTTGGGTCTTTTAAAAAATTTTATCTCATTTCTCTCTCACAGTTGCTGCTGAAGAGATGAGAGCTAAAAACCATGAGATAAGAATAAAGTTTTGCTGTCTTCCAAGGTCTTCTGCATGTGCAAAGGAAACAGTGCGGGTAAATCCACACAAAGGTTTGCAAAACTGCCACTGATATCTAAATATATATGATCCACCATTTAATAGACAGGTTTCACTTGCAAAAAGAGTTTTAACACATGTAATATTAACTTACCTACATTTCTTGAATTTAAGCTTTTTTTGTTTGTTTGTTTAAGTGGTCTCACATCAAGACTTTTACAGTAATATATTACCATTATAGATATATGCCTATAACTTCAGGCAAACTGCCTTGCAAGTTTCTCAAGCGTATGCTTTACCATGAACTGAGTAAGAAACAAATGTTGCACTAATTCCTCTAACACAGACCAGAACTTCTGCTTCTCTGTCTCAGGAAATGGAATTGAAACAAAAATCCTGAAATTTCATTTTCCGTGCTTTCATATCATCAATGATATCTCCTACACCTGATATTTTTGAAATTCTCAGATTAAAGACAAAAAGAGGGTTGGGTTTTCCTCCCTCATTCTGTAATTGATGTTAACTAATAATTAGAAATGGGAGATAATCAGATTCAGCAACTGAGGTTTTCTACAGTTGCAAGGCTCATTCTGTCTCAAAGCAAAATCTGGGTAGGATTTTTGTTTCTGCAGAACTTTCATTCTCAAAATATTTTTACTCATTCTCTCTTGACTCATTAGTTATGCTGTGCAAACAGGTCTCAAGCTGTGCAAATCAAAGTACATGAAGGCTGAAAAAAACTAAAAATTAATAGCTTGGTGGGGAGATAGTAAAGTGCAAGGAATGTGAATGGAACTCCCTCAAGCAAATGGAAATCAAATGTCTTATATATTAATGTACTCCACAACACTGTCAGGGTTACTGTGGAAAGTCCCAGTACAGCAAAAATTACAGTGTTCCCTGGGTTCTGCAATACAGCATGAAGCTGTAGCAAGAGTACAGAGCACCTCTGGGTTAATAAAGTTCCTGTAGACAGTACCTCAGCCCTACAGGATGCTGTAATGTCAAGAATTCCCACAGGACTTAAAGCTCTGGTACTACAGGATTTCATTTCCCTCAACCTCAGGCTATTCATCTAGCCTAGCTTCTCTCCAAGAGCTCCTCATGTTCTTGATCATCCACTGGCCACTTCACCCTCTTCCTGACCTTATCAGTGCCGCAACTCTGTGAGTAATCAAAGGGAAAGTACATATTTGTGTATCTTTTCCCGAACTTATTCAAAAAGTATGTATAACAGCCATGAGCATGTAGGAATGGACAACACTCTGTTTAGGCAAAAGCAACTTCAAAAACATGATGACTTTTTGAGTGGATTGATGCTGTACTAGTTTTCTTATTTATGTGGAACATGAGACAAGAGAAACCTGCACTTGTTAAGTTCTGAAAACTGAACAAAATTTTGCCCAAGCAATTCAGTCAGAGCCTGAAGTAGTCTGAGGGGGTTTTTAGCACTGCTGTTATTAATTCTGACACCAAAAAATTAGTAACAATGGAAACCAAATGAATTAAAATAAAATATACTCATAGGTTTGCATCCATGTTCTAAGTAAGTCTGTCGGAAACAAAATAAGCTGTACTAGCTGAGTACTTAGCAGAAACTTGCATTTTAGAAAGAAAATGAACCCTTTCACTTTGATCTTTCATAAGCTAATAGAGGAGTCACAGCAGATATAAACAGTTTCAACTGGCCTTTCTGAGTATCCTTGATCCTAGTAAGATTGTCACTGTTTATGTCTTAAGCTGAGAGAGATAAACAAATTAATAAAATACTAATGAATTCAAAGAACTTACTCTTTTCACTTTCTGACTTGGCATTTGCTTTTGGGTACACACGATTTCCAATTCTAAGCAATTTAGCTGGCTGCAAATACTCAAGAGATTCATAATTGCTTGGTTTAAAAGGCTCTCTCCCCGCTGCAACTACAGCTCCAGGGCACAATATCAGGGCCTGAAGATTAGGAACCTGGAAAAAAAAGTAACATTAAATTCTCTACCTTAGTAACCACCAAAAAATAATGTAAGAGGTTTATCCTTTTCAAGCTTTAATATCTTCACTTCTTAGTCTCTACATTCATTTGCAGCAAACTATTAAATATGTATCACAAAACGGAATTAATTTTTCAATTCCTATAAGGCAATTCCTATTTCTGTGAGGATATATCTTGTTATATAAATATATTGGATAATTACTTCAAGAAGGAACTTGGATCCAGATGAAAATTTTCTTAAAATTTAAGTGTTTGTACATGTAATTTTGTTTCATCGTTGCACAGTGACTGTTCATAGGCATGAAATATGAATATGCATTTGGAGGTAAGTATACATATGAAGACATACTTGGAGGAAAAATTCAGAATACAGCACAAGCAGTTGACTCGTACTTCCACAATGGAATAGGACACAATCACAGAGCGTTATACTTTGGAAAAGACCTCCGGAGGTCATGTAGTCTAACCCTCTACTCAAAGCGGATCTGACTGGATCAAGGTGCTCAGAAGCCTTGTCTGACAGTTTTGAATGTTCCAAAAATACATTGCAAGATAATGCTTACAAACTTCACTAACTAGTAGGTAATATGGTCAGTTTCCCAACCCAATACACAATTTCAATAAGTAGAGCACAAACAGAAGATTTCCCTTGAGCTCTTGGAGTTCTGCATGGAATTCTCTTTCTAGATACCTGTTAAAAGCAACCATCAGTGTTTTTCTGTGGTTAAACAACAGACAGAAAAAACACTGAGTTAAAATTATAAAAATACTATGTGAGATTAAAATCTGGATTATTAGTGCTGCACCATCTGAGTTTAGAGGTACAGAACCTGGTCCATGGTTTGAAAACTGTAATAGGCAATCAGGTGAGAGAGTTCCAAGTCATTAATGGCAAACCACTCTGTACTTGTGCAATGCTAAAAATATGTGTGGCCATTAGATGCTCTTTGTCATGTTCTAAGACATAAAAGTCCCAGATAAACAACATTAAGACTAAAGGAAGTTTTTTAGTAAATGGGTAAAAGTATAGAATTAGAAGCATGACTGAAAGAGGCCTGAGTAAGAGAAATAAAAGTGGGGTTTTTATTTTGCTTAAAATGAAATGTGTCCTCACTAGCTTCTCTCTGCTCCCAAGACTCCAGTATATTTCCTCCAAGCTAGTAGTCCTTCTGAAGGGGGAAAAAGCATAGAAAGTAGACAGATGAAATTTAGAACATCAGATCATACATCAGGACCATGTTACAAGCTTATAAAAGATACAATTTTTATTTAATTTAAAATAATCTAGGAGAAATTATTTTTTTAAAAGGCAGTACACATCCATATTCTCACCTTTCTGCCATCAGTGGTATAGATTTTCGCAACTGGATATTGCATTAACTCACTCATATAATCCAGAAAGGCCTCAAATGTTTGTGTATTTTTCTTTCCCAAAACTATGGTGCGCCTAAGTCTCACATCTCCATTTTTGAAAACAAGCATCTTTTTGGGAGTTGTTATCCTGCTTTCTCGATGGCCAAGCCCATCTTCATTCTGCCTTGCTAATTGCACAGCTCGACGACGAGCGCTGACAGGCCTGCTGATCTGCCAGGGCAGTGGCTTTTTGCTGGCCTGTTCCAGGTTGATGGGCTTCATTTTCCTCTGATGGGAACAAATATAGGATTTTCCATCTTCAAGATCCTCCAGACTGGTGATGCTGTGTCTCCCTCTTGGTGTACTAATATTCCTAACTCCAAAAGGTAACGGGACCCGTTTGGATAAACTATCCAGCAAGGCATCAAATGTCTTGTAAGACCTGCTATTAACTACCATTTTGATTCCATTAAACTGGGGATCTCCACTTTTATAGAAACAAATCCGTTTTGCCACAACAGGTTCAGTAACATTGAAATGGTGTGTGGATAAACTCTGTTCACTCTCAGATGAGTTTGGATGATTCACTGAGTAACTACTTGAAGGTGTTTCACTCATTTTGACAGCAATCTGGAAGAAAGAGGAGAAGGATGTTAAACTTTTCTTATGACTAGTAAAAATAGGATCTACATTTTGAAAGGTGCAGAAAGAGGATTTATAAGAAACCAACAGCAGCATGTTGTGCCAAAAATCATTGGATTTAAATGGATTCAAGCTGTTATCACTAAATTCCACAAAGACTCCAATACTGTCAGATTAAGTCAGCATACCTCTACTTGCAAATATTCCCAAAACCCTCCAATGTCATTTCGAATCAGTTATAATTTTGGTACAAGAGACCTTTTCTTAGAAGGAGGTGGTTTGTCAGTCCACCCTTCCTTGAGGATGAAGCTAATGACATTTAACATTTAAGATATTTAAGAAAAGTCCTCACTAGGAGGGAGCAATTTGTGCTTTGGTACGAGCCTTTTTTAGTCCAAAGTAGCTAAACTGAAAGACAATGCAATTCTTTCTGATCTTATGTTCTAGTTTCATACCAAGGCAAAACCATTGGAGTCAGAGAAACATCTCCTGATTTACTGCACTGTAAACTATACCACAATAAGGCTCAAAAAATGTGTTAAAGTGAAGTTGCATCATAAATTGACAGATCATTTGCTTCTCTATTTTAAGATTTATATCTCACGATACCTATCTACTACAATGATCACATTTATACTGAAGGAAAAAAAGCTACTGACAAAATAAGGAGTTTTTAGTAAAAGAAAAGTCTTTAAGTCCCTCAAAAAGACACAAAAATTTCAGGTATTCTTCAGGAGAAGTAGCCTTGAAGTGAGAACATTTAAATACTGGTCTTATAAAAACAAATTATTTCTGATAACCATACAGATAGTCTTCATGCTTGCAAATAGAGCACCACTACAACAATCTTTCCATTTTAATCCAATCTAAATATGGATACTATAATGACAACCCTTTAAGTGACAAAATAACTTAATGGCTGGCTTGCCTTGACTGGAACACAGGCTAAAAACTGTCAACTAATTAGCCACAAGGAAACAGTTTTAGTAGAGTTTTACTGAAAAGCTACATAGCAGTCTCAGCAAACATTTATTATCAAAATAATATAAATTCAATTCTTTAATGATATCACCTTGATATAACTGCCATATTGAGTAATGGAACAATCTCTGGCTAGTATATCATTTTCATAATGAAGCTATGGAAAACAGTATTTTGATTATTTTAATACTACATATATCAGTTCTGAAATTGATAAGAAAAAGTTATGTTTCAAGATAGTGAAGGTTCAAATAAAGTCAGATTTGATAAGATATTATCTTACTGTGTTCTTACAGCTTTTCCGATAACACACTGATTCAGCTCAGTTGTTTTTCCTGAACTAGGAGTTGATTATTTTGAACACTGATCAGAACACAGGAAGAAATGTATCCTTTTAAGACATAATTTATGCTGCAAAATATACTCATCTAGGTGCTAAAACTAAAAGATAGCCAAGCAGGTCTGCACTAGAATGTTGTACTCCAAAACTGATCTACGTAATCACAATTCTGTTCAAAATAAATAAATTTTAAAAAACCTAAAAAATTAAAAAGAAAAAAAAATTAATTAAGGAATATGCAAGAAGAAATTTTCAAGGTTGGCTGCAGCAACTTATGTAACCCAGTCCACAATGGCTGTTGAAATGGCTTACTTCCTGTAGGAGGGAGGAGCTCCACTTCAACTGAAACCACTGAGAGCTACAGCTGCTCATCTTTTTTGACACATCTACTCATTAGCTGAGTAAATTTTCACTATACTTCTATATTGAGAGGCTGACAGGTGATTTAGACTAGGGATTCAATTTGAACTTGACATTTTATGCTGCATGTGTCATTCTGCTTAGCTGGATATGCCTAGAGGAAATCTATAAGGGCATTTTTGCTGCTAGCTGCAACACAAACTTTCCTACTCTCTTTGCAGAGCAAATGTTCTACTCCAATGAAAGCAGCAATGACAGCAGTAAAGTTCTTGAGTGAACTGAACATCATGTTACTCCATTTCAACTGGCCAAGACTGGAGTCTGATAGTCCAGTCCAGGATCTCTGGGGGAAAAGTATTATTATCAACAATCCCCAGAGGCAGAAATGAACAGGCACAGCTCCTCAGCTCCTCTCTAACTGTATGATTTGATTATTCACTCTTACAAGAGATAAAATAGGTGAGATTTTCTCGTGAGACCACTGACATTAATCACTTTGGAATTAGCCGCTCAGAAGCTGTTCTAGATACTTGGGCTTGTGCAAAACATTCAGTTACATAAGCATCAACATTTGGAAGAGAAATACAATATATTTTACATAAAGATAATTATTAGACTTAGTCTTGATGCTATGGAAGCACTGAAATCCAAGACAAAGAGGGAATATACATATCAAGACAGAAAAAAGACAATTTTCAGTGTAAACACAAAAGAATTTAAATTCACAAAACTAAGAAAAATGTTTTCCTTAGCAAAATTGATGGTACACCTTTGTTCAGCACACCATGTCTCTAGCATTAATTTTAATGGCAAAAATTGCTTATGCATCTTTCAGATACCTTATAATTTCATTTTACAAATGCAAAACATTTCAAAAATGAACAGTCAACTTATAGGAGAAGTTACTTTTTCATGCTACAGGCCACCATACTGTAATAGCTTAATATCATCATAAATATACTATCAATTTTCATGCATAAATGATATTATTCTAAAATTAAGAAATAGCTGATATTACATGAAACAGGATGTCTATTAAGATATTTTGGCAACTAAAATATTGAGAAATTTATTCTCCAAGAAAATCAAACAGAAATCAGAACTTAATCCTTTTCCCTGCATTCTCATAAACAAAATCACTCATTCAATGTTTATGCACAAAGCTAAATTCTATAAAGACACTAAGTGGAACACTTCATTCTAAATACATAAGAATACCTTCAATGCCATAGAGCTGGTAAGCACTGCATATAATTTTATCATACTCACCCCCAGTCCTATGTAAATAAAAGAGAGTATTGCTTGTTTTCAGAGATTTATAAACTGTAGATGTGATTGTCTTTGTCTTAGTCCAAGTATGCTCAGCCAGGAAAAACATCATAATCCACTTGCCTAATCTCAGCTAATGTGAATCACCAGACCAGGTTCAGCACAGGCAGCCACTGTTCAGAGCAGAATGTCTAACACCTCACCCAGCAAGTCCTCTCATATGATGTTAAAACCCTGCTTACCTTCTAAATATTTCATTTGTATAATTTTCTATTTACTTATATTTCTCAAGAGACTCACAAAGCCACATAAAATAAAAATGAGGGTGGGGAATGAAGGTTATCTAATCTACCTTCTTGTCAGAGTAGGTTTATCATCCAAACTAAATCCTTTAGTGATAAAAAATTTTAATATGTTAAAAATGGAGCTTCTACCACTCACCTTCTGAGACTATTTATTAGCTATCTCTAATTATTAGCTATCCCTAATTCTTGCTTTCCTTCCTTCACTTCCTCAAGTTGATCCTCTTTGTGCTAAATATTCTCCCATGTTTTTCTCTGGTCAGATAACACAATGAAAATAGTTCCACAGTTTCTTTAGCAAGAGTTAGTAAAACATTACAGTCTGAAGGAGTTTTGTCATCCTTGAGGCATTCTTTATTTCTACATGTTGGAAAAAGGGCAATGATTATTAATGTGTGTGAATATAGTTCAGGAAGAGACAGGAGGATTATGTTTAACTGTATCTTAGTTATACCATGGAATGTGGAATTTTTTTTTTCTTTTTCCAGTGGAAATACTATGTTCCCAGATGGTAACTGTTCCATCTAATTGCCACCAGAAGTATAATCTGATTTGGAGCTTCTTTGCTTAATCAGGATTACACCAAACTCTCAAAACTAGCTGTGTAGAACAGTAACAAAAACACTGCTCAGTAGACACTACCATGACATGCTGTAATGAGTTTTTAACTAGTCTCCTTAGTAGAGTATTCAACATCTATAGAAGTTGTAAAATACCACTTCAGTTCCACTTTCATAAAATGGATAGGTATGAACAAAGATCAAATTATAATCTTACAGATATTTTGCTATAAACATTGCTATAAACATAATAATATATTAATATAATTATTTAGGTCCTTAATCTACCTTAGCTAATGTACTCGTATTCTAGTCAGTATTCTGTTGTTTAGACTTGTTCAGAAGATGAAAAGTGCAAATTCTATTCTGATGTCTTAAAACTAAACTGCTTATAACAAGAATTTATATTGGGTTGGATTTCTCTACAGTGTAGGATTTAAAATATCATTGCTACCCTCATTAACTTTCCAGTGCATGCAAAGACACTTTCAATAAATAGCTAATCCATCAGCAGCTTCTGTGTATCACTAGAATTGGGGACTCAAGAGATCATACTGCTGGGACCTGGTGAAGATGACAATCAAGTGTCACCATTTGACAGTGCAAATGCCTCTTATTTCTCTAAGACTTCAAGAGGCTTGCAAAGCTTGTGTCCAGACATATGTAGCTTAAAGGCCCATTGCATTCATTCTTGTACTCCAAACACTTCATATATTCTGAAAAGATAGAAAAATCATCAACTTTACAGTAAAAATAGCATCAATAGAATTATGCTTTATTCAGGCTTAAAGCTAACAAGCCACAAAAAAATTATCACTATCTTAAAGCTTCAACATTGACATGGAAACACCTTTCACCCATTCATGTGGGCAGCTTGGCTGATACCCATTAAATTATTAGTTATGCAAGAACTCAGCCTTAATATCTGGAGAACAGTTGTTCTTTACATATAAACCTTTTACAAAGAAAAATTGGGAAATATAAAATTAGTCCAGAAAATTTAGGCAAGCAAAATGAGGCCACATGAGAAAACATACCACTGATTAAAATTGTAATGGCAAGCATGTTTACAATTTTTCTGAGTTGCTGTCATTCTCACAAATGACAAGCCTGTTTATCTCCAAAACATCTTCAGTTTTAGGTTCTGATACTAAATATTGCACTTAACCTGTAGTTAATATCCCTGTTGGTCCCATTTTTTAAGGGTTATTGACTGGGCAATAACTGAAATTATGGCCATATCACTGTGAGGCTGTCACTAACTTCAGTTCTTTTCTCTCATGGAAAAGAAGCAAAAAGAGGCAAACTCATGTTTGGCTCTTTGTGAACACAGTGCCAGATAAGTACAAAGGATCTACTCTAATGACCACAGGCATCGGTGGAAGTTTTCCTTTTGATTCCAAAGGTTGTTCTCTGGGAAGGCAGTGGCAGAGACATGGCCAGTTGAAGGTCCAGTGCCTGCAGTTAACACCATCCTATGAGGCAAAAGGCCTAAGTCCAGCACCCGAAGCAAACACTTGGCCTGCCAGGTTCAGCCCAACCTGGGCTGAACCAAAGCTCAAGTGGAAGTTTTCAAAGCCAAAAGTTTCTAATTGACTCCAAAATTCTTTGTATGAGACCAGCAAAACACAGCATCAAAATAATTGTAACAGATATTTTTATCATTACTCTTTCTGATTGTGACCTATCTGGCCTCCTTTCCTGTGGAGTTTGCTTCAGTAACGGAACTGATTAAATGTTACAAGTACCTAAATATAACCTAACACTTTCCACCTCCTTCTACAAGTCCTCGGTGTTTCTCAAGACCATTATCATATCTAGGAAAGTGATGCTTAAGAAAGAAAAAGTATGTTAGCAATTACATTCGCATGTTTGCTGATATATCCTTTTTACCTTAGCAGATAACCAGCATTCCAGGTTGAGAAACATAAGCAGCCTTTTCTGCAGCATTATCCTGAGTTCGAGCAGGGTCAGATCTGTGTGTGCTCTGACTTCCCTGCCTGGCAATCCTATGGCCCTTGAACGACACCCTTTGTTTAAGTCAGAGCCATATGGAGCAGCAGTTAACACTTGAGTATTTTTATCATTCAAAAGTGAGTCACTTCTTCAGAAAGGGCAGCTGCTCCACCAGTTAAACTATTGCTGCTGTTGATCTCATGCCCCAAGAAAATGCTGATAACGTGCCTTACATTTCCAAGTCCCTGCAACCTCTTATACTTCTGGGGTTTTTTCTTAATTGGACTGCACAGCAAGGTATGGAACTAGGAAACTGCTATCAAGCTAAAAAGGAAATTATCACATTAGAAGCAGGGCCCTGGGTCAAGTTCCCTTCAGTGTGCCCAGCCTGTTTACATCCTTTCCAGCAAAGCTTTCCAAAAATGTGGCACTATTAATATGTTACTACTGATAAGATTTTGAACCCTCACATTACAACAGCATTTTACTGTTTGATATACATGAACTCCTTATCAAGTTAATCCTCACAGACTTTTATTCATTAAATTCTCCAACAGAGATTTGATAACCAACAGCTGAGGATGCAGAATGAGAAAAAGAAGTATGCCTCTGGGGAGGAAAACAAAACAAAATAAAAGCAGAGCTCTGCTTTTAAGAGAACTCTGCCTGGATAGTTAGCTGAATTGAAAAACTCCTGTTTGAGTTGCTCTGGTTTTTGACCACCACTACATTTAACTCAAATCTAAACACCCATTTGTGTTCAGTACACAGATTCCACTGGGAAATGTCTGGCCTTGCAGAAGTACAAATTGACCCATCATCTTTAAGTGAGTTAGAATTTAATTCTGGTGTGTACAGCTTATCTCAGATTTGAATGCATAACCATTCTCAGAAGACTTTTTTCTTATTTTCTTGCCTCAGATGTATTTAACCATCTACAACTACCTTCTGCTCTGCAGTATATACTAACTGAAGGGAAGGGTCAGCCATGTTCTCATATTTTTCTGAGAGTGAACATCCAAAAAAAGAGCCATCCTAGACTGCATTTTCATTTCCTTGCATTGCATATACATAGGTCACTGCAGTGATATGTGAATGAATACAGAGCATCTCAAATTCTTTAAACTGGAAAAAAGTGACTAGAGATTTTTCCACATTCCTGATTTTCTTCTTCTACAACATTTCAAGAGTTTCTTCTCTTCCTTGAATATTTGCTTTCATGACCCTCCCAGTCCTTTCACCAAATTAATGCAGTTATCTGTGTACCAACCTTAACACATTACGATTTGTAAAAAGTCGTGTCACAACTAACTGCAAATCTAGTCAGCGCTCTCAGCTAATTAAAGACTGGTTTCTTACTGTATTGGTTATAAAATCTTGATGTTTTACTGAAAATTTCACTCATTAAGACAGCTGGGGTTGTCACACAATCTCTTTTTTAATTATTTTTTACCTTCTTTGTATTTCTTAACAATCTGTTAATTTATAACTATTATTCTTTGCATCTCTCAAAGAGCATGGCCAAAGAAAAGAATTAAGCAGGCAGCATGTGAGTTCCTTACCCAAGTTGTTATCAGCTTACCTTACCATGTGCCTCAGTTTGTCTATATGAAATTCCATGCAATGGCCTTGCCAACTTTCCTCTTTCATGGAGACATTGTGAAGAATAAACTAAAGAAGACTCCAGCAGCAAAAGTGACTATGAGGGACAGAACTTTTGCTTCCTTCTGGAGGACATCATAAAACCTTTTGCTAGGATCTGGTCTTAATTCCTTGATGGCATTCAGAGGTTGTTTTTAGAGTGAGCGAGTTCATAAATTGAGGCCAAAAAGAGGAAAAGATGTGGCTTAGATATTTTAGAGTTTTGCCTCCTACAAAATTAAAGTAAAAAGTTTCAAAGTAAAAAACTACATCTTCAAACCCTTTCTCTGATCTGCTGCCTACTCCTGTAGGTGCCCGGGCTCCTGAGGCTCCCAAGTTGCTAACAGTACAGCTTTGCTGCTGGGCACGTGTACAACTATTCCTGCTCTGACAACACTAAGCTGCTTAATGTCTTATCTTTGGTGCAATGCCCAGCTCATCACTGCTTTGCCAATCTTGCCTGAAGAAACCTGACCACCCCCTCTCACAGCCCAGGCAGCCAGCTGTTGTGGTTCTCCATCCCTCTGGCTAGTAGTTAAAGAGATGTCTTTCCACTCCAGAGATCCAGTTCAGTGCTTGATTTAGAGCAAAGATTTAAGTCCCTATATCTAAGCCTACAAGCCAGTGAACCAGCTCAGTGCTCCTTCTCTTGTCCAGGTTGTGTACAAGAACAGGCTGATGAGTGCACATCATCTAATTCCTCAACCGGCTTCACAGCTACAAAAGACACACCTAATTTTAAGCCTGGGTTTCGATACCCATTTTTTGACAGACACAAAAATAGTGCCAAATATAGGCCCCTATCTAAAGGCTCTATATCAGCCCAGGATTCAGAGACCAAAGTACCTAACTCAGCCCTGAGGATGCCCAGATGGAATGACCCAACCACCTCCAGCGCTGTATCACTGCTCCTGAATCCCCAGTACAAGTCTAGTTCAGCTGTGTTAGCTGTAGGTACAAGCGAGAAGATCTGAGAAAATACAAGTGCTACTACTGACTTTTATTTGGCTGTCATACTTGCAGCACTAGATGTAAAAAATTGAACTAAATGTATGTTCCTAGTATCAACCCAGGATTCCCATGCTGAGATTTAAAGCTGGAGTCAGTCACCACCTCTGTAAATGTAGCTCTCCAAGATAACTTGGTTTTGCTCTGTCTGCATTTACTCTCACTTACATATAAACATTATAAGTAGATATTTCTGCATATGCATGTTTATGCCTAGCTAGGTATGTGCAGATACACAAACACACACCTACACTCACAGAGAAGCCCTACTCAAATATCTTGAGTTATTTTTATATCTTTTAGATTAAATAGTAATTTTCTGGTGTCTTCCTTGTATGCTCCCAGACCTGTTGTTTCCCTTCCATTTTATTTTGCTTTGGAAGTACATTCCTCTAAACTCCCTCATATGCTGAACTGGTGTTTTACCAAAGGATTTTATATATATAGGATTTTGAGCCAATTAGATCCATGATTTTTTTTTTAATGAAGACTTTCAGCCTGTATTTCTGCATTGTAATTTTGCCATAGGGCCTGTCTCTAATCTCAAATAGTACTAAAAGATGACATTAGATTGATAAAGATATTTTGACATACACTCAACAAAAAATAGAAAGGCAATGTCCACCTCCTTCAAAAATAATCAGATCATATTAGCTGTTCTCACCACCAAATTTCCATGTATCAATCTTTTCCCTTGTCTGTATGAAGCCCCATATGTTTTCAATAAAATTTTTCCACACAGTAATATTGACTAAAAATTATACATAAACAAAACTTACTGCTTCATTTTAATTAAATGTTCATTAACAAGACTATGTATTTTTTAATAAAATACTTTTGTACTGAAGTTATAAATTTTTACTCAAGTTATAATTAAATTACCAAAAACCATAAAAATATTGCTAGTAGGAAGTCTGTGAGATGAATACATGACCACAGAGTGGTAAAAAGTGTCATTGTTGTTTTCAAGTTGTTGGGGTTTTAGTTTAGTCTGTTTTTTCTCTGTTAAAGGAATTTTCTCCCATATGCATGTTGCTAGGGGACAAATAGCTGTACTTAAGAAAGACAAAAGGGGAGTGGGGCGGACCTGGCTACTCCTTTGTCTACACCTGGGTGTGGGGTCAGTTCGCTCTGAGCGTCCGGGGAGAGAAGCTGCAGAGAAAGGAGCTGCTGCTTCTTTCTTTTTGGCCGTTCTTTCTTCCTGCTGGAAACAACGCCGGGACCCCAAAAGCCGTTTTCCCTGCCCTGCTGGAGACCGAGCTGTGGCTGCCCTGCTCCGCTGCTGCTTCGAGCTTTCGCTACGCTGTAGCCCTGCTCGCCCTGCCTGCCTGGGCCTCCGTGGGTTTTTCCCATCTGGATACATCTCGTCTGCCACCCGGGATTTGCGTTCGTCCCTGCCGTTCCAGCCTGCTGTCCCTGAGAGCCCGGGATCAACTGCCCAGCGGTTTGTGAAGCCTTTGTTCCATCCCTTCCCGGGATCCCAGGGCACCAGAGCCGCGGGTTTCCCGAGCTCGCTCCGGAGCGCCCCCTGCAGCCGCGGGGGAACCATCGCACCTGCCCTGCTCACCGGGAGCCGCCAGCGCCCCTGCCGGCTGCGAGCGGAACTGCACCCGAGGGGAAATAGCCTGACAGCCGAGAAGGCTGGCACTGGGTTTGTGATTGCTGTTACTGCCATAGTTGTTGTTGTTTTGTTTGACTGGTTATATACATATATATATATATAGTAAAGAACTGTTATTCCTATTTCCCACATCTTCGCCTAAAGGCTCTTGATTTCAAAATATAATAACTTGGAGGGAAAAGGGGTTATATCTGCCACTTCAAGGGGGGCCTCTGCCTTCCTTAGCAGACACCTGTCTTTCAAAACCGAGACAGATCTTGGCGCCCAACGTGGGGCCTAAGGGCATTAAGAGATAGAGGTGAAAAAGGAATAACAGTTCCTCGATAACTTTATTTTGTGTGCTGGATATTGGAACCTTGTTAGGCAGCACTATGTGGTCTAGTTTACCCTGGTTCGGGTGGCATGTAGCCGTGGCTATATTCTTCCCCTTTGCAGCTCCTTACTTGAATATGGGTCCTCTGACTAAGGCTACCATTGCTGTTATCCAGCTTGCGTTATGGGTCGAGAAGGTGAGGAATTCATGGGTTTTTAACTTCCTCCGGAATGTGGGCACATGGATAAACAGCTATCACACACTGAGCACATGTTTTTGGGGTTATGTTAACAATGGTACCTTCTGTGAGGAAATGACACCAGGAGAAGTTTTCTCCCAACCCCTCAACCAGTTCTTTGGGCCCACCCCATCAATTTTCGAAGGGTTTAAATTCCCTCTGAATACTAACCATCTGCTGCTGATAGGCCTACTCTATTTAGCATTCAAGGATAAGTTGAGATTGGCTTGGATATCTACCCGGACACCAGCCCCAGAGACTAGAGATCCTACCCCAGAGCCTGACCCTGCCCCAGAGCCTGACATGGCCCCAGAGAGTAGAGTTCCTACCCCAGAGCCTGATCCTGCCCCAGAGCCTGACACGGCCCCAGACACTAGAGATCCTACCCCAGAGCCAGAGCCTGCCACAGCCCCAGACACTAGAGATCCCGCCCCACAGACTGATACTGCCCAACAGTCCACCTCAGAAATGGACTACCCAAACTGGGTGGGGGTACTGGCAAAAGGGATGCAGGAGATGTGCCAAGAGATGGGTCAGGTGCGCCAGGGGATATGCCAGGAGATGGGTCAGGTGCGCCAGGAGATATGCCAGGAGATGGGCCAGGTGCGCCAGGAGATATGCCAATTGCTAAGGGAATACACCTCCTCAGCTAGTGAAAAACCCTCTCCCTGCCCCAAAGAGGGTGAGTCCGATGGTGCAGCAGTGGAACCCACGGATGTTACAACCATCCAGGCTTCAGCTGAACCACAAGGACAACCACAGCCAGCAGCAGTCGCCCCTGTGCAAAGGAGGAAGTATAAGACCAAATCAGTACGACCAGTTAATGATGATGGGCAACCAGGGCCCTCACAACCAGCAGGAGAGCCAGAGCCAGAAGTCATCACTGAGTCCCTGTCGCACGACAGTCTCCGTGCTATGCGAAACGACATTGTGCGAAGGGGGCGTGAGCCTTATACCACCTGGCTGCTTCGGGTTTGGGACCTTATGGGCACAAGTGTGCAACTGGATAGTGGTGAGGCAAGGTATCTGGGATCGTTGACCCAGGACCCAGGTGTGGACCAGATATTCGTGAGGGAGCCAGGGCCCCTTTCTCTCTGGGAGCGGCTCTTAATGAGTGTGAGAGAAAGGTTCATTCACAAAGAAAGAATGCAGGAGTATCATCATAGAATGCAGTGGAAGACACTCGAGCAAGGGATCCAACAGCTAAGAGAGGTGGCAATATTAGAGGTACTCTTTGGGAGGGATGGACAGCATGATAATGACCCCGATAAGGTCAGGTGCACAGGACAGATGATGTGGAACCTGGCAAGGCTAGGGCCATCACAATACACCACCTTCATTGCAACGATTGATGCTGACAATACCCGAGAAACAGTGGGCTCTGTTGCCAACAGGCTCAGGCATTATGACAGCATGATCAATGGCCCGCTAAAAGCTCATGTCTCTGCTGTGGTCCAGGACCTCAAAGAGGAGATGAAGGAGAAGATGGAGGAGATGAGGGAGGAGATGAGGAGGGTCAGTGTGGCACCAGTGCGAGTCACAGGCCCCCAAGTCAGAGCCCGTCGTCCCCCTGCTAGAGAGAGAGGGTACACCCCACGAGCTGAGCTGTGGTTTTTCCTGTGTGAGCATGGGGAAGACATGAGAAGGTGGGATGGGAAACCCACCTCTGCCCTGGCAGCGCGGGTGCGTGAACTCAAGGAGGGAGGCACTAACCGAGGGGGTTCCGCTAAGGTGAAAGTAGCCCCAGCCTCCCGTGACCGAGCTGCCAGGCATTACAGAAGGGAGGATGATATGTCGGATCCCCTTGAAGGTACCTCGAGCATGTACACCCAGGGAAAGAATGATAACCAGGGCTAGAGGGGCCCTGCCTCTAGCCAGGAAGAGGCACGGGAGAACCGAGTTTTCTGGACGGTGTGGATCCGATGGCCTGGCACATCAGAGCCACAAAAATATGATGCATTGGTTGATACTGGGGCACAGTGTACTTTAATGCCATCGGGACATGTGGGGGCAGAACCTGTATCCATCGCTGGGGTGACTGGGGGATCACAGCAGTTGACCCTTTTGGAAGCTGAGGTGAGCCTGACTGGGAAGGAGTGGCAAAAGCATCCGATTGTGACCGGCCCAGAGGCCCCGTGTATTCTGGGCATAGACTTCCTCCGGAATGGCTACTACAAAGATCCAAAAGGACTCAGATGGGCATTTGGGATTGCTGCTGTGGAGGCAGAGGGCATTAGGCAATTGAACACCTTGCCTGGACTATCTGAGAATCCTTCTGCAGTTGGGCTCCCGAAAGTGGAAGAGCAACGAGTGCCAATTGCCACCTCGACAGTGCACCGCCGGCAGTATCGGACAAATCGAGATGCTGTGATCCCCATCCACAAGATGATCCGCGAGCTGGAGAGTCAAGGGGTGGTCAGCAAGACCCACTCACCCTTCAACAGCCCCATCTGGCCTGTGCGCAAGTCTGACGGGGAATGGAGATTGACTGTGGACTATCGTGCCCTGAATGAAGTGACTCCACCGTTGAGCGCTGCCGTGCCAGACATGTTGGAGCTCCAGTACGAGCTGGAGTCCAAAGCAGCAAAGTGGTACGCCACTATTGACATTGCCAATGCATTCTTCTCCATTCCTCTGGCAGCAGAGTGCAGGCCTCAGTTTGCCTTCACCTGGAGGGGCGTGCAGTACACCTGGAACCGACTGCCCCAGGGGTGGAAGCACAGTCCCACCATCTGTCATGGACTGATCCAGACTGCACTAGAAAAGGGTGAGGCTCCAGAACATCTGCAGTACATTGATGACATCATTGTGTGGGGGAACACCGCAACCGAAGTGTTTGAGAAAGGAGAGAGAATAATTCAAATTCTCCTGCAAGCTGGTTTTGCCATCAAGAAGAGCAAGGTCAAGGGACCTGCCCGAGAGATCCAGTTCCTGGGAGTAAAGTGGCAAGATGGACGACGTCAGATTCCCATTGAGGTCATCAATAAGATCACAGCAATGTCTCCGCCGACCAACAAGAAGGAAACACAAGCTTTCCTAGGTGCTATAGGTTTCTGGAGGATGCACATTCCCGAGTACAGCCAGATCGTGAGTCCTCTCTACCTGGTTACCCGCAAGAAGAATGATTTCCACTGGGGCCCTGAACAGCAGCAGGCCTTCGCCCAGATCAAACAGGAAATTGCTCACGCCGTAGCCCTTGGCCCAGTCAGGACAGGACCAGAGGTGAAGAACGTGCTCTACTCTGCAGCCGGGAACAAGGGTCTATCCTGGAGCCTCTGGCAGAAGGTGCCTGGTGAGACTCGGGGCCGACCACTGGGATTCTGGAGCCGAAGCTACAGAGGATCTGAAGCCAACTACACTCCCACAGAGAAGGAAATCCTGGCAGCTTATGAAGGAGTCCAGGCTGCCTCAGAAGTAATCGGCACAGAGGCACAACTCCTCCTGGCACCCCGACTACCGGTGCTGGGGTGGATGTTCAAAGGAAAGATTCCCTCCACGCATCACGCCACCGACGCTACTTGGAGCAAATGGATTGCCCTCATCACGCAGCGCGCCCGAATTGGAAACCCAAGTCGCCCTGGGATCTTGGAAATAATTACGAACTGGCCGGAAGGTGAGACTTTTGGGTTATCTTCTGAAGAAGAAGAGGAGCAGGTGACACGTGCCGAAGAAGCCCCACCATATAACGAGCTACCAGAGAGTGAAAGACAATACGCCCTCTTCACCGATGGTTCCTGCCGAATTGTAGGCGCTAGCCGGAAATGGAAAGCCGCTGTATGGAGCCCCACACGACAAGTTGCACAGGCTACTGAAGGAGAAGGTGGATCGAGCCAATTTGCTGAGCTCAAAGCTGTCCAATTAGCTCTGGACATAGCTGAAAGAGAGAAGTGGCCAAAGCTCTACCTCTACACTGATTCATGGATGGTAGCCAATGCTCTGTGGGGTTGGCTGGAAAGGTGGAATAAGGCAAACTGGCAGCGCAGAGGAAAACCAATCTGGGCTGCTGAAGAGTGGAAAGACATTGCCACTCGGGTAGAGAAGCTATCCGTGAAGGTCCGTCATGTAGATGCTCACATCCCCAAGAGCCGGGCTAATGAAGAACATCGTAACAACAAACAGGTAGATCAGGCTGCGAAAATAGAGGTGTCCCAGATAGACTTGGATTGGCAACATAAAGGAGAACTGTTCCTAGCTCGATGGGCCCATGATGCCTCAGGTCATCAGGGCAGAGATGCCACCTATAAGTGGGCACGAGACCGAGGGGTGGATCTAACCATGGACAGTATCTCCCAGGTTATCCATGATTGTGAGACATGCGCTGCGATCAAGCAGGCCAAGCGGGTGAAGCCTCTGTGGTATGGCGGGCGATGGTCCAAATACAAGTATGGGGAGGCCTGGCAGATTGATTACATCACACTGCCTCAAACCCGCCAAGGCAAGCGCTATGTGCTCACAATGGTAGAAGCCACCACTGGGTGGCTGGAGACCTACCCTGTGCCTCACGCTACTGCCCGGAACACCATCCTGGGCCTGGAAAAGCAAGTCCTTTGGAGGCATGGCACCCCTGAGAGAATCGAGTCTGACAATGGGACTCATTTCAAGAACAGCCTTATAAACACCTGGGCTAGAGAACATGGCATAGAGTGGGTGTACCACATCCCTTACCATGCACCAGCAGCTGGGAAGGTTGAGCGGTGTAATGGACTGCTTAAAACCACCTTGAAGGCACTGGGTGGGGGGACTTTCAAAAACTGGGAGATGCATTTAGCAAGAGCCACCTGGTTAGTTAACACTCGAGGTTCCACCAGCCGAGCAGGCCCTGCCCAATCTGAACCCCTACAAACAACAGACGGGGATAAGGTTCCAGTGGTGCACATGAGAGGTATGCTTGGAAAAACTGTTTGGGTAAAGTCTGCCTTGAGCAAAGACAAACCCATCCGTGGGGTTGTTTTTGCTCAGGGACCAGGCTGCACCTGGTGGGTGATGCAAAAGGATGGAGAGACCCGATGCTTACCTCAAGGGGACCTTGTTTTAGGGTGAACTACCCATGGCTCTGTACTTGTATCAGTATCAGCATGTATATTTGTATATAATTTGGGTAATGCATAGATTTATGTGGTTAAAAAAGTTAAGTTTCATGTAACATGTTAGTATGGGAAAAAATTCGGGGTGGATAATGTTGGGGTTTTAGTTTAGTCTGTTTTTTCTCTGTTAAAGGAATTTTCTCCCATATGCATGTTGCTAGGGGACAAATAGCTGTACTTAAGAAAGACAAAAGGGGAGTGGGGCGGACCTGGCTACTCCTTTGTCTACACCTGGGTGTGGGGTCAGTTCGCTCTGAGCGTCCGGGGAGAGAAGCTGCAGAGAAAGGAGCTGCTGCTTCTTTCTTTTTGGCCGTTCTTTCTTCCTGCTGGAAACAACGCCGGGACCCCAAAAGCCGTTTTCCCTGCCCTGCTGGAGACCGAGCTGTGGCTGCCCTGCTCCGCTGCTGCTTCGAGCTTTCGCTACGCTGTAGCCCTGCTCGCCCTGCCTGCCTGGGCCTCCGTGGGTTTTTCCCATCTGGATACATCTCGTCTGCCACCCGGGATTTGCGTTCGTCCCTGCCGTTCCAGCCTGCTGTCCCTGAGAGCCCGGGATCAACTGCCCAGCGGTTTGTGAAGCCTTTGTTCCATCCCTTCCCGGGATCCCAGGGCACCAGAGCCGCGGGTTTCCCGAGCTCGCTCCGGAGCGCCCCCTGCAGCCGCGGGGGAACCATCGCACCTGCCCTGCTCACCGGGAGCCGCCAGCGCCCCTGCCGGCTGCGAGCGGAACTGCACCCGAGGGGAAATAGCCTGACAGCCGAGAAGGCTGGCACTGGGTTTGTGATTGCTGTTACTGCCATAGTTGTTGTTGTTTTGTTTGACTGGTTATATACATATATATATATATAGTAAAGAACTGTTATTCCTATTTCCCACATCTTCGCCTAAAGGCTCTTGATTTCAAAATATAATAACTTGGAGGGAAAAGGGGTTATATCTGCCACTTCAAGGGGGGCCTCTGCCTTCCTTAGCAGACACCTGTCTTTCAAAACCGAGACACAAGTTCTTTCAGGAAAATATAAGAAAGAGTACTCTAAGTTTCATCCTGTGAGACACTGATATTAGACTAGATAAAATATAAAAATTTTAATTTTTTTTAAAAAAAAACATACATTGGCCAGGTTAAAGAATAAGTGATCCGCTATTTTTTTTTCTATCTTTTAAGCAAATTTAGTCAAATCATTTACTCTGTGCTTGACACAGATAAAATCCAATACATAAAATTTTTAATGGAAAGGATCTGTCCATTTTCCATTTAATGGAAAGGATCTGTTCATCAGACTGAACTCCAGGCTGATCCTTGTGGTGTTTCTCCAGTGATAAAATATCGCAAAGCCAAGAAAAAGCAGATGAGTTAACTTAGAAAACAATGTATCACCTATCATTAAAAACTCAGGAGAGATCAGTGATGGAAAGGCCTGGCTGTCAATACAGGTTTGTAATGCTTCTGCTCCTGCTACTTCATTGCAGCAGAAATTTGACGTTTTCCTTCTTCTTACTACTATTGTTCTTCACTTAAGACAAACAAAACAATTTTCTCTCCCATCAACTGTTAGTTTTTGAGCCAGACTCCTCTCAGTGGTCCCAACCAGTAGAACAACAACAGGCAGAAACTGAGGCACAGGAAATTCCACCTGAATATAAGAAAGAACTTCTCCACTGTGCAGCTGACCATGCACTGGAACAGATTGCCCTGAGAGGTTGTGGAGTCTCCCTCACTGGGGTGTTCAAAGACCATCAGGCTGTAGTCCTGTGCCAGGGAGGTTGGACCTGATTACCCAATGTGGTGTTTTCCAACCTGACCCCTTCCGTGATTCTGTGATTCTGTGAATGTGACTGCACCTGGAAAGGAGGTATGTTCAGATACTCCAAACTCAGGATATAACTGCTTTATATTGTGCTACTCTGAAATATATTTATGCTCTTATCTTCACTCTACTGGATATTGAACAGTATCTATTTTCAAATTATTTTCTAAATTAAGAAATGAAGAATTTCAATGGTTTAACTTTTGTTATTGCCTCTTAATTTCTTGACAATTTCAAACACTAATTAAGAAAAAATGCTCAGGTTGTCAGATCATACTGAAGGAAAACAGTATTCTTATATAGATCTAATACTATCTAAAGAGATGCTGGAGCAATAGATTCAGATCAGTTCCTGAAACCTTTTGGTAATGATGACATATCATAAGGGACAAAGAAAGAATGCTTTATGGTAAAATATTTGCCATGCTTCCATAGGATTCTAAAGGCACATTTATGCAATTACACTTTTCTTCAGAAGAGCAGCAGCTGACACTCGCTTTTTGCAGGCACAGCCATCGTTGTTTTCAGAGAATCTGAAGGCAGCAAAGGCCTTAGAAAATGAAAAAATAAAAAACTCCTCAGAAGCACAAAACCCCCTTCGGAGCAACCTCTGCTTGGAATCACAATCCTCATGGCTTTCACTTGGAACGTATCAAGAAAAAAAAGCAACTTGCAGACAATTATTTCAATGCTACTGAAATAAAGTAGTAAATTTTTGCAAAATCACCTCTGATAAGGTCACCAGCCAAGGTCAACCCTAGGCAATCTCTGCAGTGCCGTGACAGAACAATGGACCCTCCACTTGGAGCAAGCGGGCGGGCGCAGGCTCTGCGGCTCTATCTCGGCAGATAAGCAATCCCTGTGACTTCAAATAAATCACGGTGAGTGGGAACAGCCATGTCGGATAGGTCTCTTCTCACGTTTTTCTTAGCAGACTGCCACAGGGAAATACTCAGATGCTGAAGGATGTCTGTTTACTTAGAAAAGGCTGATCTAAAAAGAAGTGACATACTATAATCTGGTCACGCGAACTGTCTCCAAGCAATTAGACTGTCTTAGTGATTTAATGTTATTTTAGGCTTAATTTTTGCTTTTGGAAAGAAGACTTGCTGCTTGAAAAACGCAGTACATGCTATGTCACATCGTCCATGCACTTGTGGTGATATCAGAGGCTATTACAGTCATTGCATCATTTTTGGAAGATGTATAACCTCAAGCTGAACTGAGCTACTCCTTTGCCTTTTTGAACTACAGAGAAAAAGAAAATGTAAAAGGCTTTTTTCAGAGTGTTTTCTGGATGCTAATCTTAACATTTATTTGCTTTCAGAAACTGAAGGAAATGGAGGTGAAAAGTAATTATTTTGTGACCCCACTACAGGGCTAAAAAACACATTTTCATTTAGATACTTCTTTCTTTTTATTGCCACCGATATCCCTTAAATTACAAATTTTCCTAGGATTTTCTCAGACTAAAAATATAAATTGAGATATAATTCCTAACATACTTGCTGTTTGTACTGCAATAAATAACAACAAACTTGTTTGCAACTCAAAAAAAGCTCCCTATCAAGATGTAACCTAAAATAGCTGCAGAAGCAAGAAGGTAAGATGAAAGAGTATTAAGTAATAGCAACATGTCTGCACACTACAAAAGGAGCTAATTCAAAATAGGGTCATTTTAATTTGTGAGAACCATTTCTACCAGCTTGGCAAACTAATGTGCCAAAAAAGAACCATACCCAAGTCCACTCCACACATACCCTCAGGCCCTTAATTCCAATTATTTTGCTTGAATTTTACCACTGTTTTTTGCCCATCCCCAATGCAGTTGTGAATTTTCTTAATTTTAAATACATCAGAGCTTTTTTGAACTGATACATTTTGATTTATCTTTCATCTGTCATCAATAATTCAGTTTCATTCTGTATTGCACGTGATCAGTTTAAGTGGGAAGAGAAGTGTAAATCTCAAAGCTAGAGAACAGAATCATGGAAGGGATAATAATGACTCATAATTAACCTGCTCTCAAACAGGATATTTAATAGCTAGTAATAACAATCCTTTTAAAAGGGCCAAATTGTTTATATAGTGCACTCAGAATAGATGGATAGATAGATAGATAGATAGATAGACTGTTATTAGATAATAGAAGGGCTTTTTTATTCTGTCAAGTTCAAAGTTTTGTTGCTTCTGTAACTGTCTTAGACCATGCTACCTTTTATGTCATACAGCAAATATATATCCCCTGGTTTATTTTTAAAAACACTATTGTCAGGGTTGCAGACAGACAAGCTCATGCTTTGGTTGTCCATGTCAAGGTTTTGATATTAGGGGGGGATAAAGGGAGGAATGGGAGGAGGCTGAGGCTGCTCTGTACTGGACATAGGTGATTCCTGTCGGCTCCAACAGACCTAGCACAGGACACAGCTGAATCCATCATGTTCACACATCTGTGATAACATATTTAAGAAAAGGAAAAATGCTGGACAGGCAGGGGAGGAAAAAAAGGGAGTGAGAAACAGCAGTGTAGGCAACAATACAAGAGAAGAAGGAGAGAAGGTGCTACAAATGCTGGAGCAGAAACTCCCCTGCAGCCCCTTGAACAGCCCACACTGAAGCAGGGATCTGAATGTGGGCTGGGAAGACCTCATGCCAGAGCAGTTTTTTCCCCTGTAGGAGTGCAGCTCTTGGCAGGACCCACACTGGAGCAGAAGAAAGGTATCAGATGGAAGGAGAGACTGAGAGGATCTGCTACAGATGGACTGTGCCTGTCCCTATCCCTCACTGTACTGCTTGTGGGGTGGGTGGCAGGATCTGAGAGAAGTGAAGTTGAGCCTGGAAGAGAGAGAGAAAAGATGCTGTTTCATTGCTTGTCTTTGTTTCTCACTACCTGAATCTATTTTCATTGGCAATACATTAAATTCTTTTTCCCCCAAGTCAGGGCTCTTCTACTCACAACAGTAATTGGTATGCAGTTTCTCTAACTTTATCTCAACCCACCAGTTTTCTCATCCTATTTTCTTCCCCTGCCCCCTGAGGAGGAGTGGGTGAGCAGCTGGGTGGGTGTTTGGTTCTTAGCAGTGGCTAACCCACTGCCTCTCCCCAGGAGAAACACAGATCCCTGAATTCAGAAACTGCATCTCCTCGCTTGTGCAGCTCATCTAGATGAAAATCAAGGTGTTTCGTGCCAATTACTGCCTCATAAATATTCCTTTTCTAAACACAATGCCTGCTGGCAGCAGATGTAGATAAGGGACAAATGAGGCTGAAATACTTTTGCTTTAGTTATCTTCAAAGGATTCAGAGCTAAAATCCTCACTCTTCTAATAGGAAATCTTTACTTATAGCAATATTTCCCTTGGTACTGGTTGATTTCAGACAACCTGTCCACAAACTGACACAAACTGTGTCCTTTGGCCAAGTAATCCCATTCAAGTAACTGAAACTAATACTGTGACCAAGGGCATTGGACTCAAAGTTGTCTAAGTTGAAACTGTTCAGAGGAAATTTGGTTTGATGCATTCCAATGCTTAACATTCTCAAAAAAAAAAAAAAAAAAAAAAAAAAAAAATTAAAAAATTAAGCTCTCAAATACCTTATTCTGCTATTTCCTAAATGAAATTTCAGTTCTTTGGTTTGAAGACACTTTTATTTTAGAAACTTACCATATCTTTAAAATGGTAAAATAAGAAAAGATCAGAATCAAAATAACATATCAAACCATTTAAATGAAATATTTCAAACTGATCAGAGCTTTTTTCTTGGTTGGTGCCCAATTTTTTCCCCCTCTTTTGAGACTTTAACTCTGGGTTCACAGGATATGAGAAAAAATAACCAACTGAAATATCAAAAATGCTTGCATGATGGGAAAAACCCGTGAGTTTAACAGGACAATCAACTTTGTGATCACATCTTAAAAAGCAAATGCTGTCTTTCTTAACATTTAAACCAAGAACGTAAAAATTGCGTAACTGGGAGCCTGCCCCACGGCAGCTGACATAAGCTGGCCTTACTCTCCTAAATGCCCAGGGACTTGTAGCAAATTGCAACAACAAGAGAAGATCCACTTGATCTTTCGGTGATATTATAAGCATGTTGTTCAACTAATGTCTACAAGCAACTCAGTACTACTGATGCATGAAAAAGTAAAGCATTACTTTAGGAGTGCATAGATGTGGTAACAGAGATGCTCAAAAGAAAGCCAACGAACATTATTCAGTATTAAAAGTCCTTCTTCAAAATTATTAGTGCACGTTGTCGAAAGAAGGATTAATATCTTTATGCTGATAAAGAGTAATGTCTCTTTTACACAAACAAAGTATGTGTCAAATCACTGCTTGAATCTTTTCCTCCTCATGACAATGTCAGTAATCAGCCAATACATTTCAATTAAAAAAGGCAACATTTTCTATTTAAAGAAAATTGAGTTTAAGGTCACATGAAGTCACTGCAAAGCAAATGTACACCCATCTAAGAATCAAATTTGGCCACTACATCCTACTCAGTTCAGAATCCTAATAAGAAGTCAATGGACAAATACAGAGAAAAAGAATCTTTGTCCCAAAGTTTATGAAGAAGTAGTAGCATTGCATTACCTAGGCTTTTATTCTGTTATTAGTGTCCTAAAGTAGAAACTCCTATAGCATAGTTAAATATTCACAAAAGAAAGGATTATATCAAAACAAGCTCCCTCACAGGGACAGAAAAAAAAAACCTGAGAGATCTGCAACACAAGGGAGCAACCCTGTCCATTCTAGGAAGCAAAGATAAAGTGAGTTAATTTCAGCTAACAGAAATGCTGATGCAAAATCTGTATATGGAAAAGAAGCCAATTTGGTTTCTCCTCCAGAAACCTGCTGTTTCTTTCTAAAATGGAGCGATCTGGTAAAATAAATTATGCCAACACTGAATTTGACCTAGTGCTTTCAAGAGCTCTCTGTTAACATCTAAGGAGACTGACTTGTTAAAGCATAAAGTTTGCTATATTTCTGCAATCCATCCTATTGCAAAATGCTCTAGGTTGTACAATGCTCAGGAAATTTTCTATCTCAGCCCCAACCTCTGGCAAAGACAACCTCAAAACCAAAGACAACCTGGAAAATGTAATTTCAGTCATTTGTGATTCTGTATTTGCTCATATTTTTAGTATCAGACTGACAGAACAGCTAAAAAAGGGGTACTTTTGAAATGTCACATAAAATTATTCATATCACTTAACTTCATCAAGATAATTACAACTGATGACAAAATTTGCTCCTGTGCTAGAACTAATACTGTCCACACCCATAAGCCTTTTGCAGTGCCTCTTTTCAGTTTGTCCTTGATGTCAGTGCCTTATCTATGAAACATATCCATCAATTTCCAGACAAAAACTGGAAAGAGATTAGCTCCCTCCCTGCTGATAAATCACTTCCCAGTGTACTCACTTGCAAACTTCAACATTTTTCATATGGTTTTCACTCTGACTTGGCCTGTGAAGGAATGCTAGCTTCAAGAGAATTAATACTTCTGTGACACCAACATAGAACCACAGGCTCAATTTTCAGAATTGATTGGTAGCATTATTCTTTAACTACATATAATGCAAACAGTTATTTACTTGTTTCACATGACTGATCATACTGGGTTTTGAGCCAGGCAAGAAAGAAAGATGCTCCTTTTGCATCTGTTCAGATTGAGTTGATAGTTAAATTTTAGAGGATGATTTTAGAAAGTCATGTTGCACAGCTGCAAATATATTTATGATTCTACATGTGAACATCAGGACACGAACACAGATCTTATAAGATTCTGGAAATATTCCAGCTTTCTAGCACCCGAGATCCCAGAGCAGACCCCTTTCTCAAATATTATTTCTGTGCAACTTCTTGCTTTATAAAAGCAGTTATAGCCTATCATTACTCCAAAATAGATGCAAAATTAGGCTAGAGCATACAGTCAAAGGCACTGAATTACGCATACAGAATAAAGAATATTGTTCCCTTTTACAAAAAAGAAAGCAAGTACCAGTTAGTCCTTTAATATCCAGACTAAATTGCCTGTACATCAAAAATTGATTTACTTGTTACGGGTGCTTCTTTAGACATACAAACAAGCAGATATTAGTGCCCATTCAGATCATTATTAAACAGATCATTAAGACATAGTTTGTAAGGGTTTTGACTTGAAATCACAGAGCAGCTGATGTTGGAAAGTGCCTCTGGAGATCACCTAATCCAACCCACAGCTCAGAGCAGGGTCAGCCATAGCAGGTTGCCTGGAACCATGTCCCAGATGGCTTCTGAATATTTCCGAGGATGAGATGCTGCTGTTTCTGAGCAACCTGTGCCAGTGTTTCACCACCCTCACATTAAAATTGGTTTTTTCTTATATTTTAGTGGAATTTCCTGTATTTCAATTTGTGCTCCTTTTTTTTTCTAGATACCATTAAGAGTTTGGCTCCATCTTCTTCACTCCCTGACCATCAGCTACTTATATGCATGAACAGCCAACCCTGACTTTTCTCAAGGCTAAACAAACCCAGGTCTCTCAGCCTCTCTTTGAATATTAGATGCTCCACCAATCTTTTAACCATCTTAGTGACCCTTTGCTGGACTCATGCCAGAAAGTCCATGTCTTTCTTGTTCTGGGAATTGTTTTTTCTTTTACTTTTTCCTTCTATCTTTAGATTGGGAAACATATATTTCACACATTAAATATGTACCACTGCCAAGTAAACTTTGTTCTCAGGATTTTTATCCCTTTTAGCTACAGAAAGCCAACCAGTACAATTTTACTGCAAAATGTAACGAAATTACTCCCACCTGGGAGGGGAAAAAACTTAAGTAATCTCACCAGCAGGGCAGACCCTTCTGCTTTAAGGCATTACTTGTTCATCCACATCCAGGTAACGTGCTAGAGGCAAAATAATATTTTCACGTGTCCTTCTCTGTTGCAAATGTATCAGATGAGAGTCAAGGTGTCAGGGCCACAGAAACAGCCAAAAAGCAAGAGCTGTCTCTAGAAAAGGGAGGACGAGAAATTCCTCCTCTCCATTGCTGCTGGAGTTACCTATCGACATCTTTCCACAGAGTGACACTGGACAGAGGATTGGAATGCAAAGACTTTTAAACAGACATTAGTATGTAAGAGAAAGCAACTTGTCTATTGCTAGCCCATTTCCAGAAATCCAAACAATCCTCTCTAAAATTCATTGTAATCCTTAATCACACAGCAAGTAAACTAAGGTGCAAATGGCAGCAGCATTTTTTATGAGTGTTATTGCCTGGGGGTTTAACACACAAAATTGTGAGTTAAGGACGTTAGATATCTAGCACATGCTCCTTCACAGTTTTTAATCCTGCAAAAGAAAGACAGGGATAGGCTTTGTCATGGGATGTAAGTTTGTATAACAGCTGTTGGAATTTAAGGACCACAGAGCTCAGTCTGAGAACAGCACAAAAGCTGTGTCAGAATCTGAATAAATTCGCTAATTATTTTTTCTCTACCCTTGTTGTTATTTTGAAGCCATCATTAAACAATCTGCAGGCAACTCTCACAACCCTTTGATTCTCGTTTTTCACTGAAACAACTGCAGTCCCAGCCTTTAAAGGCTGATGTCTGAGCAGCTCATGCAACAAGGCTAATGAACATTCAAATCCTGGATCTGTTAGTTTTGGAAAGACTAATCAGCAAGCCAAGAATCTGCATCATCTAAGCTGCTATGTGTCCGGCTGCTTCAAAAAAGATTATTTATCTGAACATAAGTAAGCCATCTGTCCTAGCAGGCACTCTCCCTTGTTATGAAATGGTCACAGCCTTATTTCTTTTCATATTGCCATGGTAGAGAGGCCGATGGTTTAATGTCACAAGCTAAACCACAAAATACATTTTGATTTGGCTTAAGTTCTCCTATAAGTTGATAAAATGTACTTCAAGCAAAATGTCTGCCTAAAAGTGTAGCTGGAAATACACCTTGCATTTCTCATTCATCAAGAGAAGGGTGTAATAAAGTAAATCTAATGTTCTGGGATTTCAACAGAAGTGACAATCATTTCAGGTGGAAAAAAAATACACAGAAAAAAACCCTTCCATTAAGTGTCCACTCAGTTACTACAAAAACTGGAATTTGTTATGTCTGAATAAAATATTCAAGACTGATCAAAATCCCTTAAGTTTCCAGTAGCCAAAATGTAATTTTTATGTGCATATTTGTCCATCGTATCAAAGGCATGAAACTGTACTTGTCAAGACAGTGTATGTATGTTTCCCAGTATTCTAATGAATACTTTGATTTTCCTGTGCCACATGTTGTTTTCCTCTTCCCAAAAGCAGAAGTACGCATGATGCAGGCTCTTTCCTTAATGACAGGTTTTGAACCAGGCTTTTGTTTTATTCTCAACTCTACAAATACTTAGTAAATTTTCAGCTGAAAAACAAATTGTCTTTTTAACTGAAATTTGTCCTCGGAAGATGAAAAGTCGGAAAGGTGGAAGTTGTTCTATTTACATATTTGAACAAAGTCTAAAAAAATGTTATTTCCATCACAATCCAGGCCTTTTTAAAAGTGAGCTCCTTTTTCCACATGAAAGATGTTACTGCTTTAATCTGTATTTAAGATAATCTGTGACCTGGCCATCAAGAGTCTTTTAGGTAAGCTGAGTGAAAATTCTATGGGAAGCCAGCAGAAGGCAAGCTGGCATGTTCACAATACATGGTACTGCTGAGGAGATGTCAGCAGCAGGCCACTTTCCCAAGCAGTGATGTCTAGGTTCATCACTTGCCTACAGACAGACCAACACTCAGGCCACAGTCCAACAAGTCCCAAGAAAATTAGAATCAGCTGGGAATACAGAAGGAGTTCTCAACTACAAAGCTAAAGGGTAGGTTATGAATTGACAATTTTCACGTGAAGAAAACTGCATTACAGGCAAGAGCTTTTCAGTATTTCCTGTTCACCTGTATCAGCAGCATCCATTTTGCCCTGCTTCAGTTACCCAGGATTTTATTCACAAACTGATATTACTCTGTGTTCTGGGGAAACATGATAATAAATGTAGCTTTATAGATGACCCAAACATGCAGAACTGTGCCCTCTGTTGATATAAGACACCACTATCTGAATGGTTCAGCTTCTATTATCATACCTTACAAACTGATCTGACAGGAAGACCCAGTGGATTAAATTATTAAGTATCTGGTGGCTTTATGTTTATAGCCTGGCCTACCTGAAGTCAGAATTAAAGGGAAGAAAACTCTTAAGTGGTTAACAAGATCACAGCCTAAGGTCAAGTCAAGCAGATCATGTGCAATTTTTAACACCTTCAACTACTATCAAACTTAGCATGAGCTGTTTAGTGTAGCATCTTTCAACAACATTCTTTGTCCCCTGCCCAAACTTTTCTAGATGTTACTCCATTCAGGCTTCCTATAAAACATGCCTTCATCTGTTTATCCATAGCAGGCTTTGAATGTTTTCTAATTGCAGAAAAATTTCAAACGTTTGGGTTTTTTTTCAATAAATGAAGCTCTACACCATTTCTGTCTTAACTATTTTCATAAAAATGCCAAAATGAAAATTCACAAACATTTTCAAAATTCAAAACCAAGATTACATAAATGGTAACTAACCAGAGTCAATATTATGCACAAATGCAAAACTAATGAGAAACAGCTACATTCTTGATATGACTAATTATATATAAGAAACTGATTAAACAAGTTTCTTAAACTGGACTAGTGTAGTTGTTAAGTAGGAGAAAATTACACATTTGGTAGACAGTATATTCTATTTACTAAAATAGCACATTGAGTGGTGCCCTAAAAGCACAGTATCTTAAACAATGCAAAAATTATAAAATCCTTTTATCTAAAATTTTACAATGCACTAGAGAATCTTCTCTTTGGGGGATTCTCAGAAACTGATAAAACCGTTCTTTAGAAAATAATTGCAATTTAGGCTGCTGACAAAGAGAAAACAATAAATTTTTAAAGTTTTTAAAATTTTGGAGTTTGAATTCTCAGCTCTTGCTTTGACCTCTTCTCCCTGTAAATTTTGAGATTTAAAAGAAATTTAGGTACCTGATTCTAACACTGAAGTATATTGTTAGAATAAAGGCCTCAGCACCTTCCTGCAGAGAACGGAGGTCAAAATATATTTAGAATAGGCGCAAATCTAATGTTGAACATATTACACTGTCTCTCCTACTAGAACAAAACACACTTATGGTCTGAATTTGTCAGAGTGTACCATCTGAATTTGGGGACCTAGATCACTGTATAACAATAGGACCTTTGCTGACTGAAGAGACTTACAAAAGATGCACAGTAGGTACTCATTTAGAAGGGGACCAAAGCACCCTCACTTTGAGAAGAACACTGCTTTGTAACAGAGCTGTCAAAGGAACAAAAAGACAAACTCAAAGCTGAATTATTTTTAAGATGAGTGGGCCTGCATATTCAAACGGCTGGAAAAAGTACAACATTTTTACTGCTTGGCAAAGGCAAACCATTGGGAAAAAGATCTGTGTCATAGAAGTGCTGTTGGAAACTGTAGGTAGTAGATACAGAAGTTTTGGGAGGTATTTTCTTATGTTGTTGCATTGTCTTCGGGCTTCTCATTTTGATTGTTTCCTATAATTTTTTTACTCCTGATGACTGTGTTCTTATTGAGGGTCAGAAAAAATTCATGACACCTTTGTGACATTTAAAAAGCTAAGGCCCAACACTGAATCACCTACAATCTACTAAAGGAATGTATCAGAATGAGCAATGATGGCATGAAGCACAGCAGAGTATGCTGTGGCTAAGGGGCAGAGAAGGCATGTACAGAAGAGAAATTATGTGGAACGTGCTGCTTCAAAGGAAAGGTTGCTGCTAATGTGCTATGTTTCAAAGGGCTCACCCTAACAATTTGTGGTAGAAGGTATCTCTTGGACAGCTTTACCTTGTCATGTAGTCTTCAGAAATTCTTCATCAGCAGACACATTGGGTAAGTGGATAGAATAAAACAATCCTGTTGGGTCATCTGTCAGCAACAAAAGCTGGGGGTGGAGGAAAGAGCTTTAAGTCGTTGTGATAAATTAGCGTGACTTATTTGGACCTTCACAGCAACACTACCCAGTTTATGTGCTACTATCCTCCTACACCAGGATGGCAAAAGCAAGCTTTTCATCTTTGGGAAGAAAAAAATCTTTGAGCTTAAGACCTTTGGGGCTAAGCCAGACCAAAAAAACATCTTAGCAAGAATCTCTGACCACTGCCAGCAGAGTCTTAGGTAGAAAGGCCATAATCATAGCATCTATCACAGATACTTTCTCTGGCCCATCTAACTTGTCAAATTCCAAATGATGAGAGGTATCCCAAGTCTGAGGTTGTTTACAGACCATAGTGTTCAACAGCTGTTGGTGAATATATTCTCCATTAGCTTTTCCTTATTCCTTCTTTTGTCCTTTGTTTATACTTTTGAGCATCCATGACAGGTATGATAAAGATTTTCACAATTTCAAGTTTTGTGGGAAAAAACCCCAACCTTTCAAATTTGCTCCCTGAAAGCTACATCAGCCCAGTTGTGAGAAACAAAATTATTCTCAGTATCATTTCTGTTAGAATTTATTTTAATTTACTTTTCTTGCTCATTCCTTTCGGCTACTCCTTTTGCTCTACTAAACAGGCACAACACAGATCAAGTCATATTTAAGATCTGAACAGACCAGTTTCCAATACAGTGAAAAATGTACCATTGTCATCGTTTAATCTCAGACACCAACCAAGCACCATCCAGGCTGCTTGCTCACTCTCCCACCAGTAAGATCTGGGAGAGATTAAATGGACCAGAAAAGAATTCCTGAAATATGCCACTGAATGGAGAGGCTTTCATGAGATATGGAGGATTATGGCCAGCATAACAACAGAGCAGGAGAGACACAGAGAAGGAACTATAAGGATTAAAATGTTTTTAAAAATTATACTCTAATGTAAGTGTCTCCAATAAAGCTGCAGTGCACACTTTCAGTTTCTTGGGAAATAAATTCTGTTTTACTAAGAGCTTTTAAGCCATCAGTAGGTAATTCTTCCATGTGTCCTCAAGTTTTGCCTTGCTGTTTTTGCATTATCTGTTTGAACTGTCCACACAAAATGTACACATTAGATAGAAAGAAAATGAAATTTTGCAACTTTTTATTCTCTTGAAGCATTTCATAAGGAAAGCATAAGGCAAACAAGAAAAACAGAACTCAATCTTACAATTCTTATATAATCTATTTTTAGTCATATTTCTATTGTTACAACATAATCTGTTCCTTGCACAGCACAAGATACTTTTTCTGTGCTATCATTCGGGTCAAATCTCAAATCTCATGCAGAGCAACTTGTCCCACTGAATACTGTACAACTATGGGTTGACAAGCCATTCCTGGGTGATCTTTATCACATATCAGAACACAAAATGCAATCACACAAGCTATAGGGTGCTCCCATGTTCACTTTACAGTCTCCAAGGATACTGCTTATTTTGCAGGTGCTGCTGACACAATTGATACCAAGGCAGTAGAACACATACCAGGAAACTGAAAGCACATGTTGCCATGGCACAAAAAGTGAATGCATTGAACATTCACTTCAACAAGGAGGGGGCTCCTTAAGACATTTTTACGGGGTTATAATGGGACAAATAAGCCACTTTCTTTTTGATGAGTAAATAAAATTGTTTATATCACAGGAAAGAAGATAATAACATCTGAGAGTATGTGTTTTGCTACCATTCTTCAAACTTCAGCACTACAAACATGAAGATGGCTATGTCATTCCCCTTAGTATTAGCAATCATCCCAAAGAGCAATCAAAAGAAGTAGAATATATTTTCCTCTTAAGCATATCAATGACACTTAAGCCACTGCATCTGCAGTCCCCAGACAGGGATCTAGGAACCTCACAGGGGAATTCTGAGTCTCCAGAATTGTTTGTCTAGAAAGGCAAACACAAACTTGCTGTGTTTATACACTCAGCTTTGAGACGTATGTCAACTTCAAATCTATCTCTGCATAGCATAGCTGGAGCAAAATCAAAATAAAATTGTACTGCTGAATTCAATTCTGCAATAAGGCAGGTCCGTACCATCCCAATCCCAGTAAAATGCATTTACTACTGCTTATTCTGGAGTGATTAGTGGCTTTTCTTGCTGTTTCTTGTCCTACTTGGCACAAATATTTTCATATTTTCTAAAAAAACCTTTAAGTTTTTCTTCCAAAAAAATCTCAAGTCAGGTTTGTCATTCTAAAGCAATATAAAAAGCTAAGATCATTCATGCACTGGTTTCCATTTTAATTTACTGAGTCCAAAAGTGAGATCAGTGATAGTGTCATCCAAACATGCTCTTCCATCTTTGTTCGCTGGCAGTGGGGATAATATTTCTCTACATCAAGATGCAAGTCCAAATGTTAGGAAAGGCACAGTTTTCCCAGCCTGGCACTTTGAAGGCTTGTATACAAGAACTTTTTTGCAACAGTTTAATACTATTAAAATTGATACACTGGTTTCTTACACAGAGCAGCTCCTTCAATCAAACCCATCTTTTATCTTGTGAAACCACTGTATGTGTTAGCCATAAATTGATACCTTATTGATTTAGGCTAAACTGGCTTCATGCTCTACAAAACAAAGATAAAGTACCTGACTGAAGAGGCTCCCCCTAATCAATTAGATGACCTTTTCAGATCTTTAAAGTCTGCTTTAGAACCTTAATCCTTAGAGTTCTTCATGATTTAATGTTTCTAAACCATGTCACTTAGACTGAAATCTAGGATCTAGAGGGTGTGGCAGGTAAAAAGCTTCTATCCCTTCATCACACTTTGCCTCTCCATATTTAGCCTGAGACAGAAATCATGTTCAACAAGTTGTTCACACAGTGCCTAGCACAGTAAGACCCTGATTTCACAATTGTAGGTAGGCTTTGCTCTACAACTGCAGTTGCATGTTACTGCTTATACTGTTCATAACATTTTGGCTTTCCTGCATAGACAAGAGTGGTCTACATCAGCACGTGCTGTGTGAAAGCTGGGAAAGGTTGGTAGAGCAATATTTGCATAATTTAAAAAAACCCCCCTATAAGTTCCAATGGAAAGACTATAACTTTCTTCTCCTTTCAAAACAGAACATTTCAAAAAGATCACTGGAAATTCATGGTAAAGGCCAACTAATACAGCATGAATACCACAATGTCTGAATCAAGAAGCTTCTAAAGGAAATATCCAGCCTCTCAGGAGGTTTTTCAAAGTTTTTCCTCCAATAATCACACAGAGCCACAGCTTGTGTGTTTTTTCATCCTATTCCTGAAGGAGGTGCACAGCCATAGATGCAATCTCCCAGAGTAAGAGCTTGGGACACACAAAGATGCAGCACTTTGCTGCAAATCTTTCAGGAAGGTTTTTTTCTTCCTAGAGAGAAAGAAGAGGCTTTATTTTCTGTTTTCCTCTAATGCTGAAAGCAAAATTTTTAAGATGTATCTCGCTACTCAGCAATGTCTTTCTCATAGATTTTGGATGGAATACTCTTAATACGTTTTGCCAGGCTGGAAAAATCCATGAACTTGAATTTATAATACTATAAAACAGCACTGACAGATAGCTACCATTCCTTGGTAATGTAAATCCTATATTCAGCCAAGGGGCAATAACACTATGCGACAGAAAAAAAAGAGGACAAAATAGACAATTACTGTGCTCAGGATCACTGCTGGCACCCCTGAGTATAAGACACTATCTTTTTCACGAGCTCAGTAAAACATGGGAGAAAATTTACCACCTAAGCTAGTAAGCCAATGGTTTAGGTTTGTCTATATCCCAATATCATTTATAGGATTCTTCAAAAATTTTAAGTCAAAGTTTCTGCAAATTAAACTCTTCTAATTTCATTTGAGATGTACAAATGGGGAAATTGGTAACAACCCTGAAAAATGTTTTCAATAAAGCAAAGTATTGCATCTTGACTACAAATGCAAAGTTAGAATAGGTAAAAATGCAGTTGACAATTACAAAGTATAACATGAACTGTTCTTTCTCATGCTCTAGCAGAATGTGCTAACCTATAATTTTTAAGCGGCATCTCTTAGTCTGATCTATTTTGAAGATGTTTTCATAATCACTAACGTAAAATTTTTCAAGTATAGCACCTAAGGTTAAGCATTTAAATAGTCTCTTTTGGAAGAAAAAAGAGGCTGTGACTGAAGTCAAAGAAAGTTGCCTGGCCTGTGATCCTGTGGATATGGAATTAAAGAGTAAGAAAACCATATTTGAAGTAAAGTGATTAACTTACCCAGTCAAATTTAAAAGTGTTTGTTGGGGTCCCTCCCCTGCCGTGTAGCCCTGGGAGAGGGGCCCTGAGGGCACAGACACGGGGCTTCCCTGTCCCTGCTCAGCCTCGTTCCCATTGGTTGGTTTGTGTTCCCTGCGCGGGCAGAAGGACCCTTGGTCCCGTGACTGGAACAGTTCCTCGGCAGAGCCCCGGCCATGCGGCTGGAGAAATAAACATCTCTGAAACATCTAGCAAGAATCTGTCTGTCCATATATATTTCCTTTCCACGGGACTCCTGGTTTGGTATATGCATGTTGCAGTATCCCCACTGCAACATAATGGTGGAGAATTGTGAGCAGAACGATCCCCCATCCCTAAGCGACTGATTTGTGTGAGTAAACCCTGGAAACTTTGGATTCCTCTTCTTGGTTTTGCTTTGCTATTCCATATCTAAACTATGGAGGAACCGTGGGAAGACTCTTGGCTCTCCGAGCCGCATATGGACATTTATCTTAAACTTAAAATGATTCTTGAACAACGATTTGTAAATTTTAGCTTGATTCAAGCTCAAAAAGAACTGAAACACTTCCTGGCATGGTTGTTTAAGAACTTTTTCTATGTTTCTTGGGATTTAATTATTACCAAGGGCTTCTGGAAAACCGTTTGGACACAGTTAATACTGGAGTCAAAATATATGCCGATGGAAGAATATTTTCGTGAATATTATTTAGTTACCGAGACTGTTGAGCAATGTCAGCTGTGTCCTGGCGAAGGGAAGCCTGGCGCAGGGACCGTGCGGCCCAGGCCACGTGCACCGAGCGCTCTGCGAGCAGCAGCGAGGCAGTTCCCGCGCGCGGGCGGAGCCACGCGAGCCGCAGTGTCGGCGGCGGAGCGAGGCGCGGCGGGAGCGGCGGGACCCGGCAGTGCCCGCACGGCCGCGTGCAGCGCGTGGTGGAGCGAGCCCCGTGAACGCCCGACCGAGAGGGGCGGCGCGCGGGCGGTGGCTGGCGGCGGTGGCGGTGGAACGGAGCCGCGCCCAGCCGAGACACGCGCTGGAGCAGGGCACGGGGGGGTCGTCGCTCGGGGGCCCGGCCGAGACGTGGGTACAGCGCCTGGCGTCGGCAGCGAAGCTGCGACCAGAGGAGGCGACGCACGGAGAACTGAGCGGCGCGGCCCGGCCCGGCCCGCGCAGCCCCGAACGCGACCCCGGGAAGAGCGCGCAGGCACCAGCAGCTCCGACAATTCCAACACGGGAGCGACCGAAGGAGAGAGCAAAGACGCAGCGAGACAGAAAACAGCAGCCACTCGGAAAAAGGAAAAGATCATAGTAACTAAGATCTTAGAGATAGTAAAATGGTATAATGTTAAGCAAAATTATGGTTTTATAACAAGGTGTGACAACCAGCAAGACACATTCGTGCATAGAACTGCTATTAAAAAGAATAACCCTGAAAAATGCATCCCAAGCTTGGGAGATGGAGAAGTCGTGGAATTCAAAATTATACAAGGTAGAAAAGGGTTACAAGCATCGCAGGTCACTGGGCCTGATGGTGTTCCTGTAAAAGGCAGTATATATGCAAAAAATCGTAGTCATGTTAGACAATATCTCCATTGTAAACCCCCCTACAGTCTCCCTTTCCTAATCCCACCTTTCCCTTTTACCCTATGTCCTATTACCCCCAGTGTATTCCTAATCCGTTTTTTCATCCATGGTTTCCCTCACAAAACCATGCTTTTGCCAACTGTTTCCCCCAAAATCCCTTTCCAATGCCGAGTGGGGGATGAAAAGGGGGAGGGAAGAAGTTAAACCCTCTCCTGCCTCAGTTTCCCCACAAAGCATGCTCAGAGAGTCCTGTCTCCCTTCCGTCAGCCCTAAGATGTTCCACAGAATCTGTTTGGACATTTAAAGACTCAGGAGGGTGGCTTGTTTTGTCTTCAAACTGTTCTTGTTATGTTTATCCAGTTGTTTTCATTCTCCTTTTATTAAAATAAAATGGGTGAGGTGTTGGGGTCCCTCCCCTGCCATGGAGCCCTGGGAGAGGGGCCCTGAGGGCACAGACACGGGGCTTCCCTGCCCCTGCTCAGCCTCGTTCCCATCGGTTGGTTTGTGTTCCCTGCGCGGGCAGAAGGACCCTTGGTCCGGTGACTGGAACAGTTCCTCGGCAGAGCCCCGGCCATGCGGCTGGAGAAATAAACATCTCTGAAACATCTAGCAAGAATCTGTCTGTCCATATATATTTCCTTTCCACGGGACTCCTGGTTTGATATATGCGTGTTGCAGTATCCCCACTGCAACAAGTGTTGGTACACATCTTTCCTAAGTCTGACAGAGAAAATAGCAGGTAGAACAGTGTATGCATTAAAAAAAATTAACAATTGTCAAAAAGTTAAAAACAAATATTTTGGCACAATCTCTTTAAAAAACTAAAGCCAAACAACCACAAATATAATATGCTGCAGTGTAATCAGAATAGAAATCCATCGTGATATATTATCACTCTATAGAAATAATAATCAGGAAAAAAATGAAAGAGGTATTACCTGATGCTCTGGAAAGCAAGTTGCTAGCAACCATGATCCTTGAAGTATTATAATGTGTGAGAGAATAACCAAAGTCACACAGATGGTGTTTAAGTGATGGATACTGCTTCTTTCTGCTCACACACATCCCAGCCACAGTGTGTTCCAAATGCTATTGCCCTACCTGAAAACAGATGCTGATGTTAGTTCAGTATCATGTTCTATACCAGCTATAGCAACCGCAAACACACACTGAATACTTCAGCAACAGTCTGATAATTCCCTGATCAAAGTTTCAGTTGGTAATCTTTGAGTGGTGTGCAAATGATATCCTGTAACCTGTCTTCTGTACTGTAAACTTTACCTTGTACAAATGTTTTCCTTTGCAATACAGTTCAACGCTGTGGAGAAAATTTTTATTTAAGCTTTTGAAAACATTGTTTATTTAAGATCTTATTCTACACCTCCCAACAGTCATATAATAGCTTACTGGTATCATGCAAAACATTGCACAAACACAAGTTAGTGAAGCTTTATGACATTTTCATGCAAAACTGTATTAGATGTACTAAATGTGGGAAAAGGCAGAGATTAAGGCACCAGAGAGACAAATTATTTGAGGGTAGAGTGACTGAGAAATGTCATATTCCTCTGACCACAGTGGTACAGACTTACTTGCTCAAGTTAGATATCAGATAAAGCGCTTTGCTGTTTCAAGAATATGTGACTTGCTGGAGGCTCAGGAACTCTGGATATCCAAGATCACATTTAGGAGATCTTAGGAGCAGTTCCAAATCCTACACTCAGGCCTAAAAATCTATGCAAATTATGAAATTATGTAACAAAGGGCTATATTACTCATTTGGAATTACAGGACAGGTATGATAATGTATTACTGAGAACGTTGCAGAGAAGCACTGCAGTTTAGAATATTGTTTCATTTAATTTGCTCCAGTTACATGAAAATGGAGGAACATACTGGTGAATCAGAGTATAATATAAGGCCTAAAATTCACCACACAACATATTCATATTTTAGTGTTTAGATGAACAATTTCTTGTCTGAACTAGAAACTGGTTTTGAAGAACGAGATACCAAATTATATATCCTGGCCAAATCCTCTGGTATTTTTTCTTCTCTTTTTAATATTCTTTGCAGGTTTTCTTTCCAGCACCAGAAGAAAAGGAAAAGTTCAGAGGAGCATAAAGTAAATTAAATCTATATTAATTTTTTTTTAAGAGTTCCAAAGTTTACAGTGATCTACCGTTAAAATAAATAAATAGTAGCAGGTTCAGGTCATAAGATTTTATTTTTAAATGGAGCAAGAATTTCTCCTTCCCCCACTGCTTATCTGATCTTCTTCAGACCTCCTCCTACATCCTACCTCTGCATTCCATCAACAGATCAGTAAGAGACTGTTTCAAATGCAGGAATAAACCCAACCTAAGTAAATGACTGCAGAATTTGGGGAACACCACAGCTCTGCATCTGCCCTAACCTTTCCTCTCTTTTAAAGAAAGGACCTGCTCTTGAGATGGGATTATGGAAGCCAAGGTGTAAGAGGCGACAGTATCTGTACAGTTTGGGTCTAGGCAACACAACCAGTGATCTCAGTTTTCTTGTGGTTTTCATAGCCTGTGTTATCTTCCTTAAAATACCACAAAAAGTGAGAGTTTCAGCTTTCATGGAGAATAACTGCATCTCCACTCATTGTAGTCACATGGGCAGCTCTGAAGAGACTAACCCAGCAGTGCCCTGACAACTTGCAAGGCAGACACAAATAAATTGAAAACCAGAAATCCTTTTTAATATCATGATTTTTTTTTCAGATGGTGAATTATGACTTTTAAGAATCTTGGAGATGTAACTCTGGACTTTCCCTGATAGTGGAAGGGAATAATATTTGATATATGTAAGAGCATATATCACAGTATCTGTCTGGAACAGATAGATGATCAAAATGGTATTTTCTGTTTTGATTCTCCCCTGATCTTTTATCAGCAGGTAAGCATAACTTCATATAAACAGTGCATGTAAAAACTGTAGTAAAATCTTTATCAAGTAGCACACAGAAAAGCAATCCTAATACTAATAATGTCTGTTCAGAGAAACAACAATCTGAAACTGTGGTATATGGAAAATGGGCACGAAGTGACAAAACCCTGGAGCTCCCTCTGTGCCTGTGGTTTGTGATCAGAAGCTTGTCTCACCAGTTTATCTGTTGTGCATGATGAGGCCACGTACTGTAGTTGTGAAACGTGTCATGGACAGTTTCTACAGAGATCTTTCAAGCACAGAAGCATTTTTTAAGCAGTGCCACCTGGAGGTGAAAGACAGCTTCTCATCCCCGATGACATCAGGGCTCATTTTTTACAGCAGCTATAAATATATCATAAATACAAAAATCTCTTAATGGTCTGAGAGCCCTATAATAGAAAAGGTCCTGCAGAGAGGTCACCAGCGGGTGAGGGGAGGAGTGCAATCTGCCCTGAGACAAGTTCTATCCTAAATTTAAAGTGCAGTTTCACATACTTGAGTCCCACAGTTACACTAAGGGCAGAATATCATGGTTCATTTTGTTGCCCAGGGAAATGAATCTCTTTGCTCCATCAGAGGGCTGTGTGTTTCTCCTGTGGTGTAGGAAAATCAGTATTGAGACCTTTCCTCCTTAAACACATTGTCCCAATGAAGTCACATGAAACAGGCTCCCTGGCTACCTCAGTGGCCCTTCATGAACACACCCCAGTTTATTGTTGTCTTTTTTGTGCCGGGATCCTAAAAATGGACATAGTATTCTAGCTGCAAGCTAGGCAAACTCTATGGAGGTGGAGCGATCCTCCATCTGCAGTGAGGAAACTGCAGAACCCCTTGAAGTCCTGCTCCATCTGTTGACACAGAGTGATGTACAGTGTAATATACATGCCCTAACAAAAATGAAGTCTGGAAAGTTCTACCTCTTTGTGTATTACCAAAGAAAAGTCTGTGTCCAGAACCTATAACAAGGTCCAGTCACTGATCACCCCCTCCAAAGTCTGTTTCCAATAAAAGCTCAAAGAAGCAGCAGTATTTGTAATGCCACCTGTGCCAAATAGCACAGTGTGGTGGCATGATTTTTCTCTAGAAATATCCCTTGCAGCATCCCTATATGGACTTACCATGTGGCAAGCGCATCTTAGAGTAATCCATACAAAAAGTCATAAGAAAACAAAATAGAAATGGAACATAAATAACTGAAAGGAAAAAGGGGAAAAAATGTTCCAGCCTGTCAGAAAACGAATGACTCCTTCCCATTATCTTCACTGTTGATGCAAAGAGGTAAATGTCAACAGATTGCAAAGAAAAAAAACAGGAACGAATGTAAAATAAAGATAGAATTAAAATATAAAATTTGGTTTTAAGGTAAAAGATGAATTTGACATTCTATTGATGCAACAAGTCAATATACTCTGCCAAGAGACAGCTCTTGCTTAGCTACAGAAGAAACAAGGATTGTTCAGTGCATATTTTTCTTTAATTAGGGAGGGCATAGTGTGTTCAAACCCCAATGTCTGTGCTTGCATGAGGAGCTGGGTTCAAAATCTGTGAACAGATTTTGCCAAGAATAAATATATATATGGGCAAATTGCACAAATGCTTTTCTGCCACACTTCCACTGAAATTCCATTATTGTAGAGAATGTTTCTATTTCAATAAACCAAATTAACAAAAACATCCCTTCAGCTATCTTTCTGTGCATTTCTAGTTAGGCCTTGCAAAATGTATTCTTAAAGTATTAATGCCTGCTGCCTCAAATTAGAGTCAACTGATATTAAAAAAAAAATACATTGGCTTTTTATTTATTAATTTCAACTGAAGAGAAGATTTTCAAGCACAGTTGCACCAGTTTAACTGTTAAAAATTCAAGGATGTACATATATGAAGTTTCTCATCCCCCTGCTAGGCTTTAGCCCCCAATCACTTCCCGCTTAGCAATTGATGCAGAAAACATCCTGCTTATGCCCTGAATTCTAGTAAATAGTGTATGAAGTCACACCTGTTTGCAGGACTAAACTGTAAAATTGCAGAAGATCAAAAATTCAGTGGCACTTTTATCACCTTTCAAATTCTCTCTTGCAATTGGGACGCAAGTCTCATACAGCAGCTGTTTTCCTCCAGAAGAAACCTGTGCTTTTTACCAAAACTGTAGTGAACTGCTCTCTGTTTTCCCATATTCCAAAACTGCCATGAGATTTTGAATTCTTCCCATGTCTTTTTAACACGGTCTGTCCTGAAAACTACAAGAGCACAAAACTCACAAAAAGTCCAGAATCAAGTACTGCCAAGCCATTCAGTGCTGGAGCTTTGATGGCACTAGGAGGGCTCCCCAGCCCTGAGCAGCTTCACCCAGGACCCACACTGTGCCCAGGTCTCAGGACCCCATGGCTGTTGCAGTGGGGATACTGCAACACGCATATATCAAACCAGGAGTCCCGTGGAAAGGAAATATATATGGACAGACAGATTCTTGCTAGATGTTTCAGAGATGTTTATTTCTCCAGCCGCATGGCCGGGGCTCTGCCGAGGAACTGTTCCAGTCACGGGACCAAGGGTCCTTCTGCCCGCGCAGGGAACACAAACCAACCAATGGGAACGAGGCTGAGCAGGGGCAGGGAAACCCCGTGTCTGTGCCCTCAGGGCCCCTCTCCCAGGGCTCCATGGCAGGGGAGGGACCCCAACACATGGCAGCTCCCTGGGGCTGTCAGAGCCTGCCCCCGTGAGGCTGCAGCAGGGCTGCACTCCATCCCCAGGGAGGTGCCTGATGCCTGGGGCTGCCCTGGCTCCCCCAGCTGCCTCACTCCTGGCCAGGCTGGTGGGACAGGGACTTCCTGGGGACACTGTGCAGCTCCAGAGGTCAGGGCCTCAGGAAGCCGGCTGCCTGTGTGTCACACCCTGCCGTTTACAAGTAACTAAACAGCTAACCTGTTCAATCTACTGAGGTAGCTACAGCACTGTTTTGCTACTTAAAATCAATGCATGGCATAATAGTCTCAGTTGTGCAATTCCTGTAAAAGCCAACACAGACGTACACAAGCACAGTGACATTATTGCCTGCCAGACACTACACCTCAAATCTTTGCCACTTCAAGTATTTCAAATGTGAGAAAGATGAAGGCAGAAGAACATGAGAAGGAAGGCTATTTGATTACAATTATGGTTAATCTTTACATATGCCCTGTTAAACTGTGCAGTTGGGTTTTTTCTGTTTATTTAAAAAGTTTTCTGGCTCACTCGGCAGTGTAGGCAGCTATACAGGACAGACTGTTTCTCCAGTCCTGTAAAAGTACTCTACCAAAAATAAATGTGTTAATTATACTCCAAAGGTTCTGCTACACCACAATGAAAGTATAAAGAAGAGAAAGATTAAGACAGGCCCATACGGCACAGACTTCTCGAAAAGGGAAGAAAATCTGTTTCTAAAAGAGAATTACACCCAAATCAAAAATATTTAGATGCACAATTTCAAGTTGCATAAAACCAGACATGTTTTATACATCTTTAGAACAAAGTCTGTGCCACTAAAAAGTTATATGCATATTTATAAAGGCTTTAAAATTAATGTTAGCATTGCCTCTATGATATGCTGAGTTTCTGTGCTCTAAGTAATAAAGATCCTACACATCACCTTCTTTCTTGAGTAAGCAGTGGAATCAATAAGATGCCATACAAACTTCCAGTTACAGGCATATGTCCAGCAGCAAAACAAGCATAAGCAACACAATCCCCAGTGTTCCTCTTCTTTCTCCTCATTAACGATATATTGAAGATATAAGCAGCAGAAAATACTGGAGTAGTTGAAGAATAGCTAAGAGAGAAGGCAGAATACCAAACTCACATGAATTTGCTGTCAAACACTCTGTGGCTCCCTAAATTAGGGCTGTTTTATCCTCTCACATCAATTTTTAAAACAGGTCAAATAGTCTGGAAGACGCTAAACTCCATCAGGGTACTTGACTTGGCGCCACAGTGCAACACAGTGCTTAAAACAACACAGAATTCCTCTGTTGATGCCACTCTTCAATCTAACCGATGGCAAGAGCATAGAGCAGGCACAGAGAAAGCATCTGACTTCATTATTGGGGGAACAAGACACTACTATACTACCAGCATCTTAAGAAACGACATCCCTGTTGTCAGAATAAGTGCTTCTCCTTCATAAATTATTCTTTGCTTCAGAGAAAATATGTATCTAGACAAAAATTCTGATCTGAATGATTTCTTCGTCCTCTTTTGCTTAAAAAAATCAGCAGCTATCAATCACACATCCTTAAAGCTTTATGCCAAGGCAAGCAAAGGAAAAAATATGTTCTGACTCTAGAATCTTACCAAGTGATTTCCATGAGTCTGGCACAAGATGAGGTTTATTGATCTAAGAAAGGCCAGAGCTGGGATCCCAGCTCACTGCCACTGAAGAGAAACATTTTACCTAAAACACAGATCATCTTTCATGCCTATAGATAAGTCCACAGAACTTCCACAAACAAGTTCTTTGGGGTTTTGCCTGAACAGTGTTTTTTCACCTCACAGATAGGTTCATCTGGGGTAAGTTAAATGAAATGGCTAAGAGTTTCACAATATTTTGTTATTAAGAGAAGAAAAGCATACCTATCACTTCAGTACTATTATCTCCAATGGTTGCACACTTCTCTCTGTATGCAAACGTTATAAATCATGTAAAACACACTTGAATTCCTTCAATCAGATGTAGCAAGCAGAAAGTTTCATCCACTAATGCCTTTCATTAGGCCTTATATTCTCATTCTTTGCAACAAAACTAGCAGAGGCAGTAGTCTAATCCCTTGTGAGCCATTCAGCCTTCTTGTGAGATCAGCCCCACAGCTGTGAGACCCGAGTAGCAGAGGGGCTGCCCAGGCACGACATCCTGCTCAGCTATAGAATGTCATCACATTGTAAATTGAGACTAACGAAGAACTAGATTTTCAAGTCAAACAGAGCTTAAAATATGTAATAATTCACCTGAAGAAAGAATGCTATGTATCTATCACAGTATTTACATCAGGAATTGTAATCAGTGGTAGGAGTATCTCTCTAGTAGTCTACTCTTAACATGCTTCTTTTTCTATTACACACACAGTTTCGGCATTTTTGCTACCCCAGGACACCGAATTCTAAAGGACCAAATTATTAAAATTTTGTTGAGCAAACAGTAGCATAACAGTGGTAAGAGTTTTATATACAAAACTTTGGAAGAGTTAGATCACATTTTGTACAACTAGAAAAAAAAAGGAAAAAACCTGCCTTGCAGCCATGACATTCAGTAGGGGAACTCATTCATCTTCCATCTTGAATTTCCTCAGGAGTAAAGGCCGCAGACCTTTGATTAAAAACAGTCAGGCTTGGCAAATACGTATATGTATTTGCTTGAGTCGTGACAGAATTTCACACCCTACCCTTTCCCAGATTCCTACAATTTCAGCCAAGCCCATCAGTCTAACAGAAACACATCATCTTTGTCTCCCTCTTTCTCTAAAAGGGCCTCTCAAAACACTCAACATGGCATTGTTACCCCAAATCCTATTCTTCTGTAGCATTTGTTCATCTACTTGAAATCAGTGCATCCATTCTCATCTCCCAAACAACTGCACTCTGTCAGATGAAAACAGTATTGCTGTCTCTAATTATTAATTCTAAGCCATGGAGTCATTGAAATACTGGAAGTTATTGAGATCTGAAACCCAAGATCACAACTTTTAGCATATTCCAGGTACTCGAAACTATATCTATATTATTAAGTCTGTTAAATCCATTAGTTCTTGGTTCTCATTCCAGGTCTCTGCACAACACCAAGACCTTACCTTATCCATAAAACATCCCTTTTCAATTTTTCCTTTAGTTCATACCAATCACATAAAGATGTTTAATAGTTTCATAACCAAAAAAAATCACTATAGATCTTACTTCATCTCTTCATAAATTCCTTCATTTTATTATGTACAATATAGATCACAAATTAATTAAAGTAACCCTTAGCTACTTCATAAAAATAAATTTCTTCACACAGATAATTACTTCTCCAAAGCAACTATAAACATCTCTTTCTGCCTGTATCAGATGTCTTTAGGCACATTCTAGAGCATTTTTAAGATGATCAACTCAACACAACAGTTTGGGTAATATTCACATGTTCATAAGCAGTATCTTGGCTGCTCAGTTGCACATCAGTCATAGTCAGTCCTGCGGCCTTCCCTACATTCCCTGGACTGAGATACCTCCAGTGTTTTCCCTGATCAGAAAATATGATGAACATTAATGGTACTGTCCCACGGAACTTCAAGAAAGTCTTTCTAAATCTGCCAACTGCAAGTGCTTAGGGGAAGTGTATTCCATGAACTCAGGGAGAGTTACATTCTACAGCTGTGATGACACTACGAGTACAGAACAAAACCCAGCGGGCGTTGCACAGCTATTTGTAGTCCTGGGATTTACCCTAGTGGCATCTCCTGGGCTCAGCTACTGAATTTAGGTTTTCAAATTTTGGTGCAGAGATTGCCTGTCTTTTAACTCTACCATTATATCTCCTCAGTGATTGAAAAAAAATCCCATAGTTATTGAAAACTGTCTATTCAATAACATCTCCTTGCCCCAATGGCTTAAATCATTTGTACTCTTTTAAAAATGTTTATATATAGCCTGGCTGCTGAGCTATACATACTGCGGCAAGTCTTCCACCTGCTGGACAAAAGGCAGCACTAAGCTTCCGTAGCAGGAAACAGATGCAACAAATAGCTGAGAGCAACACAATGACAGAAGAAAAAAAAAAAATTTAAAAGGCAGCATCGAGGTGCCGTTGTTCTTGTTTAAGTGCAGTAAGTAAATAAAGGTGAAAATGCAGCCATCAGAATATAGGGAGACAGAGGTCAAGCATCTGTGGCCGAGGCTGTTCCACTTCCCCCATATTCCTCGTTTTACAAACTGTTTCTACAAGGTCTCTTAATTTGTGCTTTTACAAAGGACCCGCATTACTTGAAATAGAAATAACTACTGGCTTTCTGCCTTTTGAGGTGTTCTGGATTGGTAACTGCCCTAATCAAGCAAGTAGAGAAATGTCCCTCTCTGTGTTCTTTGCCTAGCTCAGGTGGCTGGCTAAAGCAGAACATCATGTATTCTGTGATCCTAAACCAGCTGGGCATTTGCCAGATTCCCATGCCCTGGAGCAGATTTAGACTCGATGCCAGGCTAAGCGCTGGAGGCTTTGCACTCCCGGGAGGACTGTTCCCTGCGCTCCCGGGGAGAGGAGCGATGGTGCTGTGCCCGAGGGTGGGGAAGGGGGAGATGCTGCTTCTTGCGCAACCTGCATCTCAATAAGACTTGGAAAAGGCTTTCAGCAGCGTGCAGCTCTGTATCAAACTATCAAACAGGGTGTTATCTACTCATTTAAAAAAACAGGAACATGGTCTTAACAAAAGTTCACTTAGATCTTTCAAAGCTCAACTACCTTTTTTATTATGTAGCTCGCTTTCAGACCCCCCAGCAGCATTTTTCCCTGAGGTATTGCCTAACCCTTGAGCCAATCAAGGATGCAAAAGGAGAGGCTGCATGTCTCCTTTGGTGTTATTCACTCTCCTCTAAAACGCACACATCAACAAGATGGGGAAGGTTGTGAAACTGCAACCAAAGTCAGGAAAAGATGGGTTACAGAGTCTTGTGGGAGCATTCAGAAATCTTAAATGGGATTAGCAGACATTACTAATAATAAAAGCTGAGCCATAATATGAGCTTTATCATTTCTAGATCTTGATAATAAAAGGTTTTGGGGTTTGGGTTTCTTTGGTTGGTTGTTTTTTTGGGGTTTTTTGGCATAGAAAATTATACTCATTAATGGTATATTACGCCCTTAATGGTTGCGAGCAAAAACAGGTCTCAGTGTTTCAGAATTAATCGTCAGAAATCAAAGACCAAAAAAAAGGTGCAGATGAAGCATGTAGGAGACCTCATATTTATGTTGCCAAAGGCATCACAAAAGAGTCCTCTCCATATATCTGTACACATGTGCACACAAGTGCATACAGAGATTCGTATCTGTATCAGCTATCTTAAAGGGTCAGTGTCACAAAGTTAAACATGGTTTAGTGACAGCAGTTGCAAGAAAATAGTTTTTTTAATGCATTATAATTTCTAAATGACACAGTTCCTCAAGAAGCCTAAATCTGAGAGACAAATCGTTTCAAAAGTAAATAAAAGGAAACTAATTACAGTCGTAAAAAAATCATTAAAACCATAAGATAATCATAAAGGAAATATGATGAGAAAAGATTAAGAATTATTTTTAAGTAAACCAAGAATAAAGACAATATAATGGTGTTATCATAAATTTTCTGTGATCATTTGGAAACAGAAGAAATTTACAATGAATAGTTCACTAGCCTGTTTTATGCATGATAAATCAGATGCAGTCATACCATAAGGCTGATGAAATTCTACCTTTTTTCAGAAATATTTAAGGAGGCTTCTAAATAAAGCTTTAAGGTTGGATATTATTTGTTCAACAGGCTGGGACCACAGGAAAGCAAGTGGCAGAGGAATGCTTCACAACTTTCAGGTCAGAGGATACTCAGAAGAATTAAAGAAAGTCAGTCTCTGTCGTTAATAGCAAATGTAACTGAGATATCTTCAATGCTAGAGGACCTGCCAACGTCTAAAAAATCCTGGATAAAATAAAACAGTATCAGCAGCAGCACTAAGTCAATGAGAAAGCCAAGAACAGTAATTACATGCTAATTTATGTGTGTTTACATTAGATCATGGGAACTGGTTTGATAGATTTCTTGATGTCATTACAAGTCCAGCTGATAGTAACAAATAGTGTCAGTGCAGCATGTTCAGATCACCAAATTAAAGCAGTTTCATACTTGCTCCACCCATGCTCTCATCACTCTTACTGTGATGGAAGCCAAAGGCCAGGCTGGCTGTGTAATTCCCATCCAAAAGCACTGCCATGTGCTTACAAGCAGGCTATGCTCAGCACTGGACTGACATAACCACAAGGTATAAGGACATAAACCATTTTCAATGGGAGTCCATTGGATCAGTTCTTATCATCTCCAACTTAACACTTCTGGAAGAAATAAGTCACTAGAGAAGACATGAAGACTGGGAAAAAGCAAATAACAGAAAGGGTAGAGTTCACTGACACAGAGCAATCAAGATCACACGGTAACATGGACACAAGCAACCCCAACTCACTTGAAGATAAGCAAATGAAAGTCATGCATAGGAACAAAGACAATGACTTCCGCTCTGGTGATCAGAAACGCTGAAAAGAGTCTTCAGATTAGCATGGAGTTTTAGTGAATCCTGTGCCCAGAGGGACTACTGTGATTCTGAGATGTTTAAAATTAAGAATACAAAGCAGGAGCAGAAAATGGGAGCACAGTAGCTCCTTTAGCTCTGTGTTTGGCAGTGTTGTATCTTTTTTTTTTTTTTTTTTAAAGCATGACCTCTTTTCAAGCTAATATGCTAAAAGAACATTGATCAGCTACAATTACATCAAAAATGTGTACAGGGATGATTCAGAGGTTTGATGGTGCAGGACTCAGAGACTTGATATTTTCAGTTTAAGGGATAAATCACTGAAGCAGTGATTTGATCACGTTCTTTAAGAACCTGGATGGAGAACAGTGGCACTGCAACAATTTTCAAGCTAGCAACAAAGACATAGTAAGACCCAAAGGCTGAAAGTTGAAGCCAAATATTCAGAAGAGCTAGAAGACAAATATTAACAATGACAGTAATTACCTGTTGGTTAAACCATTTTTTCCCAATATTGAAGAGTAAATATCTAAGACTCTGAGATTACTCCGAATATTGAATGTTGAAGTAATAGGTATCTTTTTTAATTGACGGACTTACAGAATATATTGTATGGTGTATTATTCAATTATATATTACTGTAATTTTCACTCTACAGGACACAGTTTTAAAATGACAAATAGATAAACAGTATCAGATTGTATTAGATCTAATCATGAATTACATAAAGATGTCTCATTTTATTAAAATAGACAAATGGTAATAATATTGTAAAAATAAATGTGTTCAAGACACAAATGCGTAGATAAGCTGTATGTCAAGGTACAGTTCACCAAAGACTACTAGCAATGTAAGACAATTGATTGTTTTTTCATAGACTTCCAAAAAATAATCCTCAGCTATAGAGGAGATCTGGAAAATAATATTTCCAAGGGATAAATTTTAACAATGGAAAGGAAAAAAAGTCCTTAGAATAAAATTCTTGGAAAAGCTTAGACAAAGGTTTTGCAGTACAACTCTGGGGGAAAAAAATATACTAGGAAGATAACAAATAGTATAAGCAAATAAACATCCTGATTTACAGACCTCAGGTATCTAAAGCTCAGTATTTCATTTGCAGAAAGAAAATTAAGTATCCAAAATATTTTCATATCTCTTAATGTATGAACATATGCGCATTGAATACACTAAAATGCTATTTATCAGAAATTATTTGCATCACTTTGTAAATTCTAAATTAAAGGCAAAACAAAAAAGGTTAAAATTAAAATATCATTCCTGTCCTCAAAGATCAGTTGTTTGGCCTTTTTTAAACTTCCTGTTTTGCTATATAGGAACTCTTCTTTATCACACTCGATTCACGGAACATGCTATTATTGTTTTGCTTTGCTTTACTCCCCATCAGCAAAAAAACTACTGCACCTGAACAAGACTCTAAACCCCTTTTCCATGCATGTTTTCTCACAGAATTAACTGACATTAGTAGATTGTTTGCTTTTAACCCTGACATCCCCCCTCCAACCTATTTTTGAAACAAATTTTATTTTAGGATGTCCTGACTCTGATACTAAATTGGAAACCCTGGTGTGAATTTTATAGAACACTATTTCCTTTTATAGAGGATGTTCACAGCTAATCTGTCATCTAAAGGGCAGACAGAGGCCAGAAGGTTAGGAAACCAAGACAGGTGGCCCAGCAGCAGCCTGAAATCTAAACTTTTTTTGCATTTTGTGCCTAATTACATTGCAAGGAATCTGAGTGTTTTCTCTCTGTACTGTGTTTTATTAACACTAAAAAAATCTCAGCTCTGTAACAGAACAGGCAAACCCTGAGCAGAAGAACCTTCTTGCAGAACAGTTCTTCCACCCAAATAAAGATGGACAGCAAATTCCCTGTTTCCCACAGATCTTTTCCCAAGAAGTTATGCCAGGAAATGAAGAATCCAGGTTTGTTCAGGCTTCCCCTAAGCCCTGCAAACACACACTTGTGTTTCTATGTTTACAACACGCTTTTAAAAAACCACACTTACCTAGTCAGCAAGTGATGTCAATCTCCCCTCATTCTATTATTATTGACAATGTAATGGAATGAAATTATTGTTCAATATCACTTTTCAATCACTAAAAATTACTAGTTTTGTACTTGCCATCTAACCCCGTGTAAATACACAGCATGGCCACGTTGTCACCAAAGCAGCCACAGCCTGAAGGTCTTTGACTCCTCCCTTTCTGTGGCCCATCAGCAGACTCTAGGAGGCACACGTAGTGTGTTTTTCCACAGATCTTACATCCTTGTAAGACCAAGTGGTTCTGCAGACAAAGCATAGTTTGTCCTTGTTCAGACAAGATAGGTTGGATATACAGGACCTAAGTCTGTAGAAGCAATCTTGCATCGAAGACAGCAGCAGAGAGAAATTGGTTGCATTGGATCACACAGAGCTACCGTGCCAAGATTGTACTTAACTCCCTGTGCTGGTGCATTTAGGCAGTAATCAGGAAATGGGATTTCCACTGTGCCCCACCAAATTATATCACCAGGTATCACCCAAATTATGCAGTAAAAATCTTCTCTTGCTCCCAAAAAAATTTGTGGAGCTGCAGCAAGTCCTGCTTTGGACTTGAGATGCTACATTCAGCTCAACACTTACATCACCCATAGCAGCAAACACCAGCTCAACTAGAAGGTAGGTTTCCCCACAACATATCCAAACAGTATGGAACACCCAAATATGCTCCAACAGCGTGTTTGCTTTCACATCTCTTTCACATCAGCCTTCCATTATGTTGAGGGTTTTTATTTGGGCACATAAACTGACTTTGACGGCATCAGTCAGCAAGTTTTCAGAAAAATTCCTCCTGAAGGCAGCACTTTGCAGAAAAGCAGCAGGTTCAAACTTCCTTAACAACAGTGCTGAACTCAAATGCAGAGATCCTGCTAAAGATACAACCCGGAGTAGTTAACTTACTGAAAAAGTTTCCCATTTTGAACACAAGTAACACTGTTTTGTACCATTATCATGTTAAAGGCAGACACCAATCTAGTATCTGGGGAAGGGGCTTGCAAAACATAGAAAGAAAATAGAAATGTCTGTGTTTATGTGTATGTCTGCAAATGGGATGGAAGTAACTGTGTTAGTAAAAATAATTGCCATGACACAAAATAACTGTTCGTCTGTATTACATTGTTTCCATTTATTATCTAGCACATATAAACTATTTTACTAAAAAGGATACACACTGCAGACAGAGCACAGAAAAGCAAGATAGGATGTACATTTTGAGAAAATTCCTGACTTTCTATTGCTGACAATTTCTCTGTCTTCCCAGACATGTAAGATAAACATAGCTAGACTGACTTCAGCATTTTATGGTTTATAGCCCTCAGTCCCAAAATCTGCCAAAACCTGCATGCACTGACACAAGATATCAAGAATGAAACAAAAAAAAAAGGTTTTCCCCTCTGCATTTTTCTACACTATCTCACTCATTAACAGTTTCTCACAGAAGTGTATTTTATTTGTAGAAGTATTGTTTCTAATTTGGACTTCTTCAAGTAACACCAAATGAAGTAATCTGTGTATCTATCAACAAATGCTGCAGCTTTCTGAAAACATATCTTCTTAATAGTTTTTTAACACTTCTGATTTTAACTTGGGAGGTCTTTGAATACAAGAATAGCATGTCAGACAAATGGAAGACAAATTTTATAAACTCAAGAATCGTGATACTTGATCCATAAATGCCAAACTAATGGGCTTCTTGATTGTGTCTCACGGTCGCCCTATGCTCATTTTATGCACAAAATTTGCCACCTCTTTTTTAAGGTAGAAGTGACAGTTCTACTAATTGAAAGGTTCTACAGTGATTATAGATTTTTCTATTTGCTGAATTCAGGGCACACCATTTTATGTTATCTTGAAACATGTTTTTACACCAGTTAAATATAATTTGTCAGCAATTACTCTTATTTTGGTTTAGCATGTCCTTTGTTAATTAGAGTAGTCCCCTAATGCAATCTTGCCAAGTATTTTAGCTCTGGAGTTTGCAAGCCCCTAAGCTATCATCAATTTCACAAGTTTCTTAATTTACACCTGCTGAGATAGGATCAGCAGACTTGGGTTTGTTTAAATGAAAATTTCTGTTTGGATTACAGACAGAGGCTGCCTACCCATGGGCATACACGTTGGGATAAACAGCCACCATAGGTGGCCACTCTCCAAGTGAAAAACATTGCAGAAAGTTGGCTGTACAGATAAAAGAAAATGAATGAAGGTATACTGCAAGACAAGCATTTGCATTTACTGTATTTCAAACAATGCAACACTGATTTTGTTAAATTCAGTGTTACACTTCCATCAGCATTATAAAGGTCTTCAAAGACAAGGTACTGCAGTGATGTGTGTGTATGAGAGAGCAGTTACACGCAGACCAAAGCTTTCAAAACTGACTAGCAGCTGTTAGCCTATTTGTATCAATTTAATGTCTTATTTTCACGAGTCACATGTTCAGTTTTTGAGAAACACAAATCAAACAAAACCATTTGCAAATATATATGGCATAAATGCATGTTAGAGTATTTTAAAATTAATAGGAATTTTATTTTCAGGTTTGTTATTAATAATCTTTACCCCTAAGGTTGGTTTTCGGTGAATATTTTTGCTAGGAAGAATCAAGAAATGTTATGCATTAATTATGGAAAAAAAAATTTTAAATGTATTTCCAGAAATACTTTAATGCTGTTTCTAAAGGAAAAAAAATTTAAAAAATCAGAATATAGCTTTGCTTTGTAAATGAAAGAACCAGTCAAGTATTATAAAGTCAAATTTCCAACTAAAGAAATCTGCATTAAGTAAAACTTTACATAATATTATCACCTTTTCTGCAAATGCACGTATGATGAAAACAATTTAATTCAGTCTAAAATGTTTAGATTAATCTAAAGAAAATTTACTCCTAATTTACATTGCCTGAAGACTTAAACACTTCATTGTGACTGGCTATGTTAGATACTTGTTTATATTGTTGGGGTTTTTTTCTAATATGATTCAGCTACCATGTTTGATTTAGAGATTTGCTCCCTACTGCAATGCATTTAAATAAATTTGGCTACAAGGAGCATAACATGATAACCTGGCCATGTAAAAGGTTAAAGTCAACAATTACAAAGCTTTTAGTTGTGAAAACAACCAGTAAATCTTGAGGCAAGCCAATACCATTTTCTTCTATTTTCTCACCAATTAAGTGAGGTCCTCTTTCCTAGTCTGACGTGCATGTAGGTTATCAGGTGTGTGTGTGCTTTTAGGATTAGTCATGTCCATGGCAATACAATTAGCCTGAGGAACTGGGAAGAGTTTACACTGTCCAAGTCCAGCTTTTCCATGCTCCATCTCTCATGTCACAAAATACTACACAGTCATTTCACTTCTACTGATTGCTGCTTAAACATTCAACTACAGCACTAATTATGAATCATGATTAGAGTGTATAAGACAAGGTCAGTGTCTTTGGCTCTAATAGATACTAAATTAAATGACTTACCATAAGTCATCTCTGTTTCTCAATCTCTTCAGAAGGCATGACTGTGGAAAAATTCACAGATACATGGGGATTGAGTCAAGAAAAACACCAACAGGCTTTATAAACAGTGGAAAAGAGTTCTAGGGCTATGATATTTTCCCCGCAATTCACTTACTATTTTTTTCTAAAAAGAACTGCTACAGCAGTGATCTTGTACTCAGCACTGCTGTGGCTGCACATCAAATCTTGTGTTCAGTTTTGGGCCCCTTGCTACTACAAAAACATTGAGGTGCTAGAACATAACCAAAGAAGGGTAACAGAGCTGGTGGATGGCCTGGAGCATGAGTCTCATGAGGAGCAGCTGAGGGAGCTGGGGTTGTTCAGTCTGGAGAAAAGGAGGCTCAGGGGGGACCTTATCACTCTCTCGAACTACCTGAAAGGAGGCTGTAGAGGGGTGGGCTTCATTGTCTTCTCCCATATAACAAGTGACAGAATGAGAGGAAATGGCCTCAAGTTGTGCCAGGGGAGGTTTAGATTGGATATTAAGAAAAAAATCACAGAAGGGGTTGTTAAGCATTGGAACAGGCTGCTCAGGGAAGCGGTGGATTCACCATCCCTGGAGGTGTTTAAAAGACGTGCAGATGTGGCCCTCAGGGACATGGTTTAGTGGTGGACTTGGCAGTGCTGGGTTAGCAGCTGGACTCGATAAAAAAAGTCTTTTCCAACCCAAATGTTTCTATGATTCTAAGGACGTGCCCTTCTCTGTCCAACAGCTAGAAGTTTGCTATTAAGGAACTCTCTGCAGGAGACTGTCAGCAAACAGAGGTATCAAGTACTTTATTTAACAGGCACTAAAAAAATGGAAGGTGATAATTTTTTATATTTTTATGCACATATATACACAATTCTTTCCACTGTAATGCATACAGAAAACTGTACTCTTGTGATACTTAGTTTTGCTCCCTATATGCTTCCAAAAATCATAACTTCTCTTAAATAGGAAGGAACTGAGTATTATTCTTCCTTTACTCAAACCTCTGACTTTCATCAGTCAGCTTTTTCCAGTCATTTGTTATGGGTAGTCTCGTAATTGCAATCTTTCTGCACTGGGGAGCTTTTCTATAGTACTTAATTATACAGTATTTAGTGTGGGGCTCTTTTCTGGTTGTCCTCTTCCACGATGCAAATGATAATCCTAAAATAATGTGATGTTATAGGAGTAAAAATATAAAATTCAAGCCAATTTTCTTCTGAAAATTTCCCACTTGCTCTATGAGATTAAATATAAATTCAGAGTCCGATCTTTGCTTCAGAAAAATTTTCACTTTAAATTTGCAGAAACAGCCATGCAGTAGATGGCTGTAACTTTCTTACAGAGATTAGTGAGGTCAGGTATACCCTGAGGACAAGATGTGGCCCTGCATGATGACTCTTCATGTTAATGAAAATATTAATATAAAAATATTCATGCAAATTATAAAATGGAGTCACACAGTGCATATATTGCAGGAACTGATGATGGATATTCAGCAGCATGTGGTGCTCCCTGTGAAATTTCACTGTGTGAAATATTTAATAAACTAATTTCTGTAAAATTACGTGTTATCTCATGAACAATACATTATATTCCCTACCACTGCCACGAGGAGGTGGCTGCCCCTGTACAGGTGCTCTCAAGATGGGGAAGAGTGTGTGAGGTTACTGATGGTGAAATGAGGAAGACATCTGAGGGGGCTGAGAACCTGGGATTAATTTAGAGGAGCAAGTGAAAAGGGAGGTGGTGGAGTCCTTTAGTGTACAGCTGGGTGAGGGGAATGCCCTGAGGAGCCACTAGACAGGAATTCCCTGTGGTATTTAGTTGTACCTAGTTCAGTTCTTTTGCCTGCAGTCTGTTGCACACCATTCTCTCACTTCTGGGATCCAACTCAAGAAACAAGGGAGCAGCCCTGCTGTCACACCCTGTTAACACAGTTGAAGAGCTTCATGCTGTTTTGTAGATAAAGCAAAATACCAAAATGCATGTCATGGCAGTCTCTGAAATATTATTTGATCACACCATATTTTTACATTGTGTAAGCAATTGTTTAAATCTAGAACAATTCCATTTGCATTGAAAACACTAATGGGTATTTTATTTCTGTTAGGGGGGGAAACAAGTTTAAATAAATAATTTTGCTTTGTGACCAAAGAGAACAAATGATCACCATCTTTTCATTTGTAAGCAGAAATTGAGTCTTCACTCTCTACTCACAATGATGTTTTCAAAGCTCTGCCCCCATCCTTAGGTTATCTCTTTCTTCAAGTGTGGTGTGCAGACATAGATGCAGTGCTCACCTGAGGTCTCTTATAGGGAAATAATTAACTCCTGGGTGTCACACGTTCTTCCTCATGCTTGCCAAGATGACCTCTGCTTTTTTTTTTTCACAGCAGCTTTGTTGACTCAGATCATTAGGAATGTGATGAAAAAAGAAAGAGATTAAGGTAATATATTTTATTTTACACTGCAGGGGACTGGGAATGTAACTGCAGTCAGTTATTATGTCTCAGATGGGGTGCATACTTCCCCACCAAGAAACAGCAACTACTCAAACTATTCCAAATGAACTGTTCATAACTCACAGTATTCTGCTGAATAAATGGCTTGATTCACATGCAACTGTTGCCTTAAGATTCTCCCCCTTCTCTTATGTAACAGCATTCACAAAGTCAGTTATTCTTCTATTTATATTTGTGCATTTATTATTTCTGCTTTCCTTAATTGCAGTTGTTCTTGCTGACATCAAGCTATTTCTCCAAATTACCAGGATAATTTTAGCTTCTAATTTTATCATTTAAAATGTTTTCAGCCCTACCCAGGCTGGCAAAATCCAGAAATTTTGTTAAGTATAGTATATAGTCTATAGTCTCTTCTCCTGACCCATTATTAAATGCAAAAAATAAAGAAATGGGCCTGTATAATTATTCCATTGGAAAGAACTTTTATAGGTAAAGGCACTGATAACTGTTCTTAACTGTGATTTAATCTGGTCCATGTCTCCCCAGTTTAGGAGAAAGTAACATTAACAACATTAAAACTCCTAATATCATCAAGCTACATATAGTGTTTCTCCCTTAAACACTCAATCACTTACTCTGCTAACACAGAAAATCTGTTGAATTGAAAAAATTTGTTCTTGAAAAATCTGTTTGTTTTTGTTTAGTTTCTTTATCCTTTCACTACTTGTAATGTTATTTGTCTGGCTTAATATCTTTCTGATTATCAGAGTTAGGCCAATGGATTTGCAAATGTCAAGCTTTCCTTAAGAAAAATACTATGTCTTTTTTTAACCCAGGGAATCTTCCTCAGAGTTGTGAAAGAGAATGTCATGACTATTCTCATTAAGTTATCTCCAATTTTTAGATTTGCCACCATCAGTTTCCACCAGTATCAATATCATTATTTTTAGAAAATTAGAGATTGCATAACTCTTACTTTTGAAAATTTTAACAGCAGCTAGCAGTATAAAACTACTGATTTAAAGGCCTAATACAGACAAATCTAATTGCCTAGTTACATTCCCACTTGGATCATTTTTCTCCTCGCCTCTTGACTACTGTTGTTTTTTCCATTAGTTGACCTTCCTCAGTGCTTTGTATTTAAGATGCTATAAATAACAGTGCATGCTTCAGAGGATGGTCTCCTTGCTCCTGCTGTAAGAGGAGGAAAAACTTGTTTGACAAATGAGCCTTCCAAGCTGACATACTCATAGTTAAAACTGACACTGTTTGCCTTCCTGTCATCAAGGATAACAGAGGTAAACTTTGGAAATCAGTTGGTTTCTCTTGCTTTAGAGTAAGTCATGAGAACTCATGGAGGTTACAGATACTGGAAAATATCTGTAATTCCTGGATATTACTGTAGTTCAAATTTAGGAAGTATGAAGAGTCAATGTGGTTTGTTTATATGGGACGTCACAACACTGTTATTGTTATTCATCACTTGGCACAAAGGGGAACTTGGATTTCCAGGCAATCTTCAAACTGGAGGAATTTCACAAAATACTTGAGACAGCTGAAGAGGCAACATCAGAAACGGAGTTTTATCTTGCTCAGACACTGGGATTCACTCCCAGGTTTTAACTCAGGAACACTTCAGATCTGTGATAAATTTAGCTCCAAAAGGAGCTACTTATGATGCAGAAGCAATTGCATATTCCAGCCAGGGTGCTCCTCCACAATGATGCAGGTCTTCAGCATGTCCTGTGTGATGTCTGCCAGCCTTGTGTTATTGTCCTGAATGCCCCTAGGACATTTCAGATTGTGTCAGGCCCTCAAGTTTAGAGAAGTATAGCATTATCTGGAAGGTATTGGAGTCATAAAATCCACTGATTAAAAATATATTGTAAACCTTGAGAGATTATTTCTCAGGCTGCAGATGAGAACATAGAACACCAGAATGATTACAAACTTTTCCAAAAGTCAGGAATATGCTGTGGCCTTATTGCTGATGTAAATTCAACAACAAACTTAAAGACAATCTTATTGTCAGCTAGCTATAAAATGTTTAAAAATTCTGCCTCTTATTTTGAGATTTACAGTTATTTTATCCCTACCAGAGGTAAGGATTCTCTAAACCATGAATAAAAATTAATAGAAAGTCTGAAAAAATATCTGAAAAGATTAGTACATACCACAATACATACTTGCCTATAAAGACTGCTTGATAAGGTTTTCTCTATGGGAATACAAACTTACGTGAGATAGGAGACCATAGGAAAAGTCGGTTGGGTTTTCTTTCAGACCTCTAACCTCAATAAAATACAAAAACATTCATATTGAGAGAAAAAGATCCAGAATATTAAAAAGGTTCCCTAATAACTTTGGGAAATGCATAAGTTATGGTTACAGATCATCCACATCGTGTTCCAGACTCTAACCCACAAAGGAGTGCTGTAATGGCAGCACCACTGCTACAGACCCAAGTGGTAAACTTGTCAAAGCTGCAAACAAAAATGAAAGGGGACTTACTTGTCACTGCCAACTGCAACTGGCAAAGTGTTCTGGAGGTTCTGAAGGGAAAAGTGACTAATACAGGAAACACAGCAGTGAAGAAAACCAATCTTTCCCTGAGGAAGAGGGGACTGCTTAGTTTCCAGGTTGCAGAGGTGAGGAACAGTGCAGGTTACACGGCAGAAGGAATCACAAGAATTTCTAACATTTCAATTTGGGGAAAATTCTAATCTTATGTGCACTTCCAGCCACACTTGCCCTTAGCAGATTACAACCAAAGGAGAATACAAGCAACCAATATTTCTTCTACATACAATAAATTCTTAGCAGTGTAAAGTGAAAAGCTAAGTATTACAGAAAACTAAAGAACAATAAACAAATGGATTATGGATGATGAAGGGCAGCTAACTGTCCTGCTGAAACTGAGAATTTGTGTAGTTATTTCTGCAATACTGCAGTCATGTGTGCACAGCAAATTACATGAAGGCCATTTGGGAACAGTGAAATGAAAAATCTTGCCCAAGGATGTGAGTTGTAGCCAGGGACTGTTAGACAAATAGAGGAAATAGCACAATTATGTCAAGGTTGTCAGGCAACAGAACAAGCCTGAACATGTTATGTTGTGCTGCTGCTGTGGGTGGCTTCTCTACAGCAGTAAGTTCTTATTGACTGAATTACTCATATAATATATGAGTATATATATTTTGATAGCTATAAGTAGTCACTTCGAATTACTTCATGTATTCCAGGTCAATCTAAACACCTCATCCTGTCTGGCAGAAGCATTAAGGTTGCTAGGAACGCAAGAGAATTCATTTCCAGCTTGCCCCTAAAAGGTTTCAGGTATCTGTGACACCAATTTTTTAAAATTCTGCTAAAACTAAATAATTATCTATAAATACAAGCAAGCAATTTTCTCTTTGATCCTGAATAGAGACTGTATAAAACGCATTACAATTTTTTCCATAAAGAAATCTAATAAATCATAATCTTAATTATAAAATCTAACTTAAATCATAATCTTCTTCTACATAAATTAAGATTATGCTACTACAAATTGTTGTCAAGTGTTATTTATACTTTCTCAGCCATCTAGTGGTCATGTTCCCTGGTGAGACTTCCCCTGAAGGTAGGCAGCATGGCTGTTCTTTGCATCAACCTAACTACACTTCTCAGCATGAAGCTTCCTGAGGGAAAGCAGCTATTCAGGCTTCATTGCGCACCTTTGTTTTTTTTTTTTTATGAAAAAATAGAGTAGATAATTGTGAACTCTACTCCACATGTTTAAAATGAGCAAAGTATGAAGCCAAATTAGTAACAGCAATTTTCACTCTAGAAAAGTTATAAGGTGCTGCCATGTTGCTGTTCTGGTACTTTAACCAGAGGGTTCCATGAACATTACTGTCAGAGCAAACTGGACTAAAACCAAAAAAATCAGTGTTGCTGCCTTTGGCACCTTGGAAGACGATGGAGTAAAAACCTCAGATTTGTCAGTCAGGGCTTTACCCTGACACAGGATTTTCAAAGCAACTGTTTTCTGCTTTTAGAAGTGTTGCTCTGAGTTTGATTTCATTGAAAAAAAAATTTATTTAGATCTTTTGCTTGACATCTTGTGAAGGTCCTCAAATTTCTAAAGAAAGTGGTTCACTGAGTGACAGACTGTTTTGGGAAAATGTCTGTCCTGAGACTAAATTCATCTGGATGAGGTTTTTTGTAAGTTTTGAAAGACAAAGCCTGGTTTTCTGCCTCTCCCAGCTAGAACAGCCTGTAAATGACTACAGAACAGACTATACTGAACAGATAAGTGATTACCTAAGCTTACTTACATAAATACACCCACCCCTGAGTACAATAAACCCATCCGGATCCAGGTAGCTATCCCCCACATTAATGATACAGAGTATAAATGATGCTACACTTGCTGGGAAGTTAGTAAAGCAGGCTTTAAGGCCTGAAACTGGAAATCAGACTCATGAATGAAACACCTGTCTCTCTAAGATTCCTTGCAGGATGTTAAGAACTGGTTGAAGGAGAAGATGTTCTCTTGCAGTCATTTTAATATGCAGCAACAAAATAACAGCCTTGTTATTTTTCATATCTCCTGTGGGGATTTCCAGACTATATATGAGTAGGTACAAACCAGTGGGTTATTCCCTGAGACATTACTCTGACTAATCAGGAATAGCAAAATAGATCTTTTCTTTTTTTGTTTGGTTTTTTTTTTTGCCTCAGGTTTGACCTTCTCTAATATTCTGCTCTGCAATAATAATTGTAGTGAAATAACTTAGGTCATTCTGTCTGAGAACAGAAGCAACAGCACTTGTATCTTGGCAAATTCTAGCAAGTTTTCCATGCATTAAATAGCACACTACAGGTTTAAGCTGTAACTCCAAATCAGTGGTGAATTGAGCCCATTCTTCTTAAAGGAAACCCAGCATACTGTGATTCAAGGTTCTTGTATCAGTACTAGTGAGTGTTTTTGCAGTAATACACTTTCAGTCATCATACCCAATTCAAAAGTATGAGAAATTTATACATATTGCAGTCTTCTGAAGGCAAATCTGCTTCACCTTGCTCAGGGAAAGCCGTTTTCATTGTTGATTTTGGACAGAAAAAATTATCATAGGCTGACATATGGAAAGACAAGATATGTAAATCAAGGAATCACATGTAGTCTAGATCACAGTAACTTAGAGGAGTGGTACTTCTCATTAAAATATTGAAAGCATAAAACAAAAAAACCCAAGACTACATAACCTGACTGTACCTTAGCTATTCCCCAGTAACACTAGTCTGTGCATTTGAAACCAGAATTTGTATGGTATCAAAGCATTCAGGTCCATGAATTCACAAATATTGGGTCACCTTTCCAGTTAATTTGAACACAACCTTTACCCAGAAAAACATTCAAATATTCTTTATCTTTGTTCAACAGGGAACAAATTTTTGTTTTAAACAGGATGTGTGCAGGATAAATTTTGTCTCTAAATGGCAATAACAAGAAGCTTTAAAGTAAATCAGACACCATAAAGTAATCCCACAATGCCTTGGAGAGAACCCAAGTCTTGCTGGTACCTAAATATATTCTCTGTGGGTAAATGGAGAGGCCACCCTCAATGTGAACAATAACTATATTCCCCTGATAACTCTATGGAATACTCCATGAAATTAGTTCTCTCTGATAAGGAAAAGGATGGAAATTTACTTTCTCTGAACTGTTGCTTATGAAAATGCAGAAGATGCTGGTATCCTTCTTTAAACAAAGTAAAGATTTATTTCAATGAAGAACTTTATTTCTAAAACCTTACTTCAGCATTTTTCAATGTCAGGTACCTGGAATTAATTTGTATCACAATACAGCTATGATGTAAAGATGAATTATTTAATAGTGAGAAAACACAGCCATAATAAAAGAGCCTCAGTAGCTCAAGCATTTTTACTTTGCTTGTTACTGCTCCACTGTAGGTGAAAAACATACCTGAAACAAATGCTCTGAAAGAGTCTGAGAACAGCTGGAAACAAATTTGCAATTTATTTAATTATGAAATTTCTGGAGACTGCACCAAGTCTCAGATATTTACTGATATCTCAAATGGCATTTCTACATTTGCTTCAAAATGTTGTGTATTTTTCCTCATTCTCTTCATTTTGAGATTCTTTTGAAGGGATCATGACATCATGAGTAATGTTTCAGTTTTATCAGGTGTCAGGTGACATATACAATGACCTTTGGGTGTTTCAGTTTCTTTACCTCAAAAGTTCAAAACTTATACCATTAGTATATTTTAAGAGCTGTGGCAATTTCAATTTGTAGAGATACATAAATTATATTAATGCTTGAATTAAATCTAAGAGAGACACCTTAGAACTACATTTAATCTCAAACTATACAAAACACAACATACTACCTGGACGTTTAGAAACCTCATGAGAAATCTCATCTCCATATGACCATGTGCCCATTTAATTAAATACATTTTTAAATCATTGGGGTAAGAAAAAGTGCTTACTTTTAATTTACCTAACATGAAATATAAATTAGACATTATTTAGGACTATGGTGCCATAGTTACATTTTTTCTGCTCCATTAACTATCCTAGTCTTCTCCATTTTACACTGCAATAACACAAAATTTAAAATCTATATATCAATTTATATTAATGTGGTAATCACCGCATATACAGCCATAAATGTAATGATTGCTAAAATATTTAATATATTCCTCTTCTAAATCCATATTCATTTAAGAAAAACTAAGAATTTTAATAAACCAATCAATAGTTTTAATAATATCTGCAAAGGGAACATTATTGCTTTCACCATATTAATTTGGAAAACTAATCAAAGAAATGTAGTCTCTGCAGAACAGCTCTAAGGAACTGAAGAAAAATATTTTATATTAATATTATTAAAATACCTAAGAGTCTCCACACCCTGATTTCCATCTTACCAGACTGGTGGCCTTGGCTACATGATGACCCTTGATTTATCATGGCAGAAGAAACCAGTCCCTTTAAGAGTTCCAGAAACTGCTCTGATAACCTGAGTGGATTGGGATAGCCGAGATCCACCAGCGATTAACATGTGCACCATTTATCAGCCCATAAACTCCTCATGCAGCAGCTCCAGGAAAACAACAGTGAATCAGAGTGAGGAATACTGCAGCCTGCACCGCCCACACTTCCACATCAGCATCAAACCAGGAGCTGCACAGACAAGCCCCAGACACTCAAGGAGCCAGGGAGCCACACAAACCAGCCTGGTACCCACTGCACACAAGGGAAGCTGCCAAAAACCTTTCGCACAGCTGAGAAAGTGCTTAGTGTGGCCCTAGAATATAAGACAAATTTGAACATTCCTGTGTAGGATTTTCTGAAAAATACTTGGTTTATGCTTGAACCAATACATAATTTAAATGATTTTTCCAATTTCTAAATTAGTACTGAAATGCATTTGAGAACTATAATTCTGAAGATAATTAGATAATTCTGAACATGATACAGGTGCCTGCAACTAAAATCATCTCAGACTTCCCATTTCAAGAACATGAAGTCAGCTTTCTACAGCTTTAGCAACGTTTGGACCACAAATTTTTCATCCCAGCTGGCTCCGGCAGAGTACATGAGTTTCAGCTAAAACTGGTCAGATATTCCTGAAAACAAAGGTAGAGAAAATATGTTCTTTCAATCATATTAAATAAATTTTGGGACCCTTTTGCAGTTTTAATTTTGCTATTTAGCATTCCCTCAGTATCAGAGTTGTGATTGCCATCGTCCTCCATGGAAAGCTGCCCAAGGTCTACAGTCAGAACTCTAAGAGGCTAGGAACTCTGAAAACCATGAGGGGCACTAAACCATGAAATGTGAAGCAGGAAGGCAGGAGAAACAGCTTAGAAAGATGAAGCTACCTCACAGGCTAACAGCAGGAGCCAACGCAGGGAGGAGAGAAGAAAAAAAGAAAAAAGATGGAAGGTTGCAAGGAGGTAGAGAAGAGGGTACATCTGGGACTGAAACAATCAGGACACACTGAGAAGCACAGATAAGGACAAAGAAAGTGAGCAACTAAGAACATGAAAGAAATGGGGGTCAAAAAAAAAAAAAAAAAAAACAACAAGCCACCAAGGAAAGGGAGAGAATACAGGTAGATTTCAGGCAAAGTGGAAAAGCTTGGTATTTTGAGAATGGAAAGAATAGACAAACCAGGTGGGAGTGGTTAGCCTGTTACAGAAAAGGAAAAAGGCTTATGTGAGTAATAAAAGGATCAAACCAGACAGAGCGCAATAGAAGGAGACTATAGCCAAAGGAAAGGTACAGAAAATACAGAGGCAAAGTAACAGATGTCATTCTGGGAATAGAACCAATTATTCCACAGCCCCAGAATCATTTTGTTTTCCTACACTATCATCTCAAAAAACACTGAATGTTTGTTCCTTCACCTTGCAGCAGATTAGACTACAGGCTCACACAGCAGATGAGGATTAGATGCTGTTATTTGGTGAGGGATTCCCCCTTTGCTGCTTCATTTCATGCAGATGATGGACAAAGTTCTAAGTAGAAGTCAGTATTAGATAGCCACAAGCCAAGGGGAATTTGATTTGGGAATTAGAAGCTGGGAAGGACAAAGTGGTGTAACTGCTATAACTAGGGAGTATTTTGGTTTCAAACTTCATGTATGACTTTTGTGTAAGATATGGATTGACTGCATTGGAGTGCCATAGGAAATGTATGTATCATTTATAATTAATACTGATATCATAACATTATTCACGAGAGGTTAATTAGAGATGCACTGGTAACCTCAAGCCTGGAATTCGTTTAACCTTACTTTGGAACTTCTTAAATTAAGCTTACTTCCCTTCCTTAATTTTCTTTTACTGGAGGACTTTATAAGGGAATTCAGATAGGTACTAAGGCTATACCACTGTACTATAAGAAAAAAAAGTGTCTTAGGATATACCTAGTGAATCAATATGCAAAAAAAAAGGTAATAAAACAAAATTAATACTTTTTCAAAATATCTAAACACCTATTCAAAGGACCTAGTTTGTCTTTGCTATTATTCTGAGGGGGTTTTTCTGAACATTTCTGCAACAGTATGAGAAAGAGCCCCTCCTACAGTTTTAGCAGTCCATAACTGAAGGAGTATGATTATCATGATGGTGATCAGCAGGGCAGGTCATCTAGGAGACATCTGGAGACAATTTTTACTGTTGTTAGACCTCTACTAGCCTACAACATGTCAAATATTTCTATCCAGACCAACATATTATAATAAAGTGACTTTTTAAAACAGTGATATATATGCAGTCTTATTTCCCACCCCGCACCCAACACCCTTAATATCAGACACTGGCTTTCACACTTTTCTCATTGTAAAGTTGAGAGGGGAAAAAAGATGTTACGACACTGAGACAATGCAATTTCAAGTGATTTTTTCAGTATTTCATTTACTTGCTGTTAAAAAACTGGAGGCAGTGAACATAATCAGTCTTTCTTGTCACCTACATAAAACTAACTTTCTGAATTAATAAATAAAACATTGTCTGATCCCATGTTTTGACCAGAGTCGTTTGAAAATACAGCTATCTCTGTGTCCATAATGTGTTTAAAAAATGGTCACTCATTTTTATAAAACCAAGCATAAATTGCACAAATGGATTTTTTGCAAGATTTCTCCACCCACAACTAATTAGTAGTCTAATAAACCAATGCAGGATAAAGTACACTTACCCAAAAATATTTGTTATTGCTAATCACTTGTGAACTGCTGCTTGCAAATTAAAATACCTGAAAATCTCTACTAAAATTACTGTAAGTTGACTCGAGCCAGCATCTTCCAAACATCAGAAGAGTCATGATGTAGTTGTACTCTTGCAGTGGCAGAAATGTCACAACAGAGCAGTAGAGGTGAACATGCTAAAACCCCCCATTTTAATGGTCAATTAATTCCAGCAGTTGATTGATAGTAACCGAGATGAGCACTTGGACTGCACTGTTTTTTCTCCTCACTAATATAAACTTGAGCATGAACCCCACGGTACTAAATGGCATGGATAGACTTGAAGGTAGGTGGCAGAAAATAATATAATTCCTACATACAGCTTCAATCCTGTCTGTGAATCCTTTGGTTCAGACAGAAATCACGATGTACAAAGTCACCTTCTCATCTTCAACTTTCCAAAACCAATGGATTTCCAGGCACACTTTAAAATTAGTATCTCAAACTTACCTAGCTTCCTTTGCTGCAGAGACTGGAGTTTTTTCCCCAATGCATTAATGCAAATGCAGTTGGCATTCAAATCAGAAGGAAAAAAACCTACAAATCACACACAAGTACAGTCAAATGTTCTGTACTCCAAGAGATAAACCAACAGCAGAGATCTGGCCATTCAGCTATGTGACAAGAATACAGCCACACCTGGGAAAAAACATCTTTGGTCCTGGAGGCCGTTTTAGAGCCATTGCGATGGTGAAAGAATCATATCGTATTTGCATTCGGGAAGCATCGACCTAGGGCATGACAGATTTAACTGCAGATTAGTTAGCCCCAAGGGCCACGTGGCAAAGAAGAATGACAGAAACAGCTGTACATTCATTTATTTTCTGGAAATACAAAAAAAAAAAAACCAGATCTAGTTAAAAACACATAAGAAACAGGTTCTGGGCAAACGAGTAAGAGGGCTGATGTTGCAAAAATAACAGTAATGACACGCATGAAGGTAAGAAAAAAAATGTAAACATTCCGTTAACACCAGCAGAAAAACAGTTCGAACCAGACCTGGAGCCTGCAGGATAATCAGGATAGTAGCATATTTCCACCCAGACAAAGTTTGTGAAACTGTCCCGAGAAGATCCAAATAAATTACATAAATAGGAGCGGGGCCGGGCGCCTCCCTGCCAGTGTCCGTGCCGGGCCCCAGCGAGCCCCTCACAAGTCCGGGTAGCCGCAGTAGTAGACGGCGCTGCTGGCGTCCGACACGGCCGACGAGATGGGACCCGCGCCCTCGGGCGACGACAGCGCGGCCGCGGCGTCGTGGCCGCCGAAGGGCAGCCCCAGCTCGGGCTTGCAGGCGAAGCGCAGGTACTGTTCGAACTCCGTGCGGTCCACCTCGCCCAGCAGCTCCTCCGGCGGCAGCCGCTCCAGCTGCTCCCGGCACGGCGCCGTCTCGGGCGGCGGTGACGGCTGCCCCACGGCCCCCGGCGGCGGCAGCGGGCCGCGCCCCGGGCCCGGCGGCTGGCACACCTGCCCGTAGTACGCGTGCAGCGGCGCCGGGCAGCCCAGCAGCGCCTGCAGCGACCCGCCCGCGCCCAGCGCCTCCCCGGGCGGCAGGTGCCGCCGCAGTGACGCGCCCGACGGGCTCTCGGACGCCGCCGGGTACTCGGCAGCCGCCGGGTATTCGGACGCCGCCGGGTGCGGGCCGTAGCCGTAGGGCACCAGCGCGCACTCCTCGTGCAGCCCCGCCGCAAAGAAGGGCGCCTCGCTCTCCGCCGCGTCCAGCGGCGACGGGTCCGGCGTCGGCAGGCTGTAGCCGTCGAACGCCGCGCCCAGCGGCGGACAGTCCCGGTAGTGGCCCGCGCCCGCCGCCGCGTAGCCCTGCTCGCCGTACGGCAGTCCCAGGCCCTCCACGCACATCCTGCCGCCGCCACCGCCGCCGCCGCCGCCGGCGACCTCGCTGCCCAGCCCGGGCCCCGCCGCCGCCTCCGCCAGGCCGTGCTGCAGGAAGCCGCTCTCCACCCGCTTCAGGCGCTTCACCTGCTTCCGCCGCCGCGGCCGGTACTTGTAGTTCGGGTGGTCCTGCATGTGCTGTACCCGCAGCCGCTCCGCCTCCTCCACGAACGGACGCTTCTCCGCCAGCGACAGCGCCTTCCACGATTTACCTGCACCCACCGACACCGTCAGACCGCCCGCTCGCCGATGCGCACCCGCGCCCGCTCCCCACAACACCGACACCGCCCCCGCCCGCGGCCCGGACCCCCGGCCCCGCCCGCGTGTGCGCGATCCTCGCTCGCCCTCAGACGCGACCGCCCGAACCGCCGGCCCGACAGACCACGGATCCCCCCGCTCCCCGCCCCGCACCCTGACGCCCGGCCGGGCTCCTCGCTCTCGCGGATCCGCCCGACGGGACACGCCGCTCGCCGGGACCCCGCGCTCGCCCGCCCGCCCGCGCTCACCCAGCATCTTGCTGAGCTCGGCGTTGTGCAGGTCCGGGTTCTGCTGCGCCAGCCGCTTGCGCTCGTCCTTCGCCCACACCATGAAGGCGTTCATGGGACGCCGGATCCGCGCCTCGCCCTTGCTCCGGCCGCCCGACGGCCCCGACGCCGCCGCGCCGCCCTTCGCCTTCGCCTCGCCTAGCGGGCTCAGCGACTCTGCCCACGGGCACATGGCCGGCATCATGATGGGCAGCGAGCACCGCCCCTGCACCTGGTCGTCGCTGCTGGCGTAGCCCGCATCGGGGCTGCTCATCTCGCGTCGGGTCCGCTCGGGACGCGCTGCCGACCGCCGCCAAAGCCGGCAGCTGCGGCCAGCCCACAGCACACACTCGGCGCTCGGACCCCGCTCGCTGCTGCCGGAGCCGGCGCCCGGCCCGGCCCTATTTGAGCCGCGGCGCGGCCAATGGGGCGGCGGGGGCGGGCGCGCAGTCGGACGGCGGCCGTGGCTCCCGCGGCGCTGCCCTGCGGGGCGGCCCCCGCGGCTCCTCCCGGCGCGGCGGGGCCCGGCACCTGAGCGCATCGCGGGCTCCGCCGCGGCCAGCGCTGCCCCCGCCCCCGCGGGACCCGTGCCGGGTGTGGCCCGGGGGACCGACTGCCCTTCAGCCCTGCCCTCCGCAAGGGCAGCACAGACCGACCGGCCCACCGAGGCCGTGCGCTGATGGACATCCTTGAGCGGAGCACATACGAAAGAGCGGAAAGGGACAGAGTATTTAGAGTTGTGCCGAGATACCCTGTAATACTCTGAGAGGCACAAGCGACTTCTTCTGCAGGCAGATCTGGGATGTAGCTTGGCTATATAACAAGACAAGTCATCATCTGTGCTTCCCACTTCAGCTTCTTACCCTGTCGTGCTAACTGAGCAGGTCCGAGCCGCCCCTGATGCTCCTGCTCTGCCCCCTTCCCTCCGTAACCAACTACCCCGAGGGAACGGCGCGGGAATCCTCGCTGTATTCGCGCTCCTAGCTATGGTGGGCCAGCACCGCATACAGAGAGAGATTTTTTTCCCGTCTGGCTGTCAGTGTCGCTGTCTCGCAGGATCTTCTTGCCGTCAGCTCTCTGTGCTTTGCCACGTGGCAAGTTGGTTTCGTTAAATCACGGCGCGTTCAAAATTAAGCCCACCCTCAGTTTATCGGAATACACAGAAAAGCTGTAAAGACAATACTGTTTGGGTTTTTTTTCAAAACCGGTGTTTGGTTTGAGGTGGTTTTAATATTTTTACAACTGTCCTACTGCCATCGTATGATGGCATGAAAAATGGGACGTTCTCATCAACTGTAATAATTCTTTCAATTTCGGCTTTTTAATATTCGATCATATTTTCGATAGTACCACCAACCCTATTTTTCAGCGCGTACCTCGGAAGATGTGTTATCAATGCCATATTTCATGCAGGATGAATGCAGAGAAAGTTTGCCCATAAACGAGTAGTCGCGCGATTTGCAAACCTTGGCATGACCTGGGATGTGTTTCTTGGCGCATTTTTATGCTCCAGTGTAACTGGACAAGCTGAAAGGCATATCTGTACCTTGATACATGAGATCACATCTCATTTGAATAGAAAAGGCGTGAAGTTGCAGGCGAAAAAAAACCACCTCTGAATAAATCCTGCCCTCATTAATTAAGTTTGCTGGTCATTAACGCCCTTTTTTCCCCCTCCAATAAGGCGCGCTTTTCCACGACAGCCTATCTCCGCCAGGTATGTGGGGCGGCCGGGCTGGGCTCCCTCCAGGCATTGCGATAACTCCCGGGTGGGGAGCGGGAGCCGGAGCACCCTCGATAGATTCCTGCCGTCGGAGAACCTCCGTTTTCTCTCCAGCGACGGACATAGGAATTATTTAAGTCATCGTACAGTTTCTTTCCTGGTACCTCCGTGTTCATGTTTTGCTTGAAGTCGAGACTATATAATTCTGTGTTAGTTCTTTGCAGAGAGCAACACTAACGCGAGTTAGTTAGAGTCCTTCTTATTCACACAGGTCTGAAACCCGGAAAAGAGAATGTAAATGCCTGCAAGCTGGGAAAGTTTCGAGGGGCAGAATACTTATTTGGCAAACAATCCATTGATAATGGTAATGATGTCAGACTAAGTCTGAAATAATTTCTTTCGGACAGAAGTTAATGAATATATATATAAACCCTTTAAACTGCAGGAAGTAATCACAGGCTAGTTTGGGTTGGAAGGGACCTTAAAGATCATCTAATTCCAACCCCCCTGCCATGGACGGGGAGACCTTCCACTAGACCAGGTTGCTCACAGCCCTCTCCAACCTGGCTTTGAACACTTCCAAGGATAGGGCGTCCACAACTTCTCCGGGCAACCTGTTCCAGCGTTTTACCATCCTCATTGTAACCCTGCTTCCCTCTATCTGATATAAAAGGACCCTCTTTTAGTTTAAAGCTCTTTCCCGGTGTCCTATCGCAGCACAGAATAGCTTCTCTGCTCTGTTTTTTGACATGCAAACATACACACAATATAAAAGAAGATCACTTGTATTCCTTGGACACATATTTTAAATTTCCCTAGGATAAAAACTAGGCAGCTAGTTAACTTGGAGTAGGTTTATTTTAGAACATGTTGGCATCCTCAAGGACAGGGGCGACTGGACCTGTCTTACTAGTGTGCATTGCTTTTAGCGGGCTGTCTTCAGGCCTCGAGCCGCACTGCTGCCCTTCCCGGCCGCCTGCACGGTGGCCCCCTCCCGTTGTTTCAGCCCTCCGTGCCCCGCGCTGCACTGTCCGCTCTCGTTGTTTGGCAGCGCTACAGAGGGACCACCACGGACTTTCCCATCCCAGAGGCTGCCAGGCGGGCGCTAAGGGCGGCGGGTTGGGATGCTCCACCCGCGGGCTGCGCCTCCTGTACCAGCCCGGTTAACCCGGTGACTGGTGCCCGCTGTCCCTGCCCGGAGCACGCTGGGGAGATGAGTACCGAACGTTGGGGCAGGAGACACCCGACCTCCCGAGTTTGCCGTAGGTTTTCTTCAGCAGACACGAAACGGGGCAATTCACAGCTGACCAGGTCAAAGCACCGGCCGACGAGCAGAATCACGCAGCAACAAGAACTGCATCACCTAATTCATTCAGTCACACCACGTAACAACCTGACAGCGTGAGTTTGTCGGGCTCGTCCCCTAAAGCAGCTCTACCGACCCATAGCCATCAGCAGCTCCCCCTAGTACGAGTGACTTCCGAGTAGCAAAAAAAAAAAGCGGCTTTGAAACGAGTTCCAGAAATAAACACAAGCATGTAATGCCACCCGATCTTCAGCCTTGGGACGCCACAAGCATCTATGGGACCCTGTAATCCAGAATCCAAACAGATCATGGGTTAGTGTTAACAGCAGCGACGTCTGGGTGGGTTTGCAACGCTCGAAGCAGGGAAGGGAAACAAATAACCTACCCCTTTCTCTGTAAACGCGTTCGTAACCTGTCATTTTACAGTGTAAAAAGTGCAATCATTTTCTTTTTTTTCTTTAGAAGGTTTGGATGTTGAGGTTTTTCCTAGCGCGACGGACAAAACCGAGGATAGATTTTGCAGCATCCAGAGTAAAGAGAAGTCTGGTGTCAGCAGGAACAAAGGGAATTACGTAGCATTTGCTCGGGGACAAGATTCATATCTTAGATGAAATCTCCTTATGTGGCAGACCTTCTGAGTAAATTATTCAGGGTAAAATCATACACTTAAAACACTAAAATATAGCAGTCTGAGAGAAACCTTGCTGATCAGCATACTCTCTTAGACACACAGACAGCTGCCGTATTTAAGAGCCTCTGTCCAAACACAGAGAAGGTGAAAGAAATTCCTACTTTCGTAGACGGAAATCTGAAGAGAGCGACTGAACTCTGATCTCGCAGGAATTTAATTAGTCAACACATTACTCGACTGCTTAACGTTAAGGAAACGTGGGTGTGTAATTACTGGGTTTCACAGTTCTGTCCATCGCGCTGGTCACTCGGTGCAGCAGTAAGTGCAGTCAGCCACCCGATGCACATTAATGTCGCTTGTCACAAGGTGCGAACGGCCTGTTCCTGCCGCCCGTGCCAGCTGTGCCCGGGCTGTGGATGGCCAGCTCCTGATCCCGTGCTGGCATGCTAACAGTTATCAGCGGCTTCTGCCGTCCTTCTCAGGGGCCACTGGGAGAGGATTTATTACAGAACAAGAATAGGGTTGCCACATAAGCTAAATTTGTATACAAGGAGAAATTCTTCAGCAATATTGCTGGTAATGTCTTCTAGCGATTACTGTCTTTGTAGCTGAAAAAGCACACAGCTACAGAAATGGGCAGAAATCTGCTAAGTTAATGTTGAGGGTTTCAGAGCACAAAACCACTGCTTTGTGACATTTCCATCTCCTCTGCATTACCCAGTGTGTTGTTATTCTCACTTCCTGGCTTTCCTGCCACCTGCTCTGTATGGACAAACCTTGAGCTGGCTTTAATTCAGTACCTTGTCCTGAAATCTCTTTTTTCCACATTAGGCCCACTTACTTTTCTATCCATATACTTAAGCAAGAGAGAGAACACACATACATAAATACACACATGCACAGACAGACCACCAAAACAACAGCAAAAAAAAAACCACAAAAAACCCCCAACCAACCGAAACAAACAAAAAAAAAAAAGAAAAAACAACCAAACCACCAACCAAAAAAACTCCGCACAAACAAACAAACCCACCCCGAAAAAAAACCCGAAAACAAAAACGACAAACCAAGCTCTACCAGCTGCAGCGTGACACCAACGTAAGGGACTTGACTGTGTTAAGAAAAATCGAAACGTAACTACAGATTTATTGCGAAGTAATAAGAGAGGGACAAAAAACCCCCAAAACCAAACAAAAGACAAAGAGCTGAATATCTTTGGGGCTTTGGGGCATAGGTGATCTCCGTGAACTTCAGAGAGCACTCACCAATCCTGTAGGAAGGGGCCGGAAGGCGCTGCCCGGGTAATGCCGTTGTTTAACTGGAGAATGAGTTTTGGTAAGGTTAGAGAGGGTTTGCAGGTGCCACCCTGTCTTTGTGGTTTACTTTTTGGAGTAAACCAGAACGGCGGTTTCCAGGGAGCGTATTGCCGTGGGTGCAGTGCCGGGATCGGAGTGGCAGTGGCAGACCCCGACTCTGACCGAAGAGTGTGGGAGAGCGAGGGATCCAGGAGGCACCTCGGTCTGTGGCACACAGTTGCAGCCTTCTTTCTCCTCAGCTCCCCGGGGCACGTAGCAACTGCCTTCACCGCCTGACAGCGAGAACCTTGGCGCGGAAACCACTTGCGAAAAAAAAATTAATCAGTTTGGGGTTCTTCTTTTAATGTGCCTATTGTCATAGGCAGTCGTGGAATGTGAGGAAGGTTTAATGCTTTCAAAAGGGCTACAGGACAGATTTGGGTGTCTGCCATTTAGAATCAGAAAGTCAAGACGCTTTAAGGAAACTAGGTCTTGGAGCGAGCTTCAGAAAATTTTGCTTCATGTATATTGTCAGTGCATAAATCTGCCGTGTTTCAGACATTTTAAAGAAGTTTTAGACAGTTCTTCTCGTAGGGAAGGGCTACAAAAAGAGCTACACATCTGACTAAATGCAGGCGATTACCGCTTCTTAGATCTGAGTCTGCAAAAGTTCTGTGAAAAGGGTTGCTGGAAGATCTGCCACATCTTCACCACACACAGGTTGGCACACTCTTGTGGTGTGTTGGACTGTTGTGCTAGCCAACCCTCTTACCAAAACTGGTATATTTATTTCAATTTAGTGTAATTCACTTCCGGTATCATATATATATTAAAAAAAAAAAAAAAAAAAAGTAGAATGTTTTCAACCTTCATTATGAGCCACTTACAGTTTCAAGTCTGCTTCAGGCTTCAGCTGTCTGACAAGTTGGGCTGAAGGACAGAGGTGGGGACCAAAACCTGCATCTAAAAGAAAATGGAAAATGTGACTGCAGTTAAGAAAAGCTTATTGATGATTTATTTAGAAAACCAGCCAAAGTGATTTTCCCACAGAAAGCTGCTAACATGTGAGGAAAAGGACAACATTATTTTAATCCTGTAGGTTTAAATATCATAATAAAAGGAAAACTCAGTCAAATATGAAACCACCTCTCTTGCACATTTATTTACTACATTTATGTATCTCTGTTTTGAACATGTACTATTTCTTTCCAAATTAAGGTATCAAGGAAACATATTATGCCCTTGCTCTGAAGTATCCCTCTTTCAGAATTACATCATTTTTGTCATGTACGTTTTGGAGAGGAGTGAAAAGAGTGACAGGATGGATATTTTAGGTATATTTCTGACAACTGAAGACTATTTGAAAAGTAAAATGGGAAGATTAAGAAGCTAGAGGGTAGACTATTTTATGAAATATTAAGGGTCTGGATGCCTCTTAATTCAAGACTCACTAATAGTACACAATTACTAAGTCAATTTTTTGCCAGCGAAGCTGTGCTCAAATCTCACTGATTGAGGCAGTTTGCATCTATTTTATCTTTCACAGGTACAAACGTAAGTCTCTTTAATTGTAATTTGAAAACGGACCCAATTTAATTTCCCGTCCTCGTGGAAGACAGGTTAATCAGTGGGCAAGTCTGCCACTTCGGCCCCTGTTCCCTCCTCCCCGGGACTCAGCTTCACAGCTTTATCTTAGGAAGCAAACGACCCAGATGACTGTTACCTCCTCCCCCCGATGTAAACGATAGACGTAATTAATTTATCAGTCCCATCCCACAGCCGGACTTAGTACTAAAATCTAAATGAAAATGGCTTTTCCCCTCCCAAGTTTAATTGCAGGGTGCACATTTCTCAAGCACAAATATATTTCTATCTACAGACACGATGACTTAGACCAAGGGACTTCTTTAGGAGAGAGGAGGTAAGATTCTGGGAAGTAGGGATGAAGGTGCCGCCGTGGCAGGATGCCGAGTGGGCCGCTCCCGGCCGGCCTCTCCCGTTGGAGGCTCGTGTCGTAATTTTCCACCTACTTTAAATCCTGATTTACAGCTCTCGTTCTCGGCAGAGGAGGTCTGATACACACTCCCACCGCCACCCCCGCCCCGCACAGCAGAGCAGCTACAGGGCACGAAAGATGTTCTCTCCCAGGAGGTGCTTGAACCAGCGCTCATCCGGCCATTCCAAACAGGCGCTGTTCTAAATGGCATCAGTGTGTCCATGCTTCCATTAAAAACAGAACAAACCCCAACGTGTTTCAGCAGGCGCTTTCGTATAGACTTTTTACACTTCAAACATAAAATGTGTCTTTTTTTTTTTTTTTTAATTTAGTCATATTAATCAACTCTATAAGAAAGCACCAGTAAAGGAGTAAAGTGAACAAAAAAAATGAACCAGGAGCCTAGAGTAGGCAGTTATAGAAGGCTTAAAATTTTCTGAATTTACTGAAGGCTTTGCTTTAAAATTGGAGCAGGAGAGACATAGGAAGACTATGACTACAGAAAGTGTGAGAGGACTCAAGGCTTAGTACAAGGGACACTTGCAAAAGTAGTTTAAAAGGCAGTAACAAATCAAAGGACAATAAGACCTCTTGGAGGAGTTATCAGAGACCAGTTTTATTATTTTTCCTTTATTGTAAAAGTGCAAAATCATTCTGTACAAATCCATCATATAAAACCCAGCACTCTGTAAAACATACAAAAGCATACGGATCTCTAACAAGATCTCAGAAATTATATTCCCCATGTGCCACTAGTATCATGATTCCACAGCAGGAACAGTTTTACATGTCACTGTCGGACAGTGATGGTAAGACCTGCCCCACCTAGACAGCGAGAGGGCACATCACCTTTTAAACCTCGAGCAGGTCACGGATACCCTGTCAGTTCTCAAGATCCAAATAAATTACATAAATAGGAGCGGGGCCGGGCGCCTCCCTGCCAGTGTCCGTGCCGGGCCCCAGCGAGCCCCTCACAAGTCCGGGTAGCCGCAGTAGTAGACGGCGCTGCTGGCGTCCGACACGGCCGACGAGATGGGACCCGCGCCCTCGGGCGACGACAGCGCGGCCGCGGCGTCGTGGCCGCCGAAGGGCAGCCCCAGCTCGGGCTTGCAGGCGAAGCGCAGGTACTGTTCGAACTCCGTGCGGTCCACCTCGCCCAGCAGCTCCTCCGGCGGCAGCCGCTCCAGCTGCTCCCGGCACGGCGCCGTCTCGGGCGGCGGTGACGGCTGCCCCACGGCCCCCGGCGGCGGCAGCGGGCCGCGCCCCGGGCCCGGCGGCTGGCACACCTGCCCGTAGTACGCGTGCAGCGGCGCCGGGCAGCCCAGCAGCGCCTGCAGCGACCCGCCCGCGCCCAGCGCCTCCCCGGGCGGCAGGTGCCGCCGCAGTGACGCGCCCGACGGGCTCTCGGACGCCGCCGGGTACTCGGCAGCCGCCGGGTATTCGGACGCCGCCGGGTGCGGGCCGTAGCCGTAGGGCACCAGCGCGCACTCCTCGTGCAGCCCCGCCGCAAAGAAGGGCGCCTCGCTCTCCGCCGCGTCCAGCGGCGACGGGTCCGGCGTCGGCAGGCTGTAGCCGTCGAACGCCGCGCCCAGCGGCGGACAGTCCCGGTAGTGGCCCGCGCCCGCCGCCGCGTAGCCCTGCTCGCCGTACGGCAGTCCCAGGCCCTCCACGCACATCCTGCCGCCGCCACCGCCGCCGCCGCCGCCGGCGACCTCGCTGCCCAGCCCGGGCCCCGCCGCCGCCTCCGCCAGGCCGTGCTGCAGGAAGCCGCTCTCCACCCGCTTCAGGCGCTTCACCTGCTTCCGCCGCCGCGGCCGGTACTTGTAGTTCGGGTGGTCCTGCATGTGCTGTACCCGCAGCCGCTCCGCCTCCTCCACGAACGGACGCTTCTCCGCCAGCGACAGCGCCTTCCACGATTTACCTGCACCCACCGACACCGTCAGACCGCCCGCTCGCCGATGCGCACCCGCGCCCGCTCCCCACAACACCGACACCGCCCCCGCCCGCGGCCCGGACCCCCGGCCCCGCCCGCGTGTGCGCGATCCTCGCTCGCCCTCAGACGCGACCGCCCGAACCGCCGGCCCGACAGACCACGGATCCCCCCGCTCCCCGCCCCGCACCCTGACGCCCGGCCGGGCTCCTCGCTCTCGCGGATCCGCCCGACGGGACACGCCGCTCGCCGGGACCCCGCGCTCGCCCGCCCGCCCGCGCTCACCCAGCATCTTGCTGAGCTCGGCGTTGTGCAGGTCCGGGTTCTGCTGCGCCAGCCGCTTGCGCTCGTCCTTCGCCCACACCATGAAGGCGTTCATGGGACGCCGGATCCGCGCCTCGCCCTTGCTCCGGCCGCCCGACGGCCCCGACGCCGCCGCGCCGCCCTTCGCCTTCGCCTCGCCTAGCGGGCTCAGCGACTCTGCCCACGGGCACATGGCCGGCATCATGATGGGCAGCGAGCACCGCCCCTGCACCTGGTCGTCGCTGCTGGCGTAGCCCGCATCGGGGCTGCTCATCTCGCGTCGGGTCCGCTCGGGACGCGCTGCCGACCGCCGCCAAAGCCGGCAGCTGCGGCCAGCCCACAGCACACACTCGGCGCTCGGACCCCGCTCGCTGCTGCCGGAGCCGGCGCCCGGCCCGGCCCTATTTGAGCCGCGGCGCGGCCAATGGGGCGGCGGGGGCGGGCGCGCAGTCGGACGGCGGCCGTGGCTCCCGCGGCGCTGCCCTGCGGGGCGGCCCCCGCGGCTCCTCCCGGCGCGGCGGGGCCCGGCACCTGAGCGCATCGCGGGCTCCGCCGCGGCCAGCGCTGCCCCCGCCCCCGCGGGACCCGTGCCGGGTGTGGCCCGGGGGACCGACTGCCCTTCAGCCCTGCCCTCCGCAAGGGCAGCACAGACCGACCGGCCCACCGAGGCCGTGCGCTGATGGACATCCTTGAGCGGAGCACATACGAAAGAGCGGAAAGGGACAGAGTATTTAGAGTTGTGCCGAGATACCCTGTAATACTCTGAGAGGCACAAGCGACTTCTTCTGCAGGCAGATCTGGGATGTAGCTTGGCTATATAACAAGACAAGTCATACGTGCCTTACACTCCAGCTTCCTACCCTGTAGTGCTCCCTGAGCATATTTCCCCTTGTAAACCCATGAGAGATGGTTCGAACCTCGTGAGACAGTAGGATACTGAACCCGGAGTAAAGCCTATGATATATAACGTATCCCACTTTTTCATACTTCCTAATAAAGCAGACAGTGCCTGTCAAAAAGAGTAAATACTTACTGTATGTAGTTGTTATTAAGTTGAATTTTGCAGTACGTATTGCTTATTGCATTGCGTTATCAGGGTTTCTCTGATTTGCCCAAATGAATAAACTGTAAATACAAACAGAGGTTTGAAAAATGTCCATTACTTCAGAATAATCAGATATTCTATCTCAGTACCATTTATGGTCTCCTTTGGCATGCAAACTAATGTAGAATACGGCATTTTCACGGACGCTTTGGTTAATATTTGCATTGTTATGTGGTGTGCTATTAAATGCATCAATGCTTATTTGAGAAACCGCTCAGCTTTAAACTGAGGATCAAAGGGGTTTATTTTGTTAAGGACACCGTTGTTTCGGTAACCACTTTGATCAAATAAACCAATATTGTAAGAATTCTCGCTGAAATTAAATGAATGGAGCCAGAATCACTATTAGCATATTCTGATACTGAATTTCCTGTTTCGCACAACGTAAAGCCTGCTCCTTTACACTTGACAGCCAGATATCCTAAAAAGAAGAAGATCGCAGAAGCGGACAGGAGCTGCCAGGCACTAACACCGGCGAAGACATTTTCGAGTCATTTTTACATTTAGCTTTCTGCTCCCCTCTGTTTTTTAGAGATTACAAACAAGCTGTATGTTTCCAGCACTATGGTATAGCGTATTTATCCCTATTGCAAGGAGTCTAAACTGTTACCAAAACACTGATACCTGCCTAAAACAAATCAGAAAGTTTTAATTTTCTTTTCCCCCGTTCAAACACTCGCTCTAGAACAAAAAGAGAGGCAGCGATTCAAACAGTCCTGTTTTTTCTCCATATATTACATGCCGTAAAAAGCAGCAGAGGTGAAAACAGTGATTCCCACACATATGTATGTTTAAATTAATCTCATACTAGTATATAATAACACCATTCTTGCAAAAGTATTATGCACGTAGAATTGATTGTAAAATAAATTAACTGGGACACTGCGCTTGCAAAGCCGACCGTCAGCCCAGAACCGGCGATAACCAGCAACACTAGTCAGGAATAAAGTGCTTTTTCATTCGTTTTTAGTCCAGCGCATTTGGGACACTACCTTAGGCCGTACCTGGCTAAGGCTGGTGTACTAATGGCTTTAGTTTTATGGCTGAGGTTGTGACACTTGCCGACCCGACGTGCCGGGACTCAGAGCTCTCAATCTCAGGCCAGCTGTGCTGAGAAGGGTCACGCACCGACGCACGGCCGATACCCAGAGAAAATTCTGAATTAAGCAGAATCCGAATAGTGTTTAAAGAAAACTCATGCAGGAGGAAAGCGTGTGTATTTTCCCCTGCAGATAACAGAATACTCAACTGAGGGAATAAGCAACATGACTTCCAAGCAAAACAAAACCCAAGTAGGTAACAACGCTCTGCTCTGAGGGAGCGGGTCCATTTCCAGTGGTTCCCAGAGCAGATCCCAGCTCGCGCCTCATTACTGGCTCGGGCAAGCCTAACCAACTAAGGAGTTTAAGCCGTAGGAGAGAGTATTACCTTTTTTTTAACCAGTTGATCTTGTTAAAACGCCAAAGTTTCCCTTTCACTCTAGTTAGCAGAAACATTTTCGTGAGCCAAGGGAACAAATCCCGCAGGGGCTTGTACTGAAAAAGTTCAGCGAGTAGAGGGATTGCTTGCAAATGAAGCTTACAGCAATTTTTTAGGGCTGCCACTTTCAGCAGAAAAGAAAATGTTTTTCTATATAATGAACATGAGGTAATAAACTAAGCAACTGTAGTTGACTTTATTCGGGAGATTTGTTGAAACCGTTTCTACAGCTCACTGATCTGGGATCAAAGAAAGAAAGGTGTGTTTTGAATCTAAGCCGAGAAAGTAAAAGCTCCCTGGTTTGTACAGAAAATGTTGGCAGTTTGTGACCCTTCCTGTGCCCCTGGCGTCATAGACAGATTATCTCACTTCTTTTCTAGCTTTTTGTTTTGACTGTGTAGGCATTTTCGAATTGTAACTTTAAAACACACAGCACGGCGCTGCTCCTCAGTCCAGTCGCGCTCTGTGCTTAGACCTCCCTTCCCCGCAGCGTTTAATAGGGAGCTTCTTCTGACACTCCCGAAACCTTCGTGGTCGCACGACTCCTGGGGTCATTCGTTAACTTTCCCAACCTAACAATGCCACCGAGAGTTCATCCTTCTGATTTATTGACCTTTTAAACCCGCCGGTACACAGCGCGGGGGCGCGGAGTGGGGATCCTCCGGCGAGAGATGTGTTTCTATTTCAGGTCCATTACAGAATGCGGTGTTGGAAGTGGTGCTCCCAGCGTTATCAGAGCCGACCACAAATGCCACATGAAAAGCAGCAAACATCCGGAGGGTTTCCTGCAAATCGAGCAGTTTCCCAAGACAAGAGCCTTTTTAAAAAACGTGTATTTAAAGGCAGCACACTTTGTCTCTTTAAAGCGGTTCAAAACCACTAAATGAAAGCAGCCCAGCCCGACAGCGCTGCATAGTGCAAGAAATCTCCCCAAATGAAAATTTTTCGGGACTTTCTGTTAGGGAATTGAGTGTATTGCAAAAGCCCTGGTCAGGAAGGACCCACTATCGAATGGAAAAAATCAAAACCCCAAAAATGAAAAATGTCCCTTTCAGAAACTCTAACTATGGAAACACCATTAATTACTTTACAGCAAAGTAATGGTCCCCAGCATCTAGAAAGTTACTGCTTCGCCAGCCTCACTTTAATCTGCAAGTTGCTTTCCAGCAAATGCACACAGACCTGCGGAAAGCTTGCGGCTCACAACTGCCCTCAGTATCCGAAGCGGAGCCCCTTCGCTGGAATCACGTCCCATCGCCGCGGGCCTGGGGACAGGAAATTGGCTATGGGACTGCGCGGCCTCGCACAGGGAGCTCCCTGCATCTGTGCGCGGCTGCTTTGGGGGGTGTTAAGCAACGGTGTACCCGCAATTTAGGACTGAAGGGCGTCCGGCGGGGGGAGCGGGACGTCCGCGACTCCCATTCCGAGGTAAGAGCGCTTTCGCCTCCCGGCGGACACGAGCGGGGTCCCCCCGCCAGGCGATGTGCCCCGGCCGGCCGGGGGCGAGGCTTGGACCCGCTGCTGCCGCGCTCGGCCCTTTCCCCCGGCGATCCCGCTGGCTCCCCCTCGGGACGGGCCGCTCCTCCGCAGCCCCTGGATGCCGAGTTGAAGGGGAAAGTCTGAAAGCGGCTAGAGAGAAATGTCATGCATTTATCTACACGGGGGCCCCGGGCTCTGCAGCGGCCAAACACCCCCTCCGGGATCGTGCAGGGATTGCGGTGTTTCCCCTTGGGCAGACTCAGCCCTGGATCTAGCGAACGCACAGGAGAAAGGAGAGCCGTGGACTACCGCCCTATTTCTCTCATCCTTTCTTCTCGGTGCTAAGAAATACGTCCTTTACACATATCCACACATCTTGCTATCCATCGTTCTTTCAGCTACGTAGTGCCATGTACCATGCCCATGTCACTGCAGTGAAGGACGGTCAGAAAACTTCCTAGTCGGAAGGAAATGGCTCTTCAATGAAGTTATCGAACGTTAATGTTGAATTCTGACGGTACACGTCCTGGAGGACCTGCGGAGCAGGAGAGAGCCTGGACCATGCCTTCTCCCAGGAAGGGGTTAACTCTCGCCGACGGGACTGCTTGGGCATGGCTCTAACGCGACTGTAACACCTTCCCTGCCCCCGCCTGAAGGCAGAACCCGAATGTATGGGAGCCACGGGGAAGTGGCATGTTTAACTGACACGAGTGCTAGGTACTTCTGTAGTACCTCTTCCAGACAGACAATATGTGGGCACAAGCAAAGTTTGAATGACACTGAAATAACATTATTTTCATGAGGAAAGCATAGAAGGGACACTTTTCTCAAACTGGTAACAGCATAATCTAGACCTAAGTCTCATCACCCTTTATATTAATAAATTTACATACTCCTTTAATATAAAGAACAATTATGAGACTAATATTACAGACCTGTTGCATATTCCTTTGTAAAACAAAATTTCAATAGTTTGGTTACATGGGTTCCCAACTTCGTTCTGGTTTCAGTGCCCTTTGGTTTGAGAACGAGTTGCATAAGACCACGAAGCAGTACAGTAGCTGGGGTCAGTTAGAACTCCCCTACACCTGAATTTCCAAGAACAGAAGTCCTGTTACTTTTAATAGATAAGTATATACAAGTTATTAAATAAAAGGGGGGAAAAAAGGAAAAAAAAAAAAAAAAAGAATGCTTTATACAATGCTGGAGCCACTCCAAAAGTTCAGGGATCTGATCTGGCCAAGGCAATTTGGCCCAGCCTCTGTTTGTATTTATGCTGCTTTTATGTCAGTGGAGCTACTGCTAACTTGTTCTACTGTAAGATTTATTCTGACACACTAGATATCAAAGCGATGGACTAGTCAAAGACAAGTCATGTAACTGTAGAATTAAAAAGCTGACCCCAGTTACACTGAAGTGAAAATTATTGCTTCACTGGTATCACTCAGCTCCTAGAATACCTTAATAAGGCCAGAAGAATGAATGTCAGAGATATTCTCTAGAAGGTGGGTTTTACACTGTATATAATGCTATTGCAGTCTTGTAATACATATCTATACGTTGCTTTATTTAGTAGGCAGCAATATTTTACGGTCGTTTCAAAGGGTGAAGTTTGTTGTTGTTAGCCAGAATAAAAGTGGTTTATTATACAAACGAGAAAGTAGCTGGGCTTGGGACTGGGCAGTTGCTTCCAACATGCCAGTTACTCATGGTCACAGAAGAGATAATCTGTGATTTTAGCATATGGAAAGAGTCCTATGCTAGCTGTTTAGCAGAAGTAAGTTAGAAGTACTAATAAAAATACTAAATGAAGACTAAATCCAAACATCAACAGCTTGCCATCTGCAGTTCTGATGAATCAGCAGTGATGAACAGGTTAGATCAGAAAGAAACAGCACTAAAGATGAGTAAAACCTTTTTCCAAAATGGACATTATGATACATTGATTTTAAAATAAATTAATAATCCCTGAAATTAGAAACAATGTTAATGTTGTTTTAAAATAGCTGTTCTGTTACCTGACCAGAAAGGGTATTCTCTATAAATAAAACATAGGAATACAAAATTTGATATTGTTTAAGGTTTTAATTTTAAAATGTGCTCAGTGGAAATGCTCTGGATTTTCATCATATCTTTGCAATTACATCCAGTGGCGAAGTGCACAGATGACACTTGACATTTATTTAATCAAATAAACTACAAAAAGAAAAAAAGCCTCATCAGGCAGTTGGAAGGTTTGAGAAATTGTTTAGTTTAATTTCTTGATAGCTACAGCTGTTTTGTTTTATATTTATTTTCTTTGAGTACCTGTGCATAAAGTGAATTTTAATTTTCATGTTCATTGTTTTTACATTAGTTCATTAATATTAATTCAAATACTGATTAGTTTCCATTTAAATATAATTTGAAGTTGCAGATTATAATAAAAAGACATCTATACATCTTCCAAATCCAAAGCAGTCAATCTGATGATGTTTCTAACACTACCACACTCACAGTACTTTCACTGACACACATATGCTTGCTCTACTGGGCACAATGAAATCTACAATTTCTCTGCCTAGAACAATTAATATTTAGAGTTCTGAACACCTTTGACTGCCACTGAGCTGTGAGAGAGAATGAAACAGCTCCTCATGGGATCATGCCTGGCACAAAGAGTAACAACATAAAAATGGCAGCTAAGCTCCACAAACCTCCAAGCTAAGCTGAACAATGCAGGTGGGTGGTTTTTTTGATCCAGTCATTATTACCTGGGCTTGAAGTATGTTCAGAATTGCCTAGCTGCAGTTCAGCAGTCACACCTATTTCACTTGCTTGGCCTATTTCTGTTTGAATAAAACCCAAGGCTGAAAGTCCCCTTTCCTCCTGCTTTGTCCCCTTAACATCACCTTTTTATCTTCACAACACCCTTTGAAGGGTATTTACTGAAAGGATGAGAGAGCGGTTATCACACAGAATGGAAAACTTAAAAAAAGAAGACCAGGAATTTCAATAAACTTTCTCTGTAGCTAGATCAAGGACTAGAGATCCTCACTCCTACTGCAAACAACCTGCAAGATCTAAGACGATTTCTACCCAGCTATCTCCAGTTTACCTGTTCCATTAAGATAGGATGCCTGTTTAACTGAGTTCTATATGTAAATGTTGCATGAACATTTAATTCAGAAACCTTGCTTTAACGGCCTTTTCAGGTTTTTAAAATTTAGTCAAGTCTTGTTTAGGAGACAGTTTGTGTAGAGCTAGGTGCACAGTGTCAACAGACCTCTACCATTAAAGCCTGGAGAGGTTTGAAGAAGCAAGGTGGATTACTGTAAAGCTTTAATTTCTGGGTTTACATGTGTGTAAATACACTTGCCACAAAAGGACAGCACATTCATGCTTCTTTGCTTCACATCAGTGTCCTGCAAAAAGTAAAGGTAGTAAGTCACTCAGCACAGGATAAAAGGAAAAATGCCTAAGAAATATTAGCAACCACAAAGGCCAGAGTTGGAACTGAAGCACACCAAAATTGTCTGACACAACAGAAATACCCAACTTTTCATGGCCATCTCTTTGCAGCAATCTTCTAGCCTTCCCTCCCAGCTGGTGAAAAGTTGCAAGATTTATGTTGCAAGCCCTCTGCCACTCCAGGAAATAAGGATGACTAGTGTTGGCAGTTGCTAGGAACACATTATATGTCAGCACACGTGAGTGCTCAAGTACCGTGAGAGCACCGTTTGAAAATAAAATCTGAACTAAGACAACCCAAACCACGAAGGTAGTTCAGTTGACAATCACTCACCAATCACCAGAGGGAGCCCATTTTCCCCAAAAGCCAACATTTGTAGTACAGTCGATCTGCTGGGACCTCAGGACTACCCCGCTAAAAACTCTTCAGCTGCTGGGAGGAGTAGCTGCCAGGTAAGGGAGCCACACTGACACACTGTGAGCAGGAAAGGACAGAGTGTAAAGGGTTTTTGTAGCTGCTCGATTAGTACTTTCTGCAGCACAAAATGTTATTTATTGAAGAAGTTACTGCATTAGACTTTCAAATGGGATGTGTCTGAGAAAAATGTATTAATCAGTGATTAAGAAACAAATCAATACACAGATTCTTGCAAGAAAACTATTGCTTTTTCAATAGAAAAATAAAATTATTTCAAAGAAAGACCCTTCTCACTTTACCTTTCCTCAAGGGGAGAACCAGCCTTCTAATATGTTAGTGTATCTCATACATTCTTTAAAGTCCAATGGAAAAACTTAAGTAATATAATTTGCATTTCAACTAAGCACAGAATTAAGTCTGAGCTCATAGCTAACACTGGAACATGTCCTGCTCAGGAAGGACCTGCAGCTCCTTCCAGGGTCAGACTGTGTGTGCACACAATGTTTGGAACAGGGCATGATACAGAGGTCCCTTGGCAGCTTTCAGAACCTGACAGAGTTGTAAAAGTGGGGGTTTTGTGTAGCTAGGTGGTTTGGTTTTTTTGTTTTGGGTTTTTGTTTTTGATTTTTTTTTAATCTTTGGCCCCGGAAACACAGGATCTGTTCAACAGCATAACTCCCCTGCTGCCTATCTAAACAGGAAAATCTTGCTAGTGAAGACATAGTTACATCAGCAAGCATGTGCTTCTGGCACTAGAAGATTACCTACAGTTTCATACCTTCTGGTATCTGTCCTTTTTTTTCCTTCAATATAATGAAATATTATTAAGTTACTACTTTTGCTTCTAGTACCTTCTGTGTTCTTCATGTTTGTTTCTTAATCACTGATTAATACATTTCCTCAGCACTTTTCAGATACTGTGAACCAGCAGTCAGTAGATGCCACAGCACAGACCCGAACTACTGACAAGTAAAAATCAAGACCTATTGACTATTTCCCTTCCATAGAAGGCATATCTGTGAGTGCAATCACTTTTAAAATTTCCTTTTCAGTTTTGCAATAGTGCAGCCACACATTTTTTGCTACTTGTCAGATGAATTCAATAACAAAATCTAAGCAACAAAAATTTAATCTGGGTAAGTAATAGTAGTACATATGCTGCTAATTAACAGCTGTCCAATTTTTTTAAAACCAATTCTTAGAATTTTCTTTGCAGCCTGTATCTTCAGAAACATCCTGAAATACGGTCAACTGATTTTTATTTAAAGATGTGATTACAGAACTAAGGCTGGCTCTATCACCTGTCTTTGGAAGGGTTCCATGTTAATGAGTACTCACTGGTCCTTCATAGATACTGAACCCCAACACAGCACTGGCTAGACACCAGCCTATCAGAATTTCACTTTGCATCAGCACCAAATTAATCTGAAACTGAAACAAGAAGATAAAATAAAGATATTCACTTACTTGGTTACCTACAGGAATGAGTATGGAATCTGGGAAATCCCTTTGACAGGTGCATACAGGGTTTATGTCTCAAAAGAAAGCTCTTACTGTTAAGCACACACAAAAAGAAAATATATTCAACAGGTAATTTTTACAATAAAGAGTTAAGTTACAGATCTTTTGGTGGTATGATTACTGATTTTATGCATGTCTTTGTAAACCACAGCCTTTTGTTTCATTGGCTCAATGAGAAATTTCAAATTTCCTGTTTCAAAATTTCCTTAAGCAAAACCAAATACTACTGCTCATAGCTACCTGTAAGTGATTAGTAAGCATGCATTATTATTCAAAGAGAAAAAGTACTCAAAACCATTCTTCCTTTGCTAGTGATTTTCAATAAAATAGAAATTTAAGACATCTGTATTTGAAAACTGGTGGATTGTGATATATGTTCAGATGCTGTCTCAAACAGAAGCAGAAGATTACTTGCACAGGCTTTGCAGAAATACTTTCCCAGCTTTCCCTGTACTTTCACATGTTGAATTGATTGGATTAAAATCATAGTGATGAGAAGAGGTATAGGACATGTATTTTTTCTTACAGTGCTATAGTAAAACACTAAGAGGATTTTAATATAGTTCTCTAAGCAGTGGGTGTTTAGATAGCTACAATGGCACAGTTTACAAAAACTTCAAATGTAATGCTGAAGTATCCAGATGTCCAAGATGTATACGTAATTAGGATTAAAACAAACCCCTCTGTTATACAGACAAGGACACAGACTGCTGATTATTGGCTGCTTTCACAAAGCACAGATTATTGCTCATTTTACCCACACAACAAGAGTTTATAGGTTCACATACATGTATTGTGATTTCATGCACAGAATAGTCATGCATTAAAATCATTATTTATATAGTTGTAGGTCAGAATCTACCTTACAATACTGAAAAAAGAGGTGAATAGAAAGACAGCTGTATGACAAAATTTCATAGAGATACCAGCTCTGCAAATACTAGTGATAGAACTTAATAAATAATTAATTATATATATTTTAACAGAAAGAATTTAAATAATAATGTGGATTAAATACAATGCTTGGCACCAGAAGTAATTTGGACATATCACTGGGAAGATCACAAAGTGTTCAAGGTTGCATTTTAAATTTCCAGCCAGAATCAATATATCTCTCCTAGCTGCTTTACAGGTGCTTTACATTCACTAGGGAAAATTTGCTTTCAAGAACTAATTATTATCCACTGGTCTGGTAAAGTAATTAAAAAATGGATAACCAGCTTGAATCTTAGAAGAAGGGCTGGTTTTGAGGTTAGTAGTATTAAGACAGCTCTCCAGAAAGTAACAAATCAAAATCAATTCTATAAATTCCACAACAACAGACTATTAAAACCCTAAAGTTCTTGATTCCAAATGTTTAAATGCTTTTTTTTTTTGTAAACCTAAGAGGAGGAGCTCTGGCCAGACCCTAGTTCCATGGAATAACTGCATGTATAACAGAAGAATGATCCAGGAAGGAAGAAGCTGACTGCTACCATTTCAGAAGATTTTCAAGGGTCTAGAACTGTGCAGACCAAGACCACAGAAGCAGCTGCAGCTTCAACTCTATGTCACAAGTTAAATGGGACATTATTTTAAATGGTCATTGTATTAAGAACTAAGGCAAGACACTAAGGAGATACAACTCTCCTCGAGAATTCCTATGTGGCTGAAACACTAGATGATCTGCTAAAAGTGATGTTTATCAGTCCTCTGCCTACTGCTCTTACCTTGTAACTAAGGACATTCTGAAAAAAAAATTCATGCCTTTTATTTCTAACCCAGTTTTGTTTTTTTTTTTTTTAATATCATCTTACTCCAAAGGGCATTTAAATACTATTTTTCACCCAACAAATGCTTTACAAAGATATGTCAGCATTGTCAACACTTTTCCAGACCTTGGGAATTCAGGAGAAACAAATGCTCTACCTAACTTGTCCAGAGTCACAACAGAGCAGAAGGAGGCCATGGATCATGTGCTCCTCCCTTTCCCTTCTCCAGTTTTAAGCACAGTTCCATGCTGAACTTAGACACTGGTTTTAGGCTACCTTTCTCCCACATTCCTGTTAAAACTCTGGCAGAATCAGAGCATCATTAGGAGTCCATGGCAGATTTGTCTTTGGTAGGGTGCCTAGTCAGGGATTAGCAATAACAGGTTGATTACATTCGGGAAAAGGGTCAACCAATAGTCCAAAAGAAACTGAGTCATGAGGAACTCAAACCTTCCCTTCTACTGTGCATCCTGTGAGCTGTTCTGGAACTGCAGCTTAACTCTCCTTTCTTTTAAGCTTAATCACCTTTTTTCATATTGATGCTAGAAAACTGCAAAGTGGCAAACAATGCACATGAAACAAAATTGGCATTATATTACATATATACACTCTAGGATATAAACCAGTATTTATTTTATACTACATTTGACTCCATAACCAGTACTAGTGTAGCTATTTTTTCCCATTATTTTCACTACAAAAGCACAATGGCAAGCTGAAGACTGATTTTAAAAGCCTACCAACATCTCTGATTACAAGAAAAGCAAACTAGCAAATAATGAATAGTCAGCTAACTTTTTATAGTTACTCTACTGCTGTCTAAGTACTGTTGACTAAGTATGGGTAAAATTCCAATTTAGATAACTTCTTTTGGCTCTTTACAGTTTTGCTTACACAGTGACTTCATATGACCTTATTTCAGGCTCTTAACTAAGGGATTTGAAATAGTTTGTTAAAGAGAAATAGGAAGAACCCCCAAGAGAAAAAAAAAGGTGCTTTTTTTTATTTTGCATTTTTAAGTAACTCCAGTTGTGAATTACTAAACTACAGATATACCCCCTCCAAGCAACAACTACATACAACTACATATAAAAGTTCCTTTATATATAATTTGCATAGAAATTTTGAATCCCTCCTCTATAAATATGTATAGTCATTAGAGATACACATTGTTTGCACTAAGTTTCACAGATATCTTTTTTCCTCTGTAGCAGAACTCACACAGAGAAGAATTTCAACAGTAAATTTTTTATACATATTTTTTTTGCAAAACGAAAATCGGAGATTCTTTATCAGTGGTTCACTATCAAATGGAAGGATTTCTAGACTAAATTTTTATTTGGATCAACCAGTTGTAAAAATAAACTTTTTCCCAAGCTGACTGAAGAGGGCATTTATTTATTACAGTTACAAACTTCTAGAAAGTGAGGAGAGGCTTCAAGAAATTTCAAGAACATGACTAATTAAAATTATCTTGAAATTTACATGAATGGCCCAAACATAGTAAGATGAAACTCAACATGAACAAATGCAAGGTGTTTTAGTAAGGCTGGAATAATCTACATTAAAGGTCAAGAACATAAAAGTAAGAAGCAGTACTAAAGAAAAAAGTCCTGAGGGGTAATTGTAGATGACAGGTAAACACCAGTCAAGAATGTTGTGCTGCTGAAAGGAAGTGAAAAAACCCACCACACTGGGCTATGTAGCTATGCATGTTCTCTCCAGCCTGTGAGCAACCTTCAAAAAGACAAAATAAGAGCTTTTACCTCCCTAGACAGTTGATGCAGTAGAGATTAATATCCACTGAGGATAGGACAGAAAATCATTACTTAATCCGCAATAATAAAAATTTAGCTACAATGATAAGTAAATTTAGCTACAATGATAAGTAAAATTTAGTTACCATGATAAGTAAAATGCTCCAAAGAAGCCGAAGACAGGGAAGTGTTGCAATATGCTGCCTATGGATAAAGCATTCCAGTTTTTATAAATAGAGATCAAATACATTTTAAAATCAGGTTGACAAATCTGTTAAAAATGGCACACCTACAGCTGATTTTCCTTCAGGTCAGAGAATCACAGAATGGTTGAGGCTGGATGGGACCTCTGGAGGTCATCTGGTCCAACTCTCCTGCTCAAGTAGAGCCACCTAGAGCCAGTTGTTCGGGATGAAGACACCACAGCCTGCCTGGACAACCTGTGAGGGGAAGACTAGTCAGTCCCTGAAGTTCCTTCTGGCCTTAAGTTTTCTGAATGGAATGAAAAATTATTCTAATATTTATCTTTGACATTAAAACTTGATATTTTGTCTTCATTTTATATTTAAATCTTCATTTTAGCATTTCAATTCAATAATACAGCCTAGTTTGTTTAGGGGTTGTAAAAAAGCATTTCTAAAATAAAATAGAATAAGTAGATCTTATACCCAGGAATTATGCAAACAAATAACTTCTTGGCAGTATTCCCCTTGAGAAAACATCGTAACTGTGCAATTCTGATTTTGCATTGCACACTCAGATCATGCTATTTCTTCCTAGTTTAATTTTCCACCTCATGCATAACGTACATTAGTCGCATTGGTCAGCCTTGTGATGAAGATAATGGAGATGTTCCAGTCAGCTTTGATATCAAATGCCTCATGAGGTATTTAGCATTTCCAGTGAATGGAACATAATAAATCTTTTGCACACACATATCACTAATTGCTCACAGAAAGCTGTGAAAAACTAATATTTAAAATTATAAGGGCTACACAAAGTAAATATATTCTGAAAAGCCTTTTTTTCAAATGAGTTTCAGGGATTTCTTTCTAACCCAAATGTTGGAGTTAAAAAAGTTAAAATCAAATCATTTGAAAATCAAATTTTCAAATTAAAATTTGAAAACCATCCCAACGAGAAAATTACAGAAATATCTTTCAAGGAAACATACACTTTCTTCCTCCCATTTAATAATCTAGAATCATATATGTTTAGTACAGACCTTGCAATTCGTATGTAAGTACATGACAGATCACAGGCAATTAACATCTCTGTAAGCATCTCTATCCTACCACAGTTTTGCTTTAAGATACACTGCTGCATTTTAGAATACCTTTCCTAAATAAACTCCAGAAGGTAAATACTTAAGACAATAGCAAATGAGGGGTGAACGAATGTAAGAACATCAAAGGTTCTTTGAGGGAGCTGAACCACAAGAGAAGCTTTGAACCCGGGTTAAAAAGTCACAGGGTGCTACCTGAGCACTGCATTTATCAATTTAATTCCTTCAGAATCAAGAAATAAACTTTGTGACAGAGATAAAGAAAATTTAACCCTGTGTTTCTTAAAACTGTCTTTGAAGTTACCTTATACCTTAATGTATAACTACCATTTTAGACACACATTTTAGAACAGTTAAAAAGAATTCTCAGCAAAGCAATGAAAGATGCAATTATATAGCATTCCAGGCACAACACCTCCCAAAAAGCCTAATTATCATCAAATGGTAAAATAACAGTAAAACTGGTTTTCATGTTATTGAAAATTTTGGGAAATTGGTACCATTTTTCTACTCAAGTAGTTCATCCCTCTTTCCAAGATGAACAACCACAGACATCAAATAGAGAGCACTATCTAACAAAGTAAATAACACTACAGAAACCCAATTAATGAGAAATTCACAGCACTAAAATATATGCCCAGATGTATCAGCCAACCTTTCAATATAGGACTCTAAAACTGTGCTTGTGAATCTGAGTATTAGTAGCCAAAGCCTTGTTTGCATTCATATCTGTACTTAAAACAAAAAGGTTTCTTTCACTGGCACCAGTTCTTTGTACAGTAATGCATAACTGAGAAGTGCTTCTAAAAGTCTCCCCCACAAAACCACTCCATTTACTGAGGTATCAAAATAATAGTTTTTAAATTTGCTAAGTGTTGGTGAAATCCTGTCCCACGAAAAGTACTGCCTCAGGCCCTCCCTGTTCTCACAGTGGAAGGATGGGCAGACAGCCCTAGTTATTGTTTTTCTTTTTCTCTTTTTTTTGATCCCCTCCACTTTGACATTGTCTGAACTGCAGCAGACAAAAATATCAGCTTCTGATGTACAATGAAGAGGGTGAGGAAAGGGAAGGTCAGCTTTCTCATGCTTCCCATAATTGGAGGAATCAAAGAAAAGAAAATGGCCTGTGATGATATAATTGTGAATTAGAAAAAGTCATATTTTGCAGAAGATGGATGAATAGGAGTAAGTATGATGGAAGAATACATTGGCATTCAGGATGCTGTTGACTATTTAGAAAGGATACCAGCTTGATTTACTGCATAGAAATTTCTAGGGAGAATTTTTAGTTCTCCTAAAAATAAAGTGTTTTGTTTGTCTGTTTTTTTACCCAGAGCACACCAAGAATGCTTCCAAGAATTTGTGAGTGCAGTAACTAAAAAAAAAGTTCCGGTAATAGTCACAGTTTTAAGAACTCACTGTTGTACTTAGGCAGGTACACTCAGATACATTCACAGCATCAATCATTGCTTTTTCCACTTGCTAGAGAGATCAATGCCACATAAAAACATGGCTTTGGCCGAATCCTATGGCTCTATGTTTGAATTTTATTTCAGCCTACCACCCTCAGATATTTGGAATCAAGCCAGTGATGATTTTAACTGCAAAGAACATCTGAAGCACACAACAGCTATTGTTGAAACAGATGAAATTGACATTGAAATAGTACATTTATGGAATTTTGTTTATTTTACGCCAGTATAGGAATAAGAAAACACACACTGCATCTTTGAAGGAGTGAAGGGAGCTCAGTGTCCCAGATGATGAAACGTAGAAGATTAATTCTAAGTGATAGTTCTTAAAAGACATGGCTAATTTCTCTCAAGCTGTAGGATTACCATGGTGGCCCAGAGTAGGGTACAGACAGTTTCATTTTATAGTCTGTTTTGCTCGAACACCCCTTCCCTGGAGAATCTGTATATGACCAAGAACAACATGAAATATTTGGTACCAGATTTATAAAAAATAGTGTGAAAATGGAACAGTAAAAAATCCACAGGATTTATTTTCTACTAGGCATTAATACAGGAGAAGTTCGTAGAAAATTGTGTTTAAGGAGTAGAAATCACAGAGTTATGCAAACAGAATATATTTTCTGCAGGTATCATGGAACCTGACAGGTCAAGAGTCACTTCTGCAGAAGTCTTTCAGCTCTGCTTCAATAAATGTTATACTCTAACACACACATTGTTATGAAAAACAGCTTTTAAATTGGACCCCCATGATCAAATGCTATCTTCTTGAACTCTGACAAGCTTTATTGTTTGGTATGATTTTCTGATAAAGAACTTTTTCTAGGACTGTTTAGGAGAAAGATTACTGAATTTTAATCCAAACAGTTTATGAACAATGTATGTACATTCTTGCTTCAGAAATACCTGGCAACAATGCTGTATAGCAATTCCAACCAGGCTATCTGTGTAAAAGATAAGCAGATTTAGCCAAACATGCCTTTATCCAGGATTGCAATGCATACACAGAATCCTGAAAAGCTTCCAACTTCAGAAATTTGCTGTTTGTTTTGGAGCACCTATATCAATAACATCAAAACATACCACAAAGGTACTAACTGCTCTTCTGTCTGACAAAATTGAAAAGGAGTGTTTTGCTTTTAAATTTGAGAAGGAATAAAATAAAAGGAAATGAAAATGAACTATTCACTGGATAAGTTAACAAGAAGAATCTAACAGTTAACTTACAGAGTGAACTTTAATTTTTGCCATGACAACAATTCTAGGATGTTTTCATGCCTGAAAAACTAAACTGTCTTTGCACTTTTGAAGGGAAAGTTCCGTGAATACCATTCCATGTCTTCTCATATATCCTGACTCTGTCATCTCAAAATCTTAATTTGAGTTCAAGATGTTGTTAACACCTTTATGCCCTAAACAAAACAAGGTTGCTTTTTAAATGGAGTCACATCTACTAAGCAGGAAAAAAAAGGATGCAAAAATGTACATGTGCTTGGCTGACAGTTACACAGCTGGGAATTTGCTGATACCCTGCCCCAGCACAGAGCTGAAAATTGCACCCCAGAGAGCAGAGGTGGGAGCTAAATACCAGATTTAGAACAATTATCTTCCTTCCAGGTAAGAGACAGTCTTCCACTAGATCTGTCTCTTTGAGTGTCTGTTCCACTATTAATCACTCTGTGCCCGTTGCTTGCCTATGACATCTTAGCCACATCCATGTGCATTATTTTTCTCAATTGTGTCTTTCTTCTGTGTTAGAAATAGGCTGATACATTTATTTTGTTTAAATATATGTCCATTCTAGTCAAAGGTGATATATTTAATCGTATGATCCTTCTAACCATTAACATGAGTATTCTGATTTTGCTTTTGTTTTATTCCGTGTTATACAACAGAGTTTTTTGTTAAATTACTAACCACATTTCTTTCCCATCAACCTGGTTTGTTTCTTTTTTTTTCATTATTTGTCACCTCAGATTGCCTAGGTTTGCAGAAGTTGGCTGACTATGATGACATGAATGACATGAATGAAAGCTTGAAAAGAGAAATCCAAAGCTATGCAATATTTATGATTAACGCCCCTTTCTACATTCAATATTCTTTTATGAAACAAGATCCTGAAAGCAGAGTTCTCCAAATTCCATACACAAAACAGACACACTCTCCATGAAACTATAATGTAAAATACTGCTTTCTGCTAACAGGCAAAAGAGGATGTAGTTGGGATGCTTAAATGGAAATAGCCTGATTGCTATACCTCATGTAATAAAAATGGAGTGTTTCAGAAATGCAACACTAACGAAAAGTTAATAGTTAAAAAAAACTAGGAAACAAAGGATACCTGCCACTGGAACCAGCCAAATGCCACCAATATACTAAATAAAACTTGGAAATCTTTTATTGACTAGCAAGCTCAGCATGTTGGAATAATAAGGAAGTTCAGAATTTCCTCTCTCATTTGGAGTGTCTTTGCAGAAATATCAGCTGGTAACTACATCAGACTGTACTATGTATAGCTTTGTTGATTTACTGAGGTCTTCAGAAAGCACACACCCAATGTTTTTCTTCACATGAATAACCCCTATAGACAAACTGCCTAATATATGCAAAGTTTGGAGAACGAGAGAGAACACTCCTTTTTAAATTAAATTTCACAAAAAAGGAGAATTGTTTAATATCAGCATTACAAAATTGAGGTAATCTAACAGAATTAATATCTAGTTATTGAAGTTAGTCTCCAGACTTACAAAGGACAGCTTCTTGCAACACAGCAGTTATGAAGAAAAGTTGGAACATATTACTTCACTCCAATCCCTTCAATTAATGTAATTTATCTGCTTTTATTTTTTCAAAATATATATTGAGTTTTTCAATAATGTTAATTAATTTTTTAACTATTATTTTCGATAGTGCTAAATGAAAGAAACCCGTACTAAGAAAATTAATGGAAACATTAAATAAACAATTGAGTGATCAAGTATTCCAAATTATTTTAATGTTTCAATTACTTGCATTACAGCAGTACTTTCAGAGACAGGGGATATTGCCTTTGTTTTCCAAAGCACATCCAGTAAAATGAAACAAAACAAAACAAAACAGAAAAAAACCCACCAACTATTATTACTCATTTTGAAATTATATAGAGTTAAAGGTCGTATGATTCATTTCATGTCATATTGGAAAATCTGTGGCAGAGTTCCAATTAAAACTCAGTCAGATGAAGAAAGAAATGCAGTCAAGTGATATTCACACAAGCAGCCTTGTTAACATAGAAGTGTGCTGGTTGCTCTGCATCACAGTAAGTCATCTCCCCCACCCTGCTTGCTTTGCTCCTTCTTCACATGCACGAATTCTGCTGTAAATGGGAGAAGGTGAGCAAAGGAGAAGGAAAAAATGCCACACTGAGTTCTGAATAAACAAACACATAGTTCTGATAAATTAGCATTTCTAATGGAAAAGAATTCATATAGGAATTCAAGCCTAATTTCTTCGGAAAATTACTAAAAATGTTGAATGCAAAACTGCATTTGGACTGGATCCTGAACAATGCCTACCAGCCATGGAGAAACCTTTAGCATTCCTATTCCTTCTCAGCATTTCTGCAAATTTGCAGATTTTTTTTTGAAGTTGCAGGGAGCTTCAAGGAAAGAAGTAACAGAATGATTTCTAAAAGCCATTAGCATAAGTACTCATCTAGAAAAAAATGCTGTGTGTATGATGAAGGGTTTATTTTCCCAGAAGTGCTTGTGGGACTTAAGATTGCACAAAAGGGCTGTGAAATGTGTTTCCCTCAGTTCTGGCTCTTTGGTTCCTGGAGCCTCAGGTCACATTCAACTCATAGTTCCTATCAAGCTTTTCCCAAAGGACCTTTGGGCTCCTGCAGTAGCCAAACTTCCCTGGAACAGGAAACTCTATTTACACTGATGTCTTAAAGCCTGGTGCTCATCCATAAAAGGGAAAAATAATACTTTTAGGAACTGCATTTTTCTTAACCTTTAACAGACCACAAGTTAGTCTAAAATGCAAATTATATATAAGGGAATTTTTCACAAAATCAAGCAAAAGTCTTTCTGAATAAGTAGAAAACCTTCATACCCCTGAAGTGCTTGCAACATTCTGACAGTGTGCAATGTTTTGACAGGAATGTCATAGAGAAAAACTTTCAGTGTGTCATATGAAAGGAAGGCTATCTATAAGCATTAAAATAATAAAATGCTAGTATCTTTTATCTGCATCACTGTTGATACAGGTCAATTTCTTGGGGGCATTGTATAATGAGTGGGAAAAGTTCTGTTCCAACTATCCATTCACAGGGGAGAACCAAAGCCTTCCCTGGGAGAGAGCTTTGAAAATTATTAAAAATAACTGTACATGTGACTATAATGTGACTTCTGAGCAGAAAGGTCCTGTAAGATCTGGTTTTTATGGGACAAATTACAGCAGGCTACTGGAAAGGTAAAGTAGGAGTATCTTCTCTTCCCTTATTGTACTACATATCTCTGTTTGTCACTCCCTTTTGCAGTCTGTTATTTCACAAAGAACATAAGTGACTTCCATCTGTCAAGCAGCTTTTTGATTTTTTTTTTAAATGCCATTTTTCATACAGGAGAGTAATCAATTAAAAGGTCAAGGTGAGGACTTTTATTTTAAAAAAACCCCTAAAGACTCCCTGTGACTTCATCTAAAGACACTTTCTAATTTAAACATAAAATTATCTTCATGCACATGTGAGTTTTGATTTGCACTTTTTTATTACTTCACTGCCAAGGTCAAGCATTCCTGCATTACTACATCTTTTAATCACATCCTCTGACTTTCCTTCCCCATAACATCTTTTGTTTACTGCTTTCTTTTTTGTCACATCTAAAGTGAGTGAGACTGCCAGCTCTGTAAGTTTCTATAAAATACTTAGCACTTTACAAACCACAGAAAATAACAGCATCTGACCTATGCAGGATAGATGTGCTGAAGGCTGCTTCATTCAATGGTACTGAGCAAAATCCTTCTGAAAAGCTGTTGAGTGGTTTGCATGAATGCTATAAAAAATAATTGTCAGTTCAGTGCTGTAGGCATCTGAGTCTCCATATAAAAAGGCTAAACTTTGTATTCAGACTGAGATTTTTCTTTTAAGAATGCACTGATGTTTTCAGTAGATATTCCTTAATCAACACTACTCTTCTTCCAAAATCATTGTTTCAAGCTGCATATCTATTCAATAAAATAAGACATTTTGCTTTTGGATTCTTACTCATATTTTTACAGAAATCTACTTTCCAAATATAAACAAAGAAATTTCAATTCCTTTGTCAAACTTCCTTTAGCTCCTTTAGGAGAAGAAATAGAGGTGCAGACGATGCAACATGTTTAAAAGTGAAATTGCCTTTTCAAATCTAGCTGTAAATAACAACGTTAAAGATAAAGGTGTTGTACAATAGCGTATTTTTGGTAATGACATTATCTTGCTCAAGGTCAGCTATTACAATTTCTGGTTTAAAGGTGAAAGTTGAAACATGCAACCACCTTGCTTACTAAGAATAGCAAAGAGTATCTGCATGGCCTTTTCGAAATCCTATTCTCGTGCAAGGTCTTTAGTACATTTACTATGACTCTTAGGTGGACAAACCTACTTAATTTGATTTCAAATGCTGGACAATTCTTGACCTCAGACTAGAAGTCTGCAGACATGAGCTATTTTCTAGGAGATTAAAGAAAGCAGAAGGACACAGGGGTTTTCCATAACTTTCACAAGGACTCAACAATGTAACATCTCTAATCTGTCATCCAGGAAATGAGTAAGGTCCTAAAAATAATTGGGAGTATCCCAAGGTGAATAAGTGTAGATCTACGAAAAAAGTGATATATTATCTCTGTATAATGTTACTGGTTTATCTTGGCATTTGTCCATCTCTGTCTCGATCTTGTGCTGAATTTTCTTATCTGTCTAAGACTCATCATCACCTCAATTCTACAAGCTCTTCAAACTTGCTGGTTGGATTTTTCATTGCTTCCTATTACTGCATTCTTATTTAAAGCTGAAATGTAAGAAGAGATTAACTTACTATTAATAGCAAAAGTTTTATTAAAATACTATTCTCCCTCCAGGTTGTAAGCATCCATGACATTGTGTGTGAAACAAGAGACATTTCCCATTAGTATGTAAATGTTATTTTTCCATCTAGACCTTTAAAAAAATAACAGTGCATTTAATTCTATCAAATTTTTCTGTTTTGCACTCATTCTTTTGTGCTTGTGACTAATTTATTGATTTTGAAAAATGAAGTCTGGGATAACAATTGCGTAGTAAGCATTATCTAAACACAGGCTTTTGGGTTGTAGTTACAACATACACAATGAACCTGAAAATGTATCTGTGGCATTACTAATCTAAAGCTGCAGTTGAATGTGTTTATAAGTGTTTGTTAATTTAAAACTCTTAAGGCACTTAACAGAACCAATTTTAGGGTAAACATTGGTAATTTACTTACACTAATGCTACAGAAGCAAGCACTTATTGACACTGATTAAAAAATGCTACCTTATAAAAAACTCCGCTAAAGTTGAACAAGATCTGACATTTAACATTTTACAAAGGTGGAAAGTGGTAATTCTTAAAGAATAAAATGTCCCTCTAGTATGACACATAACCCTCTTTTTAGATACTTTCCCACAGAAATGCAGTATTTTAAATGCTCTGTTTTGCATGTACAGCAGAGGCCTAGAAGCTTCAGCTCTGAACTGCCTTTCCTCACCTGCTCTCCATTTCAGGTTCTGAAAATATCTGTGAGACTGAAGACATAATCATAGAATGTTAAGGGGTTGGAAGGGACCTTAAAGATCATCTAGTCCCACCCCCCCTGCCATGGGCAGGGACACCTTCCACTAGACCAGGGTACTCAGGGCCTTATCCAACCTGATCTCAAGTGTTTCCTGGGATGGGGCATCCACGACCTTCCTGGGCAACCTGTTCCAGTCTCTCATCACCCACACAGCAAATATTTCTTCCATGCATCTCACCTGAATTTCCCTTCTTTCAGGTTGTACCCCTCACTCATCGTCCTGTCAGTATAGCTCCTGATGAAGAGTCCCTATCTGGCCCCTCAGACACTGGAAGGTTGCTGTGAGGCCTTCACGTAACCTTCTCTTCTCCAGGACAAACGGCCCCAACTTGGTATAGTGTAACCGGATTATCTAGACTTTCCTTGTATTAAATTGAAGCAAATCTCTATGTTCATCATCCAGCCAAAGCACAGATTTGCAATGCAAATCATATAATGCTTCTCCACATTTGAGTGATGTATTAATCCTTGTACAGCACAGTCCCAAATGTATAATTTTCTATCCAAATATGCAGTTATGAGTTACTTTTTTACTTTCTGCAATTGTTTGCAGAAATGCTTTCAGTTACAAAACAAAGAGTTTAAAATAGCAATTGATAAAATATATTGAAAACTGTATCAACTGTCAGTCCAAACAGATAGTAGCTTGAGCTTCTACAGGTTTGCAGACCTAGACAGGAAAAGCTAGCTTTAATAATTCAAAATGTATGCTTACCAATTACAATTGGAAGGTCCTTTTTAAAATGACAGAATACATTCAGACAAAGTAAAAGAGATTAATTTTCATTTAGCACCTGGCTAAATAACATATTTGTCATACTTCTAGACCAGCCTGGAGTCATATTTAGGAAGTACCAAGAAGCAGGGAAACATAGAATGGTTTAAGTTGGAAGGGACCTTAAAGCTCACCTAGCTCCCTGCCACAGGCAGGGACACCTTTCATTAGACCAGGTTGGCCAAAGCTCTGCAACCTATACTGGAACACTTCCAGGGGATGTGGTGTCCACAACTACTCCCAGACCTTTAAATATCCTAAATTATACAACCATATAATTATTATACAACCTTGGCATGAATAATTCCCAGTGTGTTGTATTTCAGTGATACAACCACAGGCATAAACCCCAGTTACCCTTTCTTTAATGTAATCTGCACAGCATTAGGCAGATAAGAAAATTCCCTGTTCCTTCATTAAAGGACCTCAGTTCTGTCCTTTGCATGGGCATAGGACAGTTGTACCCAAATGTATCACATTTAACTGACTCTCTAAAATGCCTCACATTTCAATATTTCCACCAAGAAACCCAAACTCTCTTAAAGCAAATATTTTTGAAAGTTTTTGCGTAGCTTTTAAAGTTTTTTACCATTCTTTCAAATAATTTCAGTAAATATTAATTTCAATTTAGTGCTTCATAAAGCAGTAGATGGAGACAAAACTGCTGTCCCCAAAATCTTATAATCTAAGTATCCTTCTAAGAATAATTTTGCAACACACATTGTATTTGCATGCACAGTCCAAGAAGCAAAGCATAAAATAAACATATGTTTATGGAAAAGTTGATCGGAAATGACTAAGTATTATAGTCAAGTGCTATGCTGGTTTATTTTTAATCTTACCATGTGCTGTATTTACAGATCAATTACAAGACTGACAAACAAATCCCTTCATGGTAGCTGGATATTATGAGCCTTTTGCAAGTGGTGTATTTTAAGGAGGGACATTTAAGAGGAAAGGGTGGAGGTATGAAATGGATTTGTTTAAAGCTTGTGGCCAAATTCACAAATAACAGGACACTACCAAGTTCAGATTTTCACTAGAGATAAATTTGGAGTAGAGATTTGAAAGTAGTTTCAAGAATTCTGTCGCCATACACTGAGATTTGTTTTATTGAAGCATTTTCAGAAATCTGAGTTCAGTCATTTCCTCTTCCCTTTATTCCCTCATTCTTTCTCATCTCAATTTATAGTGATGTGTTTATGATAATAACTTAGTCAGACACTGGTTAAGCACAGGAACCATCTCAAAGTGATCTCAACAGTCACATGAAGATTGCCTTTCACTCTTGTCCTTGACCTGGATATGGGAAGTAGCATGAAAACAGGAGACCTCACAAACATCAAAACATCCCAAAAATTGACAAACTAAATTGTTTGTAGTCATGGGATCTCACAAGAACTGCATAACTATTTTTTCCAAAAATATATTTTTAATTCCTGCAATTTCTTACTAAAATCTTTCAGTTCCTAACTGACCGAAAATAGTAATGTCTGATGTCATCCCTTCCTGATTTTACTTTAGGAGTGAGTAATTCTCAGGTCTATAAAGGTTCTGACAATCACACAAATCTGATATTTCAAGGGAGGGTCTCAAGCAGTATTATACAAGCTCTTCCTTTAAAACCAGAAGTTATGATTCTAATGACCAGTGATTTCAACACATCTGTGGAAATCTTTGTGAAAATTTACAGCACAATGCTGTATGCTGTTGTACCAAGGACAACATGCAGGTGCGATATGCAAAGTCTGACCACTTTTATAACAGCTATTGAAGTGCATGCAATGCAGATATAAGTAATAATTCAAAAATATTACTACCTTTTCCTCACAGTAGGAATCTATTCTATTAATTCCTCCCAGCAGCCCAGGAAATCAGGGCCAATAGAAGACTGTAACAAAAAGTCGTGAAGTGGTCAAAAAGGTAAAGATCCTGTGTTTCAGCAGAATGAGACCAAGAGAGACTTATATCTGTCTGTAGTCCACCCATATCTTCAATAGCCCCTGAAACCCACTTTCTCAGGCATGTCTTTATTCTCATTCTCTGAAACATGAGCTGATTCCTTATCCTTCCCATCCAAAATTATGATTTTCCCTGTCCAGAGTTTTAAGTCTTCATTGATGCCTCCATACCCTTTTCTCCCCATTCCTTTCCCCCACATCTGTTTATCCTGCAAAAACTAAGCTTGCATAAACCTCAGATCAGTTTTAGCATATCATATGGAGCTGTCAGATCTAATGGATCAGATTGTCCTTTATTGCTAGCTAAATATTTAAACCAATAGCTAAAAAATGCACTGAAATGTATTAGAAAATATTGTATGTAAATATTATACAGGGATAAAGGCAGTCACAACATGTATCTGCATGACAATCAAAGTGTAATTTTGGCTTGTGTTGACAGACAAGGATCAGTTTAAAACAGCATAAGCCAGATATCAATACATCCCAAAACACAAATTTCAACATCAGCTACTAGGACTAACTAAGCTTCCAGGTAAGAAGTGGCTGAATCCTGTGTTATCAGTTCCCAAACTAGCAACATGAAAATAAGCTTCAGTCCATTTAAATGAAAAAACATGCCATCTTCAGAAAGGACTAAAGACATATATAGACAGAAGAAAGAGATGTAGTCATAAATACAATTCATGTATTGAAATGGGCTCTGCAGATGGATCAAAAGAAAACTAGTTGTCCTTAATTAAAATTCATGTTTCTGTAATCTGATCAATGTACATTAATTATTCAGATAAGTACCATTTCCCCCTTATGCCACACAGGTATTTTTCTATAGATCTTGTAAATATCATGTGATCACACAGTAAAACAAAGATCCAAAGAACAACAGTTGGGGTTTATGCATAGATGAGATGGGTGCACTGACAGAAATGCAAGAGGGAAGAATTTCATTGACCAGTGAATAAGCTCTCTTTAAGTCGTCATATAAGAAAGGAAGCATCATAAGTCTTCATACTGAAGAAAATCAGAACAAAATTATGCCAAACTTCATAAACAAGGGAAAGAATCATACAAGGGCTCTGTGTTACCTGGTGAGCCAGAAGCAGCCACAGACGTGACTTCATGAACTGTTCTCCAGTGGATATTCAGATTATATTTTAGACACTTTACAGAAAACAAATAAGAATACACGGAATTTTGGTATGGACAAATTCTTTACTGAAAATGTTCACTTATATCCAATATTCTGGTAGCTATAAACACTTCTGATTTTTGTAATGAAACCTGCAAAAAAAATTAACATTCAAATTGGCACTTGACAATGGGGGACTGAGTTGTCTGATGGAGATAGTGTAGAAGCTACACTTCCATCAGTAACAGTGTGTGAAAGAAGTTCCTGACAAAATTTTTGTGTGAAAATGGTGGGCATTTTTTTTACCTTTTGTTAGTAAAGTTAACTTAAACCAAGCTGAAGGGCCTGATCTTATTGGCACACATACGACTCTAAAAGTACAGTTAGCTTTGTACAGATGGGAGGGTTACATGTGCAGATCCAGACACAAGAATGACTTCTCAGTAAACCAGTAATACATGTGAAGACACCTGATTAATTTAAGGACTTCATTTCCATATCAAGGAAATTGCAAAACTAAAATGTATGAAGAAACTATTTTTCTGTACTTTATTCATTCCAATTCAGCCAACAGGACTGTGGAAAATTAAAGACAAATTGTCTTTTTAAAATCTTAAAAAAAAAAAAATCATATTTGTCCTACTACGGGTCCAGTAGAAAATTTAGTAAAAAAACCCCATTCATGAAATCAATGAGCAAGATCACATTAGCAGATCACACTGAAATAACTGACAAAACATCACAGGACTTTCACCATCAATTTAGAACAAGCAGTACCTCAATTTGGTCTTGCTTTAACTCTTATGTGCACATTTTATTGTATATCTATTAAGTTGATTTTAATAATCTGAATCCTATTGTTTTAGCTACCAGAATCAGTACAAGGAGGGACTGGCATATCCCCAGTGCATAGAAAAACAACTGCAACCTTCTTTTCTGTAAACAGAGTTAGGGATTTAGCCAGTGATCAAGTGATAACTATATGGCAAATATATTCAACTATATGGCAATTGTTTTTCTGATATCAGGATACCTTCTACACTTGAAATTCTATTAAAACTTCCCTGAGATAGAAGAAAGCCAGTAATTTATTCATTTTAAGATAAAAAGTGCAAAGAAAAGTACAGAAGAATTAAATAAAAAATATAATGGCCATTAAGCAGTGTATAAACATGACAAATTCCTTTCTGTTTCTTTGGTATGTCAAACTGAGATCCTTGGTGTCATCTGGTAAACTTACCTGTGTTAACACAAAACTGCTCTCCTCCAAATAATGCCGTCTGAGTCAAACTATGTAGACAAAACCATGTCATCTTATGAGGAATGCACTACCCTGACTGGCAAGAATGATGAATATAATGGCCTCTTTTCGGAAAAAAAAGGAAACATTTTAAAACTTATAGCTTATATATCTTTATCATCTCACAGTTACACAACCCCAGTGTCGACATTATAGACCTTACCTAAACTACAGCTACTGTCTTAATAAAATTGTTGTACTTCATGAGATGTGAATTATCCCCTTTCTATATTCCACTTAACATAATGGACATGCCCTTGCTTATGTAAGGAAATATTTAAGACTAAGTACTAGTAAGCACGAAAGATATTTCTTTCTTTCCACCATGAGATTCAGTTATTGCACAGAAATCAAAGTAACAAGTTAAGCTTTTTAACTACTATTGATGGTGCCTATTCCCTCATTCCATCAGGAAGATACTTTGCCAGACACATACCTAATTTAAATGAAACTGGGAGACTCTTGCCATGTACAGACACAGACACACATGCATATGTATATATATAATAAATTATATTTTCTGAAACAACTGTGTCTTTAAAATGCATTAATACTGAACAGATACTAATTTTCTACATTAAAATGAATGGAAATGTTTATTAACTATTAATAACCCAGTTGCTAATACTTTATTAACATCTTACTGAAATTGGGATCACATTATTTCTCACCACCAGTGGGCACATAATATATCTCAAGAGCACAAGACAAAAGTCAGAAACATGCATGAAAAACAATATTGGTCTTGCTCTCAGGGTTTTTTTTTTTAAAGATGACAGGCAAAATAAGAGGTATATTTCAGTAGGTCTTCTGCCTTTCCAACCCATAAGATAGTTCACTTTAAACGATTCTTAAAATTTCTCAAATCCTTACTGTAATTAAAATTAAGCCAAACAGAAGAATTGATTTTAAATATTGTCCCTTTAGACCTAATGAAAATTGACCTTTTTTACCAGGAAGTGTTAGATTATTACAGAATTCCTATACTTTTTACTAGAAGATTCTGCTGCTGCTTTAGAACCTGAAATAGAAATTTATTCTCTTTCCCTGCGTGACTCATGATCTTGTCGATCATGACAGCAGAGACTAAAAATACAATGCATTACTGCATGCAGTGTCTGTAAATCCCAGGAAAGAGGTGGCTTTAGACATTTATACAGCGAGACTGGCGACCCAGCGCTGCCGAGCGGACACTCCGTGCCGCGGCTCCGAGGACAGGAAGCACCGAGGGTTTCTGCGGCGCTGCTTGGCCCCAGATAATGCCATTGTATGGGGAGGCCGGGCGGCCTCTCCCAGCGCTGGGAGCCCGGAGCTGGCGTCTGGCTGCCTGGCCCCCGGCCAGCCCGGGGCTGGCTCTGCGGGGAGGGCGGCCGCTCCTCCGGCAGCTCCGCGCACAGCCCGGCCACACCTCACCTTCCAAAGGAAATCTGGCGAGAGCTCCAGACTTTATGACTTCTTCTTTACGAGTCCTCTCTCCTTTTTTTTTTTTTTTTTTTTTTTTTTTTCTTCCACTTTGCTCTGGTATTCGCGCTGGTGTCTCAGGGAACTATTTAAAGTCACCAGCAATAAATGAGCTGATGACAGGATTATTGGGTAAAGTCGTACTTTGGTACCCCAAAACGCACATTACGTTCCTCTCACTTTTTAAACAGCAGCAAATTACTGTCACCGCCACCCATCACACAGAAGAAAAGATTAATTTCAACAGGCAAGTTCTACAGTCTTCTTAATTTTTATCCCCTTTAATTCTACCAGGTTTATTTAAGATATATGTTCTGTTTGAAACAGACATTGTTCTTAACACACAAAGGAGTTCAAGGATGTGGCATCAGTGTGTTCCCACCCACCATTTGCTCTGATGGTGTTAGATTCTTTGAAAAAAACATGCAAGTCCCAGAGCAAGTATTGTGCTGGATGTATTTTTAAATTATGCATTTCAGTAATGGCAAATCAAAGATATTAAAAGTTTAACAAAATATTTCCCTGTATAAAATCTATGTGAAAAAACCCCTCACCAATCAGAAAATATAATACAGCACAACCAACATCTGCTACCTTTGCTCCAGAGAAGCCTTATTTTACAGCCCAAGCAACTTCCCCAAGAGCACACCTCTTATACCTTCTAAGATACTCTTAGGCATATACATAAATGCACACTATACTGGATTAAGTATGTCCTTAAGTGCTCTTTTGAAATGTAGCAAATAGAACAACAGTAGCTACAGGTAAATAGCAAAAATGCTGATATTTGCATTTTTAAAAATATGAGATACTTATCAATATCAATGGAAATTACTGTAAGACTAGGAGCAGATTTCTATACCAGCATCAAATATATATATATTCTTGTTTTTACATGAGCACTAAATTATTTCTCGAATACTATGTAATACTTCTTCATAGCTTAATTTTAATAATAAAATAATGAGTATTTCATAGGCAAATTACATTCCTGTATTTATTTTAGACAAATATTTTACAAAAACCTATTATTAAATAATACTAATTTGATTGGTATAGCAGTAATATTTGATACAGCAATAATTCTGACTAGCAACACAACTTTTTTTAATTTTTGTTTTATTTTTGTAAAATTATTTTTATGCCCTTACTAAGTAAAATCATTATAGCAGCAAGGCTTCATTTTCTAAAGAGTAAGTGCAAAGGTGCTTTTATATATAAGGCTCTACACTTAACCTGAATCTACAGAAAGGCTGTGTTGAGTATGACCCTGTCCACAAGAGGTATAGTCCATATACTGTAAAGTATCAAAAGCCCCAAAATTCAGACTGTTACACCTGAGTTTAATGACAATTCATATTCTGAGACAGATCTCAAAAATAAACAGTGTCACTAGCCTTACATTTAATGTTTAAAAAATAGGAGGTTTACTTTTCTTTTTAATTTTGAATTTCTAGGATTGGTATTTTCAAGCTGCTCTGTAATCAAGAAAGTGTGAAGAATACTTTAGTGTCACACCATATTTTTTAAGTCACATGGCATTCGGAAGGAAAAGGTTTCAAAGGAAATCAAAATAGCAACTTATTTAAAGTTTGTTTTGATTAAAACAGTTTTTATATCTTCTAAAATAATAGAATAGCAATTAAATTATCTCAAGTTTCTCAGCCAAGCTGATACAGTCATCAAAAATTGACCAATTTTAAAAGAGGTAAAATCATTAATAAATTATTTTATTGCCTATGCCATCATATTAAAATACTCAGTGATCCATCAACATAAAAAAAGAATAATTCTGGATGACAACTTCATTATTCTTTAAAGTCATATGTTTGGAGATGATTGCTCAGTTAATACAAAAAAGTCATCACTTATTTTGAACAATTGAGAAACTAGAACACAGGTTTCTCTTGATTCCTACAGAAGTTGTAGTAGAGATGAAATCCCAAAGGGTTAACCTCTTCCTTGTGGCACCTATTGTTTTTATGCAGTGACGATATATAAAAGCTGGTAGCAACCTAGACATGACCCCATAGTAACCCGTCGGTATGCACTTTTCTGATTGTCTCCTTTGCACTGATCCAGCTGGTTGTCCAAAGATCCAGTAAATATTTGCATGATCAGCGTTAGGCATTGGCACTTTCCGCGTGTAGAGCTGGTAACAAGAGACAACATCTCAGCTCTGAGTCAACAGCGAAAAGCAAACAGTGGCTGCTAGTGGAGAACATCAACTCTCATGCCACAGTCAGCTCTCAGGTACTCATGACCTTGACCTACACACTTTATCACACTTTGATCAGCATTGTGAAAGCAGACACTACAGTGCTGGCTGCCTGTGGTGTAGCCTCGCAGGCTCTCTGGTCCTTTAGGAATCTCGCTGGTCTCCTCCTCTCTGTGTTCCTTCCTTTAAGCAGGCAGGATAGAAACAACATGAAGGACCATGATATGTCTGTGTATACATATCTTTGTAGCTGCTGATCTCAAAACCAGGTGCTAACTCTAAAATTCAGCCTGCAATCCAAGGAAAACCTTGACAGTTGCAGACATGCTACTATTAGAGGTAGGAGTCCAAGGAATTAGGCAGCAAGGGGCACTGTAAGCTTAGGCACTGAAAAGATTAAAATGCAGTAAAATTTAATGAGTCACCTGAATTCAGCATTTTACCACGTGCTTGTATTCTTCTGCCCAGCAACAATAGTGGCTGTGCTTTCTCTAACAGCTCAGGCTCCTGCTCTGCCTTATAGCTCTACCATCCATTCTGAACCAATGCAGAATAACTTGTGTTACAGTAAATTATATGTGATTCAAATAGTAAGAATTACTTTGCTGAAGGGAGGTAGCTCTGCACAAGAACTTAAGTAAGATATGGTCTTTGTAGAGTCAAGATACTTTCTAACTAACCTGAGACCAGGAAGAGTTAAACCCAGGGCTTGCAATAACCTTAGTAACAAATTGATGAGTGAGTTACCCTTGTCAGCTCCTCTGCAGCCTCCGGCTTAGAGAACTTTGGGCTGTGTTTTCATATTGATCTACTCTTATACCACTTTTCACCAAGGACCCACTTTCCTAAATATCTTAATATCAATGTTTTAAAGCTGCTAGTCTTGATTTAAAATAAAAGTTAAAGGAAAATTATTATTATTATTAGAGGGAGATAAATAAAATATTATTATTTTCCTTGTCCATTTCATTGATGTGAAATGAAGATTTTCATATTTTGACAAAAAATCAGAACTTAGCCCAGGCTAAATGCAAGTACATTTGTGACACTTCTGGAAAATTTTCAATCTCTTCTGAAGCAAGTCCCAAAAGCCATTTCATTACAATGCATTTTATAGTAACAATGATGGTGCAGAGTATATTTGTATATAAATTAAAATACAGACAGATTCTGTTCTATTGCATTCTACAGATTTTACTAAGAGCTTTCCAAAGCTTGCAGAAAGAAAATTTAAAATTCTGAGTAAAATTGGTAGTTTTCCAACAGATGAAGGCTGGAATTGTGAAAGAAGGAAGGTTCCTTAATAAAAAGGAGTCACAGTCAAGTAACAGGAGAGGTGTAAAAATAAATGTTTGTCATGAGCTCAAGAAGGATTAGAACAGTAAGTTAGTTGGAATTCTTTCATCTCTGCCCTTTCACCCAGAGAAGCCTAAGTTAGAGCATCACAGGGTTCAGGCGTGATAGCTTAAGTGATAACTTTAGACCAAAGTGGTTGGCCAGGAATTTTGTGATCAATGTCTTGCAGGGGTTGGTGGATTCGAGACTGTCGTGAAGTAACACACTATGAGCAGAAATCAATATTCAGACCTGCAAGTAACAAAGATCACATGGCACTTCATCAGGAACAAATAACCCCAAAAAGCACACGGCAGAACGGGATCAGATCAAAGCTGGGAGCCAAAGCTTCAATATGTTTTATGATTACAAACAAGAGGCAGTTTATCAAATGAATTTTGAAAATATTCCTCAAACTGTTTTTAGCTGGATGCCAAGATCCCAGCTGTATCTTCCTTTACATGTTCCCAAGGTTTTCATGGGCTTCCTCCTCTTGTTAGCACTTTTCTGCTCCTCCATCACCCCAGCCTCTCTGCTGTCTCCTACTCATCCATACACACTTCAGTGGTGATCTGTGCCACATATTTTCCTGTAGTACCACTGCCTCTTCCACATCTGCCCAGTAGTAGGTTCAGGCACACCAGCAGAAAGCCCAAGCTGCTAAGCCCTCTTGTGGGCTCTTATGATGGAAGCAAGGAGAGCAAAGTAAATGGAAAAATTATTAACTTTCCATGTGTGGGCACAATGTGTAACTTTGGCAGCACTGGCTTTATTTCCAGGTTCTGGAAAGCACCTTGTAGACTTTTCTGATTACTCTATAGACTTTTCACTTACACAGCATACAATTCCTACCTACATATTTGCTTTCTACTTCTAAATAATTTAATGCCATTTTTATTCTCTTTCTGCTTTTGTAACTCTCTGTCCCTCTGATAATATTAAGATCTCCCTCATCATATGCCATCTCTTTTTTTCCCCCAACTCTTTGCATTTTAAGTTGCATTCCTTTCTTCAGGATACCAGAAAGAGGAGAAGACAAACATGAGGCCTGTCTCTGCCCAACTTATGTAGCTCAGGACTAGTGGCAGAAAAGGTCTTCCTTAACCTCTGCATTTTGTGGCACATTCAGTAGTGGCAGAGACTCTTGATTATATTATAGTTTAAAATCTGGTGAAAATTATATGCATCTGAAATTCCTTATTTTCTACGGATGAAAAGTACAAGCATGGGAATTCTCCGCTTCCTTCCAAACAACTGAAATTTCAAGTCCCTCAGCCAAATAATATAGCTGCTATATTATCACTATTTAGTATTAATTAAATACTAAAACTCTACAACATGACTAAGAAATGTTCTAGTTTTTGATGAGATTTGGAAAACCTCAGCTTCAGAACTTACATTATATTCTGACTAAGTTAGCAAACAACATAAAATACAAAAAAACCCCGTGTCATGACCCAGAAACTCAGAGGAAATTTTTCCATTCCTTAAAGTGGGAGGTTTGGGCACCTGGGTTGAGGCCTGAGAAAGTGCAAAGTGTTATCAGCTTCAATGTGATCACAGTGATGTGATGATGTGATGTGATGATGATGTGATGTGATGTGATGTGATGTGATGTGATGTGATGTAAGAAGGAAATTCCAGCAGAAAATTCCAGCAGAAAAATAAGATTTCAGGTTCTCTGGGCATTCAAATATGTGATTTGCAGGGCAATTTTTTCTCTTAAGGCTTCAATCCTCATTGAATATGCAGATATTTTTGAATGTTTTGGTTCAAAATTCAGTATCTTATTTGTCAGAAATAAGCACGAAGCTATAGCAACTTTAACAGCTGCACAAGATCAAAGATGCTTAAAAAAAGGCTGGTCTTAAGGTGACTGAATAGCAGCAAAAGCCGTCCTGAAGTCCTGGATCACGTCACTGCCTTTCCTCTGCTTTTCAACCTCACATAAAAGAGGACCTGAGGGGAAGAACCTGGAAAAATGTTGATTTGTAATATGATGGTAGAGGGAAAAAGCAGTTCTACATTGCACTTGGTCATCTTTGTGTCCCTTTGACAGATACCTGGAACTGAATGATTCGAGGTACAGGAAAATTCTGAGTGCCAGTGCATGGAGTGGGGCTTGCAGGTTGACTGTCCTTCCCAGGAAGCCTGAACCTGGGAAAAGGAACCCATAGTACCTGCAAGACAGAGTTGTGCTGATTCACTGAAACAGAGGGCATGCTAAATATATAGAAATGTGTATAAACAGAAATTCATCTCTATCGCTTTTGGGAAGGATGATATCTTTTACTCAAAAGTTGTTCTATTTGATAAAAATCAAAAATAAAATAGCCCCAAATCGTATCAAGATAAGTGAAACAATGGAAATAAGATTTCTTTTCAAAGGAGTGGTAAGAATGCAAATCTAGGTGATGAAGAAACATTTGCATGTCTAAAGGCAAAATGAACCACTTAGAGGATGCACTTTTCCTGCCTCCTATGATTCTATGGTGTACAAACCATATCTTTGCTTAATGTAAACTGAAATAAGCAGTATCAAAGTTGTAACAGATGATGATTTCATTCTGTGTGTACTCTATATTTTTCTATCTGGTGTGTGTCTAGCTCTGTAGGAACCCTACCACAGGCACAATCTACTGCATAGCTACCAACTTGCAAATAACTTATCTGCACAAAGGAATCAGGCGAGGGGGAGGCTGACTCACATTGCTGACAGATACTGCAGCATTACAATGTAAGGAAATAAAGTAATGCAGGTTTAACTGAAACAGTTTGAGGGGCACTACTCCAAGCTTTCTATAACTAAATTACATCTATAACATGGCAGTGTCAGTTTACTTTTCTTGTACAGTAAATGCACAAGATTCCAGGGGTAACTACCTCTTTTTAAAACACATTTCTTTTCTTCACATTTAGAATTATATGCATTATTTAACTTGCCAGATATAAACCGAATACCATCCTCTAAAATTGCTTTCAATTGCACTGGGAGGTGGCTCCTCAGGCAATGACAACAAAAAAATAGATTGCAGATACATATGAATTAACACTCATTTTGCAGCCTATGAAGAGGTCACATCTTAATTCAGTACATGCCTAGAAATGGTATTTTCAGATAAAATTGCCCTGTGGAGACCACTCACAGCATATTTAATGTTTTGGTTATGGACAATATTTTGTTTGATTTTATGAAACAGATTATAGCAATCAATTTTTCATATTTAGATATTTTTCACTCTTCAGAGGATCGGCTTGTGCAGGATGGACCATAGTGGTGACACACCCATTTTCTAAAATGTTTGAAATTCTGTTCATAGAAAATATTTGATTGGGAATATTTAACAGCTGCATATTTGAATAAATAGAGCCACCTTAGTACTTCAGATAATTTTAAAATGCATCTACAAAACCAGTATTCTACCCTGCTTATATCTTCATGGTTTCCAAATGTGCTACATCATAGCATTGAGGTTCCTGATCAAAGATGACCTGTCATGCAGTAACAGCACTATTAATTTAATTAAATTTCTTAAACCACAGAAGCAGTGAAGACAGGCCACCAGCAAAAAATTGGCTTTAGGAAAGTCTTGATAAGATTTGACACTACCAAGCTTAGAAAACAAGAGTTACTAAATTAGCACTTGTCTATACTATAACTTTGTTACCCCCCTCTGTACTACTGCTCCAAGGAAGGTTCAAGGCTGATGTATTTCAGCTGAACCAGAGAGATGAAGCTGGAAGAGAATGGCTACTGCAATGACACATTAAACCAAACTTTTTTTCTTTTCATCAAGTTAAAATAGAAATTAAAAAGCTTTCCAGAAAGACTGAATAAACCCTCCATATTTTTACTTGAATTCTCCACTAGAGCACAGTCCTCCAAGCTGGGAGCATAGGACAGAGGAAAGACAAGCTCAACCAATTTGTCCAACATAATCAGCAAAAAAGGCTTGTTTTATGCTGGAGAAAAAAAAGTGTGAAAGCTAAACAAAGATTTTATGGTTTTTAAATTTCCCAAAATTTGGGATCTTATGCATACTCTCTTACTATTTTCATGTCTTTTATAACTGAGCATCAGCACAACTAGCTGCCTGGCACAGCTGTAGTGGACCTTTTTCTTCTATATTTAAGACCTGGCATTGTAAATGTTTTATTCTTAAAAGTACTTCTCTTCTAGAAATTTTGTTTTAAAATCTTCTCACCAAAAATATTTTACTGATTTCACTGACCTCCCAGAGTTTATTTTCAACCTTCGTATGTCTACCTATATTTTTTTTAGGACATGTTCTGAGATATGGTGAATTCTGAAAATGTTTTATTGTCCAGTAGAACCTCTAGTATGGAGAAAATCTTCTAATGGAGCATTTATGAAACCTAAATTTTTTTTCTTATAAGTTATCTCCAGGTGATTTCTAGTTAAAAGGCACAAACCTCTAACTTCTTAGTTTCAACCTAGACTACACAATCTTCGCTCCCAGTTTGTGCTAAATAAAGACATAATTTTATTTAGAAAAGATGCCCATTTTGAAGGAACAGGAACATGGTCCTATATGTTATTTTCATATTCACTTTTACAGAAGGTGCTGCTCTGTCTAGGCAAGGAAATTCACGGTAGCATTACCCCTACTTGTTTGCACAGTCCACCACCAGTAGCAACCTGTGCTAGTTTTTACACAGGTATATACAAAACTGTTGGCACCTGTTTGATATAAGCAGACCTGGTCTTGCATTCTCAGCACAGGCAAGTCTCCAACAAATCAGTGAACCAGCAATATGCTCGTCTCAAAAAAATGCACGGTTTCATTGCATTCTTACTTTAACACACAGAAAAAGAAAAGAAAATCCTCACTTAAAGTCCAGGTCTTACAATCCAGCTGAATAGACAGCTTGATGTGTCATACAGTTCTATCAGGAACTCTCTCAACAATTTTAAGAAATGCCATCTCAGGTCCAAAGGCACAAGGCTACGAGAACATCTTTTCAGTTTTGCAAACAGAACTGTACGAGGGACACTGAAGGCACCTTTCCCTAGACTTTACAAATTTCCATCAAACACAACTGCAGGATGAAGACAGCAGATCAACAACCACCACCCCAACAAAAAATCTACTCATACCAAAGTGAGCATGCTGACATTTTCATGTGGTTGACTAACTTTTCTTTATGGCTACCATAAATTCAACTTGTTATAATTACTGTCAATAAAATTAATGAAATTACAGGCTGCTCAACAAAAGGAATATCAATCTGTAGCATTTTATTAGGTCAGTAAGACCTTAATTTATCACTGGTACATTTTGTGTAAGGCAGGGATTTGGCTCTAGATTTGTAGCTGTTGTAATTTCTTAAAGTTACATTCCAGGACCTTGGAAACATCTCATATATTGATTCTGCTTGTTGATCAAGAAAGAGGTTTTCAAAATAAACAGAACTTCTAAAACACTTTCTAAAGACTTATAATAACTTCGGTTCTGAGTCAAAGACAAAATGTATAGCAGTTTAAAAACTAAAATGCAGCGAATTTTCAGTAACTGCCGATTTGGAAAAGTATCCTAAATACAACCCCCCAATAAAAGGGGTTGTAAAGTTCTTCACTTTGGGGCAGCAGGCATGAAAAAGTCCATACTGCTCTAGCTTCCTGTTTGTTATAAAACAATAAGGAGAATGCCACCCTTTTTTTCATTTGTGATATATTATTTTCTTTTTTATAATTAAACTGAAGTTACACAAAGACATTTCCAGTATTTAAAAAAACCCCATAAACAACACATTCAAAACACAGAGCAACACAACTGGTTTTATCTTCTTGTATTGCATGAATAAAAGTGTTCTCAGTGATTTCATGTTCAACTAATAACTGAATTGTTTTACATGTACTTTGACTGGATGGTACTCTGGTGTCAGAGTTTGATTCTTGAGTCCTAGACAACAAAAACAATAGGAAACATACTGGAATTTCACTTTTGAAGTGTTAGGTCGCCTTACTTTCAAAACTACCTAAGTTATTTCACAACCTGACTTCCATTTTCAGTCATGTCCCGGACACTGAAGAATTCAAACTTTGCTGAAAGTCACTGTGACCTAGAGCTCATACTATGTGAAACTACAAGCATTACTCTAAAAAATAAAAAAATCCCAAAACCAAGTAAACCCCCCCCAAAAAAAAGCAAACAAATAGCTAGACAGGTTTTACTTTTTAGTCAGAACTAATGAAAATTATTAATTTACTTTTTAGGGTCTTCTCACCTTGTTTTAGTGAAAAACTGATTTTGGCAGGTTATGGCTAATGATCACAAGTTTCTGTCAGCATTCTGGGCTCTCAATGAGACAACCAGCTGCTGTTCATTGGAACAATAAAGGTGTAATCCTACTTGAATTTTTTTTTTTAATGTTGCATCTTCCAGCCAGCAGGGCAGTCAAAATGTTTAAAAGCATTTTTCATAACACTGTACCAAGGTGAAGTGTAATATTACATACCATCAAAAATCTCTGCTAAAAATCTAGATACACAAGTTATTAAGTCATTCTGTTGCATTTAGCTAAGGATGAGCCTGGTCCAGACCCACATTTTTAGGGTTAGAGAACAAGTTTTTTTCCTCACTTAGGTACACTGGACACTGTACTCAGGTACTACTTCAGTTATTAACAGTGCTTTTTCAGACTGGTCACAAACACAATGAATATTAAGAAAGCAAAGTAGATAAGGTAGAGTCTTAAATTCAAGCTGAGTTTTGTGAGGTTGACATTGCAAGCATCTCTTTTAGTAATCAACTGTAATAAAGTGCTTATTTCTATAATGTTCTCATGTTTCCCAGGTTAACTTAGAGAAGTCAGGCAACTGAAAACATTAAAGAATCTCCTAACCTAGCTGTATGCAAAATTAGTCGCTTTAGGGCAATTACCCTATCCAGTGAAAATGAGGAAATTTTACAGTACACCAAGGTTCTTTGAGTGCCATTAGATCTGTTTCCATTTAGGAAATATTCCCATATTGACCAATTTCTTTCTTTTTCAGTGGTTTTTTTTCCCCCCTGCTAAGTATTCTCAGGTCAAATCTCACTAAAGAGCAACTTGAACTGATACCATCAGAATTAACTTCAAGCAAAGTTATGAGAAGAGTTTAAGAGAAAGAAAATCTGATCTGCAAAAAAACCTCTCCAAGCTCTACTCAGCTAATTCAGGATCATCAGGGTCCTGCCTAACCACAACAGCAGCCATCACCACAGCTGTCACAGTAATCAGTGCTTCATAAAAAAATTAGTTCAAAGCTGATTTAGACATACAGGGACAACACTTTTGCAAGCAGTAAAAACAGAAAGACTAATGTATTAGGGTAAAATATATGATTGAAAAAATATGATTGAAAAACACTTGTCTGAACAAATAATCACAGATGCTCTTCATGTGAGGACAGGAGGACCCATGAAAAAGAAAAGTAAGCCATCACTTCTCTCATGATTATTTGCCTCTCAAATAGAGAAAACAACACTCTTCTTCACTTCTGGTTTTGGAATACCCCTAGCACAGTCTCGTTGAGAAAATATGAGAATTAGTATTTTGTTTTGGTTTTCTTTTTTTAATATGTTCCTCAATACTTATTCCGGGTGAGACTCAATTTAAGGCACTAAAAAAACGTTTTGTGAGAGTTTATCAAGCAGGTCACAGTAAAGGTTATGTCCTCAGACAATTATTTAATTTAGAACAAAAAGGCTGAGTTTGGAAATCATACCTGTTACTTTAAAATACACCTCCTCCTGATTTAGCACTGATTCATGGCACACGACCCAGTTTCAATGTAATGTCAAAATGAAAACAGTGCTTTTTAAATGACAGGTCAACTGAACCTGAGTGATTTTAGTGAAATACGGTCATTCATAATTATCACCAAAATTTGTTGGTTTTAGATATATATTGTTAAAGAGAAAACAAAGCTCTTATAAGGTGTTCTTTTCGTCTTTGATGAAGGAAGAATATTCAGTGTGAAAATCACTTTCCAGTACAATAGAAAAAATTCTGAAAAACAGTGAAATCATATAGGATTTCACTGTATAATTATCTCTAGTCATAAGGAAGCAGCACTCAGCAGACCTGAGGAAAGACCAAATGAGAGAACTAACACAGAGAGAAACCAAAGAATTTTTATTCCAAGAGGTTTACACTTCAGTAGGTCATAATCACTTTACAAAAAGACAATTTTAATTCATCTTTTGTTTTCACACAGAACTCTCGTGTGAATCCCATAATGCAGCTGTTTTGCTCATCACTTGTAAAGATTCAAAGATTCACTAATATTTTGACTTTTACTACAGAATACAGTTTTGTGATTGTCCTACAAATAGTATTGAAGAATACTGGGGACAGATGAAGTGTATCTTGAACATTAAACCCCTCTCTTTTCTCCGTTTACAGAAAATACAGTTGTCACCAAAGTTCAGGTTTTTCTGTGCCACAAAGAACATTTGTTATCTAACACAGATGTGGGTGGTATGCCATTTTCTAAGAGCCCTTCTTCTGTAGGATTGTGCTCTGGGTTGCTGAAGTTGGCTCAGTAAAGGATCAGCCTGAGGAGGGTATGAGGTCTGAGCTGAGCAGAGGAAGATTCATAACTTTCATTTTTACCTCAATTATGCTACAAATGTTAGGCCTATAGAAGAGAACAATATATTCACAATTGTTACACCTGAAATAGCTGTCCCTCACTAATTTTGTTACTTTAGCAGGGCCATTTCAGAGGATAAGTCTGTGTTACCAGAGCATTTCATTAACAGACTCAAAATGTTAAGCAGCCTCAAGTAGGCAGGAGACAAAGATCCACTCCTGCAGGATTAAAATGTCACCTTTCTATAAGTCACCTGATAAGTAATGGATGCTCCAACCAAAACAAAATGCTTCCAAGCTATTATTATCTTCTAGTAGCTAGTAAGATGTTATGTATTTTCAATATGCTATATATTACAGAATTTGGATAAAATGGACTTTAGAAACAGAAATTGCAACTGAATAAGAATTTTACTCTTGGAAGACATAATACCAAATGAGGCTACACCAGTTTTATGTAGAAAATCCATAACTGAAGCCAGGAGGTTTATAGCATTGAAATGGTGTAAAACCATAAACTCATGTTATCTTTTTTTACTGTCAGAAACCTGCTGTGGGAAAAAAAATGTTTCTCAACCCAACTGTTTAAATCAGGGCAAAGGCAGACAAAATAGGCTGTGCTGAGAGGTCACATAGACTGTACATCGTCTGGCAAGCAGGCCCCAATACTCTAGACAACACATAAACAAGTGTCTTTTCACAGAGGGACAGAATGGCTCCAGTCCCAAATCATAGCTTCCAATAACAAAGCAGGGAAGTGAAAACTCCAGTTTATTTACAAAATGTACGTGCCACAAATGACAGAGATAAAAGCCTTTCCGAGAAGAAATTCAAGGAACGTCTTAACTTGCAGCCTTAGAGTGCTCCCTTTGAAATACATTAGAAGTGGAGATACGTGTGTGTCACAAACCAGCTGTGAGACTATGGCACAAGGTGATTTGGAACCTTATAAAAAAATAAATGGTATAATAAGAAAAATTAAAGAGTATCTATATCTATCTGGAGGAAGTGAAAGCTGTTACAGGGGCTACAATTTCAGCTTTTGAAAGAAAGCAGTACAAAGGTTTTTCTCAGCTCTATACTTTATAGAGGTCAGCTGCAAAGACAACATAAAAGTCAGGAGGAAGAAGGAGTTTGCCACAGAAAGGAAAATGTGACAGAGAAGAGTGAAAGGAAAACATTAGATGGTCCTTCAAATTTCCCATGTTCTAAAAATTTTTGTGCTATTTTGCCATCCTGTTAATTTCTTTCCATCTCATGACACAGATTTAATTTTCCATGGATATTTTTTTCTAGAAATACATCATATTTAAACCAGAAAAACGTATAATGTGGTTTACAGGTGTTCAAACCTGATTACTCTACTTTCTAGCTTTATGATCCATGAGAAAATTTAGGCTAAGAAACTTTTTTTTTGTGAAATCTGTTCTTCATGTTTTCCTGACAGAAGAAGTAGAACATGCACGAAGTTACCAAAAGTTCTGGTGCCTTTTAGAGCATTCACCTGCACCATTAGAGTCTGATCTCATAGCAATTAATACCTACAGAGACCTGTGACTTGAAGGAGCCTCTCAGTGGCCCAGCTTCTGGAGGGTGCTGAGAGTGGAAGGAGGGACCAGCTGTGCCAGGGAAGTACTGCTGGGCATCAACATGCAAGTTAGGTACTCAAAAATTTGGCACTCAGTGCCCCTTTTTTGTATCATAAATATTTAAATGTAGGAAAAAATCCAGCAACAGAAATTCCTGAGATTTTTCCTACAATGAAAAAAAAAAAAAGAGATAAAGTTTATTTAATTTCACACTTGTCTTTCACTTAACAAAGGCACAACTTTGCATAAGTCCTTTTGGATATTATGTGCAATGTATTACCTTATTTTTGGACAATTGCACAATGACTGCAGCTGTTTTATAGGAAACTATGTTTGAAAAAGCTAATTATATTTCAAGTATTCCAAGGGAAGTGGCCAGAAGAGAGGATAAATGGCGAGGATATTCATCAGGCACTGGCAGGAGCACAAGCATGTTGTGATGGAGGTTTTAACACATTTCAGAAGCCTGCTGCCTGGGATAGTTTTGTGATTACGTACTCGCTCATCTATTTCCCTTTGGTGTTTATGTTGGAAAGATGGCATGTTATTTTGAAAGAAATGAAGAAAAAAAGGAGCTTGCAGAGGAAACTGTAGCAACTAGACCTGATATGGACTAGTTTAACACAGAAACATTATTTTGTATTTTTTTTTTTTATTATTATGTATTATTTTTTATTTTATTATTATGTATTATTTTTGTCCTGAAGTTAGTGTGAGTCTTCCCCTTGGCTCTAATAGACCCTGAATTACACCACGTGTAGATCTTCCTGATTGTTTTGGAAGTATGAAATTTGTAAGGAGGACAGATTGTCCCTTTCAGACCAGAGGCCGGGTCTGCTCGCCACTGTAGACACAGATGTGGCCAGTACCTTCACTGGCATTTCCTTCCTCCTTCCAGTTGTGTTGTGGCTCCCTGTATTTCTTCTGATTCAGACAATTCCTTTGGTCATCACTCAACCAGAGCAGTAAGAAGAGCATTGGAATTTTTGTGATGCTGCATGGCACTCAGGACAAGGCAGGGTCTGTTTCCAAACAGTGAAATACACAACAGTATATTTTTCTTCAGACAAAAATCTGTTGGTATTTTTGTTGTCCAAACATCTTGAAAGAAGTATAATAAAAACAAAAAAACAACAGCAAAACAAAAAGCATACAAACAAAAACTTGGAAAATATTTGGTGGCTGTGAGTTTTTTAAATAAGTAGAATCTTACTAAAACCTCCACCCATGTTTCATGCTTTAAGGAACTGAGAAAACAAATAAAATCACAATTCCTTTTTCTTATAGTGATAGTAAAATTTAACTGAAAGGAAGAAGAAAAGATTTGTATCTGTGGAAACTGCTGTCATTTTGAAAGAAAATCAAAGAACTCTGTCTTACACCCTCCTTCGGGATCAACTGAGTTTCCATAGCATGACAGGATTTCCCCACTGACTATCAAAAACTTTGGTCAACACCTTTTTTCAAACAGTGTGGTATAAACATTGTTAATAAACAGATTGACTTCAAATGTACACGATTTAAAAAAAGGAATAAAACAAAACACTGAGGTCTTCAATTGATGAAGATGAATTGGGGTAAGTGTCTCAATCTTTGTAGGCTGTGCACAGAGACTCAGACAGGGTAGATGAAGACATACTAACATAAAGAAGAGTTACAGTGAATAAAAAGTCTCTGAAAGCATCTGAAATATTGCTTGTACTGTTCCAGTTCACACTGGATACTACTTCCACTCCTCTCTAGGACAACAGTCATGATACAACACAAACAGCTTCACCACAAGCAGGGATGTAACCCCAAATATTGCAAGCCTGAGGCATCCACTACCTACTGTTAAGACCATGAGCTTACAGATAAATGCACGCTTTAGATAAAAGACACACTTAAGAAAAATATTTCTCTTTTGTGCTAGCTTGTAATACCTAGGAAATATGACAACGTGTGTCCTTTTGGGTTAGGTTCAAAATACTTGTCACCACTACATGTAAAAGAGTTCAAAAGAAGGCAGAGGACAAAGGCTATCCAGTTCTCATAGGATCCAAAAGAGACCACAGGTTCACTTGGATTAGAGCTGTACTGGTTTTCTCAGAAAATGCTGTGCTTCAGCTGAAAGTAGAAAAGGGAAATGACACAGATGCATGAAATCCCGCAGTAAAAGACAGGGGAAAGTCCCTGTGCTGGAAGATATTCCAGTATAATAAATAGTTCCTGGAAGAAACCAAAGTCAGCATTCTGCAAGGTAAAAGCTTTTTAGCTACTCACAACATTATTCTATAAATTTAAATTTGAGAGGTCCAAAAGAGATCTCATGGCCTTTACTGCTACTTCACTGGCTCAGAGTTAACAGCTTTCTTAAATTGGTACATGTGAGTCAAATATCAAATTTGAAAGCAATTGTCCTTGCCCAAAGCTGAAAATAAGTTTGACTGTAAAACAAATGTAATTATGTCTCTACAGGAAGGAACACATCCAGAACGATCATGAAGTTGGTTGTAATCAATGACCTTTTCCGAAATACCTTGAACTCTTTCTTTTGTTGATGGGACTTTCTAAAAGTATACTGGGAGCCATAGGTTTCTGGCTTGTACCCATTTTAAACATTGCTTATCGCGCAGTGCTACAATTTGTTATCAGATGACCCTGTGCTCATATACAAACACAACCACTATCAGGCACAGACAGGCTATAATCTGGCAATAACTTTAAAAAACAGAAACAAACACAATGTGTAGGGAATATTAATAAACTCACAGAATTCTGGCACATCATTATTAGACTACTACTAAGTATCTGGAGGGAAGTACAGTAAGACATGATAAAAATCCACATTAATTTCAGTCCTATTCTCTATGACATAAGATGTCTTAAATAGCTACTGTCACATGAAGTGCTCTCTTTAGAACAGTTCAAAATCCTTTAGCCTTATCCAGCTTTTGTGAATGTGAGGATTACCTTGTTTTATAAATTTCTATTGTACAGGCATTTGTACAAAACCATTTTTTTAATTATAACCATTATTCTAGCTTTGGGAGAAATGTCTTAAAAGAAAGACTCTTCCTTTAGCAGATACCATACTAGGATATATTACAGAATAAAATTACCAAATTTCGGAATTCTTCAGTACTTCTAACAGGAGTCCAATTTTTTAAAAGCACTCCCATAGGTAAGGTAGTCTAATTTCAGCAGCTGCCAGCAACTACCATGGTTCATAATGCGGTTTAGGTTGACAATCCTTTACAATATTTCCTCCTCAAAAATGGCACTTCATTATATTAACCTTCAAAAGAAAATCAACAAATCACTGTCTGTTTACCCTAAAATGGGGATAATTTCCCTGTGTCATGAGAATTTAATGAAAATAAAATCCAGGAACAAGTATGCAGCCATCAGATACTTTAGTGATGGTGTCTTGGTTTGATGTTGGGTACTAAATAATTAGCTGAATAGACAGGAACAGAGAATTTAATTGCAAAGTTCTTTTGTCAGCATAACTTTTGCAGAGTGTGGTGGCTTTCTGTTAATTAAACAAATTGTCTGTATCAAAAAGGTACATTTATATTATTCATTGAAAGCTGCACATGACTTTTTGCAGGCCATGACATGCAAAATACAAAAGCAATAAGGTTCAAATTTAAGCTTGGGTAGAAATGGATTTTTGTTTGGTTTTAATGGTTTTTTGGTGGAGAACAATGTATTTGCCCAGATGTAAATTCGTCTTCCTTGGCCAGTGCATGGATAGTCTTAAATTCCTCCTTTTACATCCCTTTCCATCAATTCATTTGGAACAAACCAGGAGGAAGACCAACCACACAGTCTCCACATACTTGGCCCAAATTTGGGATCCAGAGGTTAGAATACGACTGCACCCTAAAATTCACAGCTGGAATTGAGCAGGGCACAGGGACAGATGTGCTCAATGCCAAGCCTCAGTAGACAGTTCAAATATTTTCTCTTTGTATTAATCTTTAGATTGTTTAAAAAGATAATTGCATCTCTTTTTGGATCAAACCTTGCAACACATTCATGTTATATTACCAAATTCAAAATCCAGAAACTTTGGCCAGCAAGTGTGTGTGGCATGAATAAGGATCGCTTAGGAATTAAGCTTACCACGTGTGGAAAAAAATGGGATTCCATTTAAATGGTGCTTGTTCTGTCTAACCTTATCCCTCAAGCTGATGCAAGAGTTCCTGGAAAACTTCAAGCTTTGACATTTTACAGATAGGCTTATTTAAGAGAGCATGGAAGATTTTAAGCCACTCAATACCATTTTTCTTAGATATGTGAGGCACATTCCTTTTTTTAAAGATTTCAGTAGCTTATTTGCAAAATTAGTCGAAAAGAAACAACATTGTTCAGTCAAAAGTTTAATTTTAGAGAATCCAATCTCTGGATTGACCATTTTTCTGGATATATTAATGCGGGTACTCTTCTCTCATCATTACCGTGACATCATTAATTACAATATTCCAACTGACTAATCAGGAAGGAGGTTGTGCCTAAACTGGAAGAGGTTATGACTCTAAAGCATTGTTATCTTTTTCTGCTAAGGAAAGATTGGTCAGGGAACTCCCACTCAGGAATCCTTTCTTTTGTGAACTGAAGGGAGGCTGAGGTGCTTGTTCAATTTGCTTTATCACATACATGGGGAGATTGTGCCCAGTGCTTAGGCTGTGAAATAAATCCACTCATTGTCACTTATTACCACAAAATGTTTGTCTTTCAAAAGCATTTGCAAATCTCATGGCACAATTACAAATGTGGGAAAATACAATTTTCCCTAAAGATATTTATTAACTAATACTATCAAAAAGTGATATGGAAAAAAAAAGCAGAAAGGGATATAATGACATTTACATACATGTATATATATATGTGTATGTATTACCAAGATCAAAAAATTGTGTGATAGGAGGATTTCCATGTAGAATAATTTACTGAAATGTCCTAATTAACCCATATTATTCAGCTGAATATGTGTTATAAACAATTTGTATAAGGATAAGAATGGCATGAGGTCCATAAAATCTAAAAAAATATTTTTTATCCGGCAAAATTATAGCTTAAGTTAAAAGTTACCAAATATCTGACAAGAGTTACTTTCCAAATAAATTATTTAATGAAAAGTTAAAGAATTCAGATAATTTTAAAATAATTATTTAATCATCCACAGTCCTACCCTTTATGTGTTTTCTGCTTTTTTCTTGAGTGATGTCAAGACAATCAAAAATTAAAAATAATTAAATTTTGAATTTAAAATATGTTGATATATTTTAGTATGCTCCTAAAATTTAAATAGATGATCTTAGAGAATTTGATACAGAATTTTTTTGAACAAATTTTACTTTCATTTTTACCTACCACATTTATAGTCTGCTACATTTGACTTCTGTGGAGTCAATCCCCTTGTTTCCTAATAGAGATAAACATAGATATATTAGTTCTTTGACAATGAAAATCCTAGATTAAATTTAAAAAATAATACTTCAGATCTAAAATGTATTGAATATTAATTTCCCATTTGGGATTTTATAATTGAGCTTATTTTATTGGAAGTATAGGCTTGGAAGGCAGCACGGAAATCTACAAATAACAGGGAGTATTAACTAAGAATAAAATGGTAATGTCCCCGCTTGTATATGGTATTAAGGAAATAACTACTCCAATACTATGTCTGGTTCTGATGTTAACATTTCAGAAAAATACATTAAAGGTTTGGAAATAATTTTTGAAAGTAAGGGAATAATTTGAAGTTGGAAAATAGGCCTTGAAAAAAGAGGCTAAAAAAAGAATCTATAGAACTTTTCAAAGTGACTGGGAAGTATTTGGACTACAAATATGTACAAAAGGAATACACTTTTGATAGTAGACAGTGCTTTAGTATACCAGGAAAATCATAAAATGTTGAGGTGGCTGGAAACTCATGGAATTTGACATAACTGGAATGCTTCTCTAATTTACCCATAGGAGTATTTGACATGGTGTTATTCTGAGGTTTTTATGATGGCAATCAAATTGAAAGTTGATGATGTTTAAGATTTGGGAATGCCAGAGTTTGGATTAGTGATTATTAATAGCCTCCTCTGACCCTAAAATATAATATAATGGTCTCCATAGACATGAGAAGTTCTGTAAAAAATATTTTTGTCCTTAAAAGTATGTGAACCATAGATTATTCCTACATTCAGATGTTAGTAACTTGCTCCTCGTGGCTTTGAGGCTAATTGGCCAGAGTATGAGAGGTACTACATTCTTCTCTTTAGCAAATTCAGTGTTTTAATTTTAAATAGTTATTCAAGTCTGCATAGCTGGGTCTAGTCAACTAAAGTCAGTAGAATCATTCTTTTGACATCCTTACAGTCATATGAGTTATTGCTCGTGGTATTGTATTTTTCACTTCCTATGAAAGCACCAGGGTAAAAACAGCATTGTTAGCAGAAAATTCTATTTCTGCATAGGGGGTGCAAACCACTGGATTTTGATGCACCATCTTCATTTCTTTTACATACTGAACTTCTGCAACGTTCTCCCGTCGGGGTCCCTCCCTGTTCCATGTGGTCCTGGGAGAGCGGCCCTGGGAGGGACACACGGGGTTTCCCTGGCCCTGGTCAGCCTCGTTCCCCATTGGTTGTTTTGTGTTCCCCTGCGCGGGCAAGGACCCTCGGGTCCCGTGATTGCCTCAGTTCCTCGGCAGAGCCCCGGCCATGCGGCTGGAGAAATAAACATCTCTGAAACAGCTAGCAAGAATCCGTCCATAGATATTTCTTTTCCACGGGCCTCGTTGTCTGATACATGTGTTGCAGTATCCCCACTGTGACATTCTCCCTTTAAAGGGTTTAGATCCAGGAGATATATTTCTCAACTGATCTAAACTGACACATGGCTGTTAAAGTAATTGCAATGTTGATTTCATTATCCTGAGAGATGGATTCTCAGACTGCAGAAAAGTGAACCTGAAAGAAACAGGGGAACTTTCCTTTACCCTTTTCCTTTTTGTGTTTATTTTTCTCCTGCTTTTCTCTATTTCAAATGGCATATCTAAATAAAAGAAAAAATGTATCCGTAGGAAAATTACCAAGTGATCTGCAGATGATAGTTTTTTGTAAATGTAAAGGTAAGGGCATTTCCATTTACCGAATTTAAATGCATTCCAAGTGGCACAGCCAGTACAGTGTCAAGTTTTTCGCTGTGATAAGGCTCGAGGCAGGAAGCCATGAGAGGTCAGGAAGGAAGCACTATTAGGCCTGAGAGGGGACCAAACAGCAAAGGGAGCAGCAGAGCCTCTTATATTTAGGCTGTGTAGCAGCTGTGCTCTTTTCCAGAGATGAACAGCTACGAGTGTAAAATCCCACCTACTGTCTCTTTAAACTTACTGGGGAGAAAATATTCCTTGTTTGCTGTGCTTGTCTTTTGCTTCTAGCAACTTTTTAAGGGGAAGAGGGAAGCAGGGGAAGGCAACAGGGAAAGTAATATTCCACATAAACATTTCTTCTGGGATGCAGACCAGTTTGTTTATAGCAATTTAGTTTGACCCTGGGCACACCAAAGGAAATGGCTTTAATGTTGGTTTTGCTCCATCATGCCAGAGCTGGATCCAAGGCATGTAGTTTGCACGGGTATGTTTCCAAACATCACCAACATCACCTGCTTCCCGATACACTCCCCAATGGGAAATAGGTCAGGGAGCAACTTAAGGAGAAAGGGAAAGCTCTAACCAAATTTGGCTTGTAAAAGAGCTACCTACACTGGGAAGTCCAGGGTTGTTGCTCTGTATTACACCCCCAAAGGTTTTCAAAGTAGTTTAGTGAGTCCAGCTAAACTGGGCTGACAAAGTCATTTTCCCATCCCATGAAATGAGGGAATTTATATCATCATCCTGTTCCATGCTGTGATGAAATAAAGATATTTTACATTTACCCTTGAAAATGAGAGCAGCAGGAGATGTTCTTGCCTACTTGAGTGTTCATTCATTTCCTATTTCATCTAGGATCTATTCATGTTGAAAATCTTGCTCTGGTGTTCACTTATATTGGGGAGCGGGGGGTATTGGAGGTAACCTGGCAATCTGACTTCTGGTACTTTAGAGATGTTATCTCTAAAAAACAGCTGATGCTGAAAGAGATGATCTTAGAATAGCTGATATCTGGTAGGACAGCCATGAAGGAGAGGACAGATCCATACCAAAGCCAGGAATCATGATAATATATGAGACTGGTTAATATTTGTCCTAGGTCTTGTTTATTCTTCTTATTTTCTTGTTCAGAGAATATCAAGTAGCCTAGAGAGTGTTAGTGTCTTTCTTGGTTCCACTGTGAATTTTATAGGATTTTGCCTATTCCTCTGATTTTAAAAATCATCATTTTCAGAATAAAAAGCAAGCAAACAAAAGTGTGTTCTGTTCAAATATTCCTCACTAGTTCTTAAAGTCAGTTACTGTAAAAATATATGACCACATCCTAGCATTTCTATGACCTTCAGGCACAGAGAGACTTTAATTTTGTTGCTACTATTTTATGCTTATATAGTTAAATGGAAGCCAAACCATTTACTATTGTACGAGGCCATCCAAAACATAAAGGGTGCAAGCCAGTGCCCACTACATTTAATGAAAGCGAGATATCAAAACCAGCACCAGCTCCAAAAACCTGTCTAAAATTACAGTTACTCACAGTAGTAAACTTGTGCATGTGCTTTAGGATCTGCGCCCGACTCTGTGCACAGGAACTCATTCCCAATTAACCGGTGGGATTGTTCAAATGTACTCTCTTGAATTATGGAAAAATAACCAAGAAGCTTGTCCAACCTACAGCAGAAGAGATCAGTTCAATAGGAACATAAAGAAAAAATCAGTACTCAAGAAAACTGAAAATACCTCTCAAACGCAGGATCATTTCATACCTTTGAGGAGTCAAAGCTTATTCCTGCCGGAGAAAGGTAAAAAGAAGTTCACTTTTGTGAAAATATATTACCTACCTGTGCTTCCAAGGTCAGTGAGACCTGTCCTGCATTGAATAAGTACTGCTGGAGCAGAAAAAGCAGACTGGGAGGTAGCTTTAACTTATGAACTACTATTTAGTTGCTAAACTGCCCATGGAAGCAAAAATATAGAGCTAAATTAATGAAAAATTACTTCATGAAAAACCAAGGTATATAGTCATGTGATTCCATCACCATAACCATTTTCATATGGAAGTAAGAATGAATTTGGTTCATGGCACGACATTTGTCTAAAAGTAATTCTTTTTTGCTGCCATTAACAGCAAACTTGTGCAATGTTATTGTGTGGCACTAACTAATGGGAAAGTTAGTGGAGCCTGACAAAATCTGGCCCAATTTTAGATTAGGTTTTGAGTAAAACTAGGACAGTTTCTGGCATGATCTAGAGATTTTTTATTAAATTGGAACGGAGGCAAAATTGGGTTGGTCCACCTAGAGCTCAAAATGAATTTTTACACTTACTTGAACATCAAAGTACAGTTTAAGAGCAAGCCAAAATAAATGAATTGAAAGTATATCCACAAATCCTGCAAGTCAGAGCTAACAAGGTCTTTAAAAAGCTTTGCCAGCTATCATTTGCTATGCATACAACTCCCTATGTATGCACCAGCTATATAAAGTTGATGCTAATTCATCATGAAAACAATATTTTGTTTACAGTAAGTGGTATGTTCAAAGGCACGATCAAGTTCAGCCTAATTTGTCTTCCCATAAATTAAATCTCACTGATTTACTTGCCCTCTACAGGTACTTTTCTCCTTGTATAGGTGGCAGAGTCCTAGTGTAGAGACAGAGACATATTCTGTTCAAACCCAATATATGTCTAATTTGCCGAGTAGACAGTTCTTCTCAATATTATGGTTCACAAACACATCTCTTTTCCTCTCCAAGTAGACAGTTAAAAGATATTTTTCGTAAGATTACACTCAGCAGCATTTACTCTGTACATTGACTGTAATAACTGATTAAAAATGATAGGGTGAAATGAAATTCAGATAACCAAGCTAGAGGACAAATGATCCAACACTGTAAAAAAGTAACAGCACAGTGCTGTTTGGAGACCATTTTAGAAATATCTTAAAGAATATATTTATGTAAATGGAAAGAGGCTTCATTTTGTAACTTCTTTAGTCCAATAATTAAGTTCTATGAGCTCTCCCTGATCTTCTTATCCCTTCTTTTTGTCTTCTTAAAAGTCAAATATAAGTTGATTTTCTTGGTTTGAATCATAGCTATTGAATTTGTTCTGTAAAAAAACATTTTCAGACCAGATACAGCTATTTACCTACTCCCTCTTGCAGACCTGGTTTGAAAAGTATGCCTTACTTAATTTACAGAACCAGAAGAAATCTCAACTAAAAATGCCATTTCTAAAAATAAGAGCAGCTGGATTAAACATTATCCTTCTCCTGTTGAAGACTGTCTGAGGTTGTCTCATGGATGTGGTGGTGACAATCTAAGATATGGCAGCAGTTTGCCTCTTCTCTCTGTCTTCCAGAGACAGCTATCCCCAGAGCATGTACACACTCTTTGGCAATTTCAAATGATATCCTCTCATTGAATCAGCTGACAAGGCTGACACCCACCACTGTGTTGCACTAGGGACTAGAAAGGCTGAGGTGCAGGCACGCATCCCTCCTGCTACCCCTCCACAGGTGCTCACCTCTGTGTTTGTACATCCACCAAAGCTAGGTCTGCCACAGCCCATAAATCTGAGCCTTTCCAGAAAGAGCAGAATACTGAATGATCTTCCACTCCCAGAGCACTTCTTCACTAGTTTACCATAAAGATGAAACCCCTTTTCCTCCTGCTTGGAGGCTGGAGTTGGCTTAATAAGGGGTATAAAACTGTAAGGTGAAAGATTTAGTGGGCATATTGTTTGCAATTAGCATTTGGTTTGGAATTCTAAGGAGCTTTCAGGAGACTTACCAGATAATGATCTGAAGTCACAAAATTCCTCCAGGCATTTCTCCATCCCACTTTGTGTAATACCATCTTCTGTGGCTGCTGGCTACTTCTAAGCCAGGCCTCCCTAATCTGTTCTTAAATGCTTTCATCACCAGATTGCTTTGTGTTTTTAAGCAAAGTGAAATTCAGTGCTTGAGAAAAGTGCAAGGATGTTGATATACTGGATACCAGCTCTAGCAAAATAAGTAACAGCATTCATAAACTTTCCATAAGGAAGAGAAAATGAAGTCGTTAGGTATCATTTCAGTATCAGACATGTTACACACCCTCTCCACTTACTTAATAACCTAAAATTTTGCTTATATCTTCCTAGACATCTGGTGCAGACCACAGATAACCACAAACATTTGGAAAAACAGGTCACAATATTCTGCATGAGATTAATGATCTAAGCAGACCTAATTTTACGTAAATGTTGAAAACACTCACCATCCCCCCACACACGTGTTTGATGGTCCCATATGCATCAGCAGGCATGATAATTCACTGTCCATCACAAACAGGACACCAATTGAGCTGACAGGTAATAGAAAAAGAGATTATTTTTTCTAGGGTTTTCTTTTGTTTTGTTTTTTTGGGGGCTTTTTTGTTTGGTTGTTGTTGTTGTTGTTTTGTTGGGGTTTTTTTGCAAAGCCTGAAAAGAACTGAATGATATTATGATAAGCACTAACAAATATCAAATAAGCAGAGAACAGCTTAATTTGGAAAATTTCCTTGGTTCCTTTTGGTGAAGTCACAGATATCTTTTTGTCATTAATACCGTAGTTTCACCCCTCAAAAAAGTAATTTGCCTTCCTCTGCTTTTAAAGGCAAAATCAGAGATTTGGGTACCATAAGGTAGTACTGAGTGTAGAAGACTGATGAATGCAGCCTTGCAATCTCTTGGCAGAACAGCAACAGTCACATCTTCCTGGGGCATTCAAGCAAGGGGAGTTAGGGAGGTAAGCAGGTAACCCAGACAGGCATGGAAGTATCATCTCTCATTCCAACCAGCAATAACAGATGTGTGGACCATATCTCAGGATCCTGAGTACAGCAGAACAGCTAATCTTCCTAATGTGTGACCATCTTGAGAGAAACCTTACTCCACAGAAGTCACTTTATTTTTGGTATTTTCTTAGTACACAATTATGAGTGAAGCTTAAATATTCTCCATTCACACTGAGATTTTCACATGGGAACCCAAGATATCATCACTTTTTTTGTTGTCTGGTACTGAGTTATTTACCGGGATATATTCCTGAGAACTTTAACAGGAAAGAACAGTAGCTGACATCTGGCAGAAATATAGACAGTTATGTAGATTATAAACAGAATGATCTATCACTTTTAGCAAATATATAGCAGAACAAAAGACATTAAGTAGAAACCTAAATGGCAAAACATCGATGGCAGGAAGAGATCAAAGAAATCCTGCTCTTTGCTATATGAATAGAATAGGTGAAATTATTATACAAGGAAGAGTCTTATATAAAATTAGCATTGATATATTTATCCTTGTTTTGAATGCAGCTTTGTTTGAACTGAGAAAAAAATAATAAAGTGGCCAACAGTGCTTGAGTGAGGGTATCCTTTATTGCTGTATTATGTTTTCAGGAAAGATTGATTTCCACCCTCTCCTTTTCTTGTCCCCTGCCATTAAACATAAAGGTTTACTCCACTAATACATTTTTATTCATTTGAAGGCATTGAATAGAAATATTATATAGAGGTTTGAGGTAAAATATATGGAGAAAAACATTTCCTTCTTAAGAAGTACATTAAAAAAGCACATCTTAATAGAGCACTATGTGCTCTAGTAAAAAAAAAATATTACAGGACTGCCTTATTTCTCTCTTTTAACAGTGTTCCCAGATAGAATTTCTTCACCTACTTTTTTTTCTAGGTATTATCAGTGTAAACTCAGTTGTTAAAACAAATACAAAAGACTCAAACCAGAACCTGCAATCAAGATAACTAAATTGTATAATTTTTATTAGATTAATTTTGTTATAGGAGCAGTTGTAAGCAAATGGATGCTATAACTTGATACCTGAAGGCTGCATTTTGAACACTAGCAATCAGTTCTGCTGCTCCCACAATACTAATGCATTGGCACTTAATAAAAGTTACTGTAGATGCAAGATATTATTGATGTTTGCCTGTGCCTTTGTGCCAGAGTGGTGCATTAGGATCAGGGAAGAAGAATGTTTGTGAATGCCTCCTATATTTCAATAGAGGGTCCAGACTATACTGTTGGCATATACGGCTTTAACCAAAATGGCTGATTTTGTTCTGGCCTTGTGGTGCCCATACAGACACGTATCATTTCACACTGGGGTTGGTAACCTGACACAGGGTGAGAAGGGTCAACACAGGACCATGAATTCTGCAGATGATTCACTGATGTGTCTGCGGCAATGTCTTAGCTGGACAAGCTTCGGTTCTGACTTAGTTTTTGTGCATGAAGGGGTTTCAACATAGGAACTGTGAAACTGTTCAGAATAGTGTAACGAGAGTCCAGTCACACTATTCTCTATCAGGATTTTATTTCTGTACTCTGAAGAATTTTATTTTACAGTCTCTTAAAATTCACATATGTGGGGCCTTGCTATGTAAATGAAGTGGCCTCACTAAAAATACAAAAGTGTAAGTTGGATGATACCATTCCCAAATACCACATGAACGGTTGCTAAGATGAATAGGTTGTACTTCAGTGGCTCTAATGTCTGGTAAAAGGGGTTTCATTTATGAAAGTGAAACAATTAGCTCTTCCACATCTTCCTAACATGCAAAGCATAAAAAAAGCGAGTTGGATAATGCAGGGTATAACGCATTTTTAAATTTGCAATAGGGACAAACTGAAGCAAATCAACAGTCTACCTACACCAGTGTGGCAGTACTCATAAAAGGCAGGTGTGGTCTGAAAAGAGAGCTTAAGAAACCCTGAAAGATTCATTTACAGAATAAAATACACAAGTGAAAATCCCTTCCTAACTGCTTTCAGCATAAAATTGCCCTCTATTTAGAGGAAGCAGAGTTCAGAAATCTTTCAGGCCTCTGGGGTTTGGTGTGCATTTAATTATCACGCTATTTATTTAAATTATCTATAAAGAGGGGCTGATGCTATTTAATGAGTTATGTTGTTTTTTGTGGCTCAGTAAAAATGATATGTGCCACTAACTTATATCAACAGCTGTTTAGAAATTTTCTGTCACTCCTAAGAGAATATACAGTTTTGTGGCTATTAGAGCATTTCACATGAATATCAGTACTGTATTTTTAAAATTGAAGCTTTTTGATATCATGAGGACTTTTATGACTTTCTGTTCAAATTCATCAAGTAGTTTTATATTTTATTTTAACAAGAATATACAATGCAAATAAAAATAAGGACTTGAGTAACATTTGTTTTGTTTTTCCAAATGTAAAAAGAAATTTCCAAATTTCCTTTCTTGCGCAAAATCAGAATTTTTCCTCAAGGCTAGATATGTTTTTGCTATTGTTTTATAGTTAGACCTACAGGCCAGCCCAAATTTTCAGGGACCATATATATATATATGTAACCTACTTCAGGTCTTGAATTAGGTTTTTGATGACAGCCTCTCCAGGTTCCCTATATAATAGATTCCTTCTGAGAGTCACTCAGATCAAGTGCTTGAAAGAAGACACTGTGAATATCTCCAAAAGAAACTGGTTCTGCCCTCCACCCCCAAAAAAGCCCTACAATATAATGGAAGGAAATTCTGTAGAAATAGTAAAATCTTAGCGTATTATAAGGTCTTTGGAAGGTTTCTTCTCTTTAGCTATGCAAGTTTGTTAACTTTTTTTTTTTTTCTGCAGAGGTCTTTTAGTCCTTGGCTGCCAGCCATGGTAAAACAGCTGAACATCTTGATTATCAACAACTTCAGCTGTATTTCCATCCTAGAAATAATTTCTTTCCTGACTCAGGTGGCAATTCAGCCACAGAATAACAGGAAAATGAACTTATGTTTCCAAAAGAGTATAAAACTTCTGACAATCACGCTTCAGCAAGAAACCTGACCTGAAATGTGAAGTTCTGCACTTCAGTTTTAAAACCAAAAGGCTCAGAAGGTGCCAAATCAAATTCATTCTTTGTATAAAATTATGTCTTTAACCTCCTGAGGCTTTCTTTCTAACAATGATAGCAATAGTGGGAAATATACTGATTCCTTTCAGTAAAAATGGATGTGATTATCAGAATACATCAGAAGTTATTAATGAAATTTAACGCTTTTGAGGAAAAATGTTCCACTGTCCAATCTGAGAGCAACATATTACTCTGAATGCAAGAGTGACTGGAGATTTTGCATTAAATTCACCAGCTGTGAATGACAAGCTCACCACCAGCTGCTTCTGTCTTTTGAAATTTGGGATTAATAATATATATCCTAGATCAGCAGGTCAGTCCTACAATAGTATTATCCTTCATCATCTCTGAACTCAAATCATTAGTGCATTTAGGGAAAGAGGATGAAGAACTAATGAGGAAGTGTCATCAAAAACCCTCCCCCATGAACTGAAAATGGAATATAATTTTTAGTAGTATACCCGTGAAGTTGGTTGTTTTTTCAAACCCTGGAATTTGAAATTCTGTTTAAAATACCTACACAGACACTGCTTCTGTTTAAAATGATGTACAAATATCACCTCTTAAGAGAAGGTGTTAACTTCTAAAAGATGATCTAATTGCCAAGCTTTCATGGTTTTAATTTAAATATCATGGCCTTTATAAATTAAGCATAAAGGCTGGGCCCTACTGTGCAGATGTATCATTTCATTACTTAATCAGAGATTAATTAAGAAGAGAATCTAAATAAGAATTGGAAATCATCATGCTGTTTTGGGCAGGATTCATTGGCCTCTATTCCATGCAGCTGTTTTCTCAAAAAGCATTGCTAGTACATGCCGACGCTTATTAAACAGAATGTTGGTATATGACTGCCCCTAAAGGACACCTTTTTAACAGCAATGAGTTCATTTGTCCTTTTGCTATGAACACTGATCATAAAGCTAATATTCAAATATGCTCTAAACACTAGAGAATTTTGTCAAGTACTCCAACTTTTGTCAAATAAGCAATTTTATCTAAGGAAAAATCATTTGTTTTCTTACTGGTGGAATTGTCAACAGTTACCATAAAACTTCAAACTTCAGGCTGGGTTGCCTAGTTCTGTTTGATCTAGCTAGGAATTCAGTTTCACAAGCTCGAGAAGTGGCCCATGGGAATCTCATGACGTTTAACAAGACCAAGTACAAGTTGCTACACCTGGGTTAGAGCAACACCAGCATCAACACAGGCTGGGGGAAGAAGAGATGGAGAGCAGCCCTGCTGAGAAGGACATGCAGGGTGCTGGTGGGTGAGAGGCTGGACATGACCCAGCCATGGGCACTCACAGCCCAGAAAGCCAAATGTGTCCCGGGCTGCATCCAAAGCAGCGTGGGCAGCAGGGTGAGGGAGGGGATTCTGCCCCTCTACTCTGCTCTGCTCTGGTGAGACCCCACCTGCAGTGCTACATCCAGCTCTGGGGTCCCAGCACAGGAAGGACATGGACTTGCTGGAGCAAGTCCAGAGGAGGGATATCACGTTGATCAGAGGGATGGAGTACCTGAACTATGCAGAAAGGCTGAGAGAATTGGTATTGTTCAGCTTGAAGAGGGAAAGGCTTCAGATTGACATAATTGTGGCCTTTCAATGTCTGAAGGGATCTTACAGGAAAGATGGAGAGAGACTATTTGCAAGAGCATGTAGTGACAGGACAAGAGGCAATGGCTTCAAACTGAAAGGGAGTAGGTTTAGATTAGATATTAGTAAGAATTTTTTACTGTGAGGTTGGGGAGGCACTGAAACCGGTTTGCAGAGAGAGTTTGTGGACTCTCCATCCCTGGAAGCATTAAAGACCAGGGTGGATGGGACTCTGAGTAACCCAGTGGAAGGTGTTCCTGCCCATGGAAAGGGGGTCGGAACTATATGTTATTTAAGGTTCATTTCCAAGAGGGCTGATTTAGATTAGATTTCAGAAAGAAATTATTTCCTGTGAGGGTGGTGAGACACTGAAAGAGGTTTCCTGGACAAGTTGTGGATGCCCCAACCCTGAAAGTATTTAAGGCCAGGTTGGATGGAGCTCTGAGCAGCCTGATCTAGTGCAAGGTGTCCCTGCCCATGGCAGGGGGTTTGGAAATAGATGATCTTTAAGGTCCCTTCCAACCCAGGCCATTCTATGATTCCATGATATTCTTTTACTAAGAACAAAGAAACACAAGTCCACTACAGACTCCCAGCATCACTAAGGTTAGGTGCCTGCACTTAAAGGGCAGGAACCATCCTAACAAAATTCAATCATCTAAGGGCAGTTATCTACTCCAAAGTTCCTTGATGCAGATGGAGATTCCCCTTATTTAGAGACCTACTTTAGTCTCAGTCTGAGACACAAATCACCTCTGGCTGTAGAACGACTATTAAGCTTCAGAAGTTCCTGATGAAGTAGATTTCCTTTTTCCCTTGCAGCATATTCTTAGGGCCTTGCTTAGTGTCCAGCCCACAACACAAGCTGGGCATTAGGGACTCGTTTTGGTTCATGGTACTGGAAAGAATGAGCTTAATTAACCAGAGCAGGGTAATTAGAAAACAGACAGGGGAGACAGAAGAGAGCTGGAGAAAGTGAAACAGTATCATACAACTCTGTAGGGAAAAATAGTGTCCCTGTTAAAACTAGGCTAATAAATAGATCAATTGATACAAGCAGAAAGCAAAAAAGATAACAGGCATATATGGGATTTCTCTTGAAAGTTTCATGCATCTGAAAGATTGACTGTTTTTCCAACTTCTTTAGTTGTCCTAATATAAAATATTCCCTCTATTAAGTTTTCCTCTGACAGTCTGAGAATGCTGTAGAGAAGACAGTGAAAATATATCCTTCTTTATGGTTTTGGTTTTATTTTTTCTTTTCTTGCTCCTATTTTATGTAATAACTTTAAATATAATAGTTTTCAAGAAAAGATTTTGATCTCTTGAGGTCTCCAGAAATTTCATTTTGTGTTTTATAAGCACAGTAATATTAATCTTGGCGTAGTCTTATTTAGACCTTTTAAGATTTTTCTTCTGCTTACCTAAAATTGCCTCTCCTTTCATGGTTGGAAAATATATAGTCCATTTCAGTCAAGCCATTGTGTCTTGTTGTCATGTGTAGAAGTGTTCACACCAAGTACCCTGAAGTCCTTCAGCCACTCTCCATAAATTCCCTTCGCAGAAGTAGAGTGGCTGCTGCAAAAGTGTTTAGAGCACAGCATTGCATTTCTAATTTACATAATTCTGTATCAGAACCTCTCTTCCTGAATAAAATGAGAGACTAAGCAGGTTAGGTAGTTAGTAAGAAACCTTAATTAGATACCTGAAACTGGAGAGTGTGAATGTTCTTCCTGCTATTAAATATAGAGTATGAACAGCTTTAATGAGGAAAGCTATTTCAGTATATAATCTTCTTTGTAGTGGCATTATGGCAGTAAGGTCATGACAAGCTTTACACAGGAATTTAATAACCTTATATTATTAAGCCTAACTGGGGGAAAAGAAGACCAATTTTTGAGTCAACAAACTCTTCAAATGTGTTAAAATTGAAAAGTTTCTCTGCATGGAAGCCATTTACACCAGCTCAAGGGGAACCTGAGAAAGCCAGAGGAAGGGAAATGCATAAAGGGTTACTACCTACACAGAAACCATATCTAGCTCAGGAAATCCCAGAGCTTCAAATGTTTGAAGGCTGGGAGAGCATTCAGGAAAACAAGATATACGTTTGCCCTGTTCTTAGAGTTTCCCTTAGGCATTTGCTTTTGGTCACCGCCAGAAATTGGATACTGTGTTAAGCAGACCTTGGTCTGACCTAGAACAGATGCTTTTATGGACTTATTTATGTTTTTTAAGAAATAAACCATAGACATGACTTACAGTTTCTTTTAAATTTTTTTTCTTTTTCAAAAAAGGCACACATTTCACAGTTTAAAAACATTTTCCAGGTGACATTTCAGAGAACTTATTTGTCTTTGCATCCATATAACATTGATAATTTTTCATTCTTTGAAATAAGTTACTTTTTTGCTCAAGGAACACCTAGTTAATAAAAAACAATAGATTTGGAGAGGCATGATATTTTCTAGGGAGGTACTGATACATACTGTTTACTAACAAAGTACTTCAAAGCCTTTAGAATGCATCCTCACCCTTATTCAGCTTGCTGTTTCTCTAAAAAGTTTAGGAGATGAAAGCGGAGCTAATCCGCAATCCACTCACCGTGCTGGTTATACAGGCAGCACCAATACAATGCCTTCTTGATTAGAAGTGAATCAGGTGCAGAGTGCAAGGAGAAGACATCAACAGAAAAGATGTAGATTACTATTGTTTCAGTTGGCAATGGACATCCTCTCAAGCCTAATCTATGCAGTGCTATCAGGTGCTAAAATATTCTCTCGGAAAGTACAGCAGCAAACAAACAGGGTCTTCATTGTACTGCTCCGAAGTATCTCATGTTCGCTTGTGATCACATGCTGTTACAGGGGGAATGTGAAACAATAACATGACAGCCCTGGTGAGCACATTCACAAGATTTACCTGTCAAGAGGATAGCGGACGTGCTGCACTGAAAGGCAGGGATGATAGCTCATTTCCTTGTTTTGTCTTGTTTGCAGAAAACAGGACCATTTGAGGGGCCTGCAGTGGAAGAGAGAGAGAGAGAGACTGGCCTCTGTTTATTAAGCTGTGACTTGATAATTAAGAGAATTTTAATGCATGATCTGTTTGATCTGCAGTTTAGGCCACCTGACAGCATAAGCTGTTTCATGGTTGCTTTATAATTCCATACAAGCACAGTGCTACCTGACAAATGTATTGAAGGCCTTCAATTACTGTAAGCTGGGGAAACTAGGACAAAAGCTGTGCTCAGTGGTATAAACCATGGGCCTGGCATGAAACCTTTACCACATTCTCCTTTTGAACTATCTACTTCCTTAACTAGAATTTCAAGGTCATTTTAAAAAAAAGTGTAAGGCCATGCTTGAAGCACAAAAAACAGGTGTCTTTGCACTAACTCTGCTCTACCTGCAAAAATCAGTGGAGAACAGCAACAAGAATAATTCCTCTTCAGAATCTGGTAGCTACCTAACAGAAATTAATTGACTTACACAGTCCACCAACCTTCAGATATTACCTTTGTAAGACAAGGGACTGCAGGCTTGGGATGCAGACAGACACTTAAGTGAAGTTTTCATTGCCATAACAATTATTAGTATCCACTAGCTAATACTCTTACGAAATTCATCTTTAGACTAAACCTAATAGCTTCTGCTGTAGTGTAAGCAGATTAGATAAAAAACTGGATTGTCCTACGAGGAGAGACTGAAGAAAAAGATTGTTTCTCCTCAGGCTGGAGAGGAAAAGACTGAGGAGAATGTGACCAAAGGTCATCACAAAGGCAGTGAATAAGGAGCATGTGACAAAGCTGAAATGGTCAACCACCAGTTCTGCAGTAGCAGAATGAGAAGAAATTTATTGGCAGTATTAGAAACGGGTTTAAAAGAGGTGAAACATTTCTTTGCACAACGGGCAGTAAACTTCATGAATTTGCTGCCATGAGAAGCATTTGAGGCGGTAAATGACAGCAGGTTCAAAAAGGGGTTAGTCAAATTATAGGGAATAGCTCCATAAACAGGTTCTGAAGGGAACAGGCAGAGACATTGCCCTAGACACCCTTCATGCAACAACTGTGGCTGCTGGGAGGTGTAACAGGAAAACACCACAGGATGTGGTTGGGCTTGCAGGCCTTTCCCCAGACAGCATCTCCTCTTGTCCCGTTGGAGTCAGACTGTGGACACAGACCATAATCTGACCCTGCAGGGCATTTCTCATGTTATGTCATGAGAACTAAACTGGAGCTTCTTCAGTCAGTCTTCCTTCCTCTCAATTTAAACCACAAGCCTGAGACTTATAGGAAAAGCTTAATGTCCATCAGTCAGCTTTCCTTCCTATGGTACCCTCAAAAGATTATGCACTTATGCTTAGTCTTAAAGACCATAAGGAATTGTGTTAATTTTAGTCTTGAAGTTTAGCACATGTGTACCTGAAGTACCTGGCATTCAATTCTTCTGCGAAACAAAGAGAACCAAAGAATTCACATCAGAAAGATAACAGATAAAACCACAATGAATGAACAAACCAAAACATCACTAATTGCTTCCTATTACAAGTAGTCCATCACTTTCCTTAATTGATCTCTCTCTCCTCTTCTTCCATCTTGGACCTTCTCTTACTAGTAACTTTAAAGCTTGCCCGCAAGTTTCTGTCTCTCCTTTTCTTTCTGACTTTTTATTCATCCTTTCCCTACTCATTCTAGCACAGCTACAGGACTAAGGAATGAGGGTCTTAACCAAAACATGTAGTGTTTTGGAGAACTTCCATGGGATCTCTGGATCTCCATCAATGAAGAAAGCAAACAGAATTTCTTGCTCTTCTAAAGGCGCTCATGGCGGTATTTGCAATGTGTTTTTGAGGAGCTTGCAAGGAAATGCTGTGTGAACTCCACATACTGCTAACTAAAGTCCAGAACGCACAGAGCATAAAGATGGATTGCCAAGCTCAGCAGCAACATGCTGTGTATTTGTTTTCACATTTTGTTTGCTCTTTCTAGGTTTTAAGGTTATACTGATATTTAATTCAGACATTAGAGGCTGAGGTGTCTCTCAAACATGCTATATAGGTCATGGATCCACACAGAATCCTGCCTCTGAAAGGGAGTGACCACCAAATGCTCTAAATAGTAATGAAAGAAGTCCCAACTACTCACAGTGCATATACAGAGAAGAGTTTCCACCTAGACCTCTAAATTAGAGGTAGCATATGGCAAGGTTTGCATTTCTTGTAGAAAAATACAATCATATTTGTTGTATAAGCATCTGATTCCTTTTTTGACATGTAGGAACAAAGAGATGAGAAAAAATAATGATTTCTCACATTGTCTAGCTAAGATCTGCTGACTGATAAGCAGAAAGGTGGAAGGAAAAGACATGCATGCCTGCTGTTAAAGAAAAGCCTATTTACACATAATGCTCCAGAGAAATTATTGAACATTTCATCCACACAAAATGCAAGCCCTGTCGCTCTGCCAGGGTCAGCGAGACCTGGGCCAATCCATTGAGTCAGTTCTAGTTATGCAAGTTAAACGGTTTAGTGGTTGCTTTAATTAGGAACCACATCTTGTTTACAAACTCACAGAAAATGGTAGCAAAGAATGTTCCATGCCCATGCTTACCAGCCCCAATGCTTGTCCTAACCCTCATCCCCCAAAAAGGGTTTCTTTGCCTTCTTCCACCCATGCCTGGTAAGTTGCCAGAAACACATTCCAGAGTGTAACAAACACAGGTATTGAAGCATAAAAGTGAGATGTAGCACAAAGCATCTCTTCTGTGAGAATCCCATGCAGGACAAGGACAAGGAAGGCTAAGACATTACTGGCACTGTAAGGAAAACAACAGGAATTTAAATTAAAGAACAATAAAAAAAATTATTCACATCTTCCTACATCTGTTAACAACATCACTGCAAGTGTTTTCATTGTGACATCAATTTTTCCTTCACATAATGCTTTTTTCTCATTCTTATCTCACAAACATATCTGCACCCTCTTCCATGCTGCTCTTTCTTGCAGATAGGAATGACCTTTCATAACCTGTTTGTCCAGGTTCACCTTTACCTGACACACACCCAGGCCAAAGGAACTTTTTAGAATGTTACTTCATTACAGTTCTCAAAACTTTAAACTCATCAAACATCTCAAATACTAAGGATTTGAAGAGTTGCAACGAAAGTGACTTTGTGACCTCAGTCCTCTGCCAAGTTGAGGCACTTGGCATTATTCCAGGTGGCATGATGAAGGGACCAGTTCTGACCAATACCATGGTCAGCCATGTAATTTTGTAGTTTGCAAGTATGCCTAATGAATCAGGAGAATGACCCTTCAAGATGTACTGAAATCCAAAGAAATATACAACAAAATTTGAGCTGCAGCAGGACCAGACATCCTGTTCAGAGAAGTTGTTCTTCTGTGCAGCTTCCTCTCCCCACTTCCTCTTGGCTTCTAGTCCTGTCCTCAGGTCATTAGACCACATCACTTCCCTGTTGTTAGCAGGTTATAAATACTGAGACAGATACATGCTGACATGATACTGATAGCAGTTTGATAGCAACAGCTCTACAATATCAGCTGCAGCACTTGCCTAAAAGTTAACAGAGGTTTGCTGAGTCCCCCTTGCTACTAAATACCAGCTGCAAATTTGCATCTCCTTTTCTTTAAGACTTAAAAGTCTTTTCCATGTTAATATTCACTCAGCCTTATAATTTTTCCTACATGGCTGAAACAGAACACATGAAGATCTGTCAACCCACAAAAAGTACTTTTTTTTGAAGTACATTTTAAAAACCCAGTGGTTGAAAAACCAAAGAGTGCAGCACATTTTATCGCTGGTTAATACTGGAGTTTTAAACCAAAGCATTGCTGATCAATAGTGAAGTACCTAACTCTTAGCTTTATTGATTATGTCTGCACAGGCTTAATTCACAGGTTAACCATCCTGGCTTCCCAGGTCTCTTCTTTGCTGAACTTAGGCACAGCTCGCACAGAATGAAGAGTATCTCCCTATCATACTCTTGATCTTTAAGTCAATCAATACATTCTGAATCTGTGTTGGCAAATACTAGAAAATTTAGTGCTGGTTTAGCCAGAAAGAAAAAGGTTTCTCAGCTTGAGCTCAGTTTTCAGCACAGACCACAAAGAAACATGCTCTTGTTTCTGTCACATAAAAGAGCACCAATGAACTGCTGTTGTTTGATGTTCTCACCTCCTTGTAAAATCACCTGAATTATTTAGATTTTTTTCCTAAAAAGAGAAGTGATTCTTTTTAAAATTGAAATCAGTAACAACATCAACAAAGCTCCCATCAATAAATCACAAATTTCAGGAAAATTTCTGTATGATAAAGGGAAAAATGCCAATGCTGTAACAGATTTCACAGGACACTGCTTGAACACATCCTCTGTATTTGCAGGAGTCCAATCAGCAAGATGTCACCCATCTGACTGAAGAAGTGAAGTTGCAATATGTGCATTAAAATCAGATTCTTGGCAAGCTTTTCAAGTTCTTCTCTAAGTCCATGCTCTGTAATAGCCAGTAGGGATGCTGTCATCAGTTTCAGGTATGGGAGAAGATTTCTGCTGTGCAGAAGTCTGTGGGAGTGAAGGATTTGAGTGAAGAAAAGGAAAAGAGTGGGAATACGCACCCAGCAGTACATCAATGTATCTTTTCACAGCTGTACCAACCAAGGCAAGGAGGGGAGGATGCACAAAAATTTCTCCCGGGTCTTGGTCTGCATTGATAAATGGCATCAGGGATGAAGCTTCTTGTCTTGGTGTACTGTACAGCTTTCTGGAATAGGTTTGCTGGCAAATCATTTGAGAAGGGAAAGAGTAAAAATTTGCAGCCTTACAGACTGCACTCACTGCTTAGATGTGCTGACTGTGTCTGCTTTACTGCCCCTGTCACATTTTTGAGACCATGGGTATGAAATTAGTTTCTGGCACACGCAAGTTTACCCCAGCACCTACGTTTTCACCTTTTGTAAGCAGAATTCAGCACCACAGTGTAACAACTTAAGAACCACAGCAAAGAATGCAGCAGTTGACCAACACTACAGCTACAGACACTTGGGTCTTAACTTTAAGTGAATGTGACCATAAAAAGACAAAGATATTGAAAATCTTGAAAATCTCACAGCCCGACTGTGTTAAGGGACACCAGCTATCTGAGGCAATAGCACAAGGTCAGTTTGCAGGCTGGTGCTGCACCAGCACAGACTCTCTTTTTGCATATCTTATGACTGCTTTCCAAACCTTGGTTCATGATTTCTCCAGTGCTGTCTGGGAGAGAAGAGCCCTGTCTGGTGACTCTCCATGCATCACATTCTGTCCACCCATATCTCCCACCTATGCAATATTAGGCATTCTTAGTTTCTGTATCCAGCATCTTTTTGAGGTTGGCATATTGAGCTGTTGTATTGAACACTGTTCATGTCTTCCAGACAATGACATAAATGGTTTTTAAGATATCAGGTAAATCACAGATGTCATTTCAGAAACTGCTCAAGTTTAAAAATAGGTGTTGAAAACCATCTGCAGAATCATGAGCCTTGTTGTTACTCTCACAAACTCTACACGTTAAAATATGTATCTGTTTCCTGAAGGTGGGGCAAGACATCTATTCCCAAAAGGCATTTCCCTCCTAAGGCCAAGTGACTTCCTTAGATGTTCCATTTAATGGGTGGAAGAAACTGGACAGAAAGCTGCACCGGCCAGGGACTGGCAGTGCTGTGAAGAATGGGGAGAGGTTATTGTGTGAAGTAATAGCTGCGGCTCCCCAAGGAGAGTGAAAGATGGAAGGGAAAAGAAGGGAGGGCAAGTGAAGCCCATGGCAGATTAAGATCTTTTTCTCTCTTTCTTCTTGTTGGCTGCAGCTGGGTCTCACCCACCCTCTGTCTTTAACCTGTCAGCAAGCCAATGCCTGGCACGACGGCCAAGTAATTACTGATGACATGTGAGCAGTATTTTTCCAGATTGGCTTTCCTGCTTTTCTGCAAGAAAAATAAACCAAAAGCTGTACCCCAACAAACATGACAGGAAAAATAACACTACTTGTATGGGACTGATACTGGAAACATGCTGCTCCTCCAGCTGCAGACTGGAGAGAACTACTGCCACCTTCACCCCTCATCGTCTCAGCAAGGAAGGGAAAGATTGAAGGCAGGATGGGAGTAGGGTTCTTTCCAAAGGTCAGCACATCTCTTTTAGTCAAACTCAATGCCACACAAGAGCAGGGAGCAGACAGCAATATAGAAATCACTTGGTATCGCAGTAACTGAGACAGATATTGAACTGCTTGTATTTGGTTTACTGGAAAGTAAAAGAACAGTATCGTTCAATCCTCTCCTCTCCTTTCAACCTGAGTTATATGACTCATTCTGCCATCTTGTAAAGACTAGTAAACTCATGTCTGACCTTTCATGCCAGTGGGTCCTCCCAATTGGTGATGCCTATAAGTCTTTATCAACAAACAAGCTCTTAATTTTAAGATGCGAAAACCAAATATAAAATTTCACTCTATATTAACTGGCCTCAATGATTTGTACAGATCTAGCCTGAAAATGTTACCTGCTGGCCTATGTAATACGTTGTCTTATTTCATCTATTAAAATCAGGACCAAAGATCCCATTATCTGAAGAGAAATCTATGTGCACAAACAAGATGTCATTTCTACCCAGAAGAGTGCCTCTTTTATTTTTAATTTTTACATAGAGCCTTTATTCTATGAGTCTCAGTAGGAGCCACAGAGAATAGATTTCTAACCTTCATCTTCTGCAGACTGTGAGATGCTTGTAATCTCTTTTTGTGGACAACACAAACAGAAGTATACCAGTGGATGGATGGATGGATGGATGGATGGATGGGGTTCATTTGGTGGTCTCATGTCTCTTTTTACACTTTAAGGATGTTTCTTTTCCCTTCATAACTACAGATGCTAGATTCAGTAGAGCAGCCCTGGAAAAGACTCTTTTGGTTATATATTTAGGCCTCCTGGAATATATTTATATTAAAATGCCATTTATGAGTCATGATTGGAAGATAGAAAATCCTAAGTAATTGCATAGATCAATGAGTGAGCAAAGGAATTGGGACATGATTTGCCACAGGCAAATTAACTAATTAATGTGAGATAAAGAAGAAAAAAAATTAAAAATACAAAATGGAAGAAATGGGAAGAATGGAAAAAAATAATTCAAGCAAAAACCGTTAGCAGTTATTGCTACAATTAGTGGTAATTCTGCAAAACTCTATTCAAAATCCCTGTTTTCATATGCTTCTCACTAGAAAGCATTTTCAGGGTAGTGTCTTCATTCTATTCACCAACGAATTTCTTCACTGACATTTTTGCTAACTTATTATGAAATCACTTCAACTATGTTAGAGCCATGCAAAAAGAAAAAGTCCCATTAAAAGAAAAACATCTGTCTAGGTAGGCCTGTGAGTTAATTCAAAATACCCTGCATTTGAAAGCCTCAAATCTGGGGTCTAGTCCTCCAAATGAGACCAAGCAGCCAAAGTACTTATGATAATCAGTGAGATATGTTGTCTCAAAAGAGGCCTGTTAAAACTTTATAAAAATCCAGATTTCCTTGGGAAAAAAAAAGGTGCAAAAGCTGGGCTTGCTCCTATAGAAGCAAGTTATCAAAATAGCATGCTTTAAGATGATTTAAACCAACCCATTGTCCTTAACACCACAATAGAGCAGAACACACACAGCTACTGTTCCTCAGCTGAAGGATAATAACTTCCTGCTGAGGGTTGGTGACTCCTCTGAATGTGTTAACTCATTCATTTTCAGTCACATACCCACATCTGTGAGCAACTCACAAGAAGGTGCTGCCTGTGAAGGAATTTACCTAGCTCTGCTCCCCTGAAATCTTACCCCAGCCATTCTTCTGGTTCCAGTCCTTGGCTCATGCTCCTGGTGGGTGGTGAGCTACTCTCTGTCTAATGGGGCAATTGTCTCTGACCAAAGAGCCAAGCTCCTTCCAAAGCAGTTTCTGAACCACAACAGTTTGTCCACAAATTTTTTAGTGACAAAATATAAACCAGTACTCAGTCTGTGATTAGTCATAGACATAATCTGTAGATGGTACTGTAGCAGGGCTGGTTTAATACAGCCAAAAAGGACAGCCCTGTGAGACAAGCACTGCAGTGTCAAAACAAGAAGGTAACAAGATGCTGTACTCGTGAAAATACTGAGCCTTCCTTGTTTTTTTTTCTTTTTAAAATATATTCCACATACAACTTCGTGTAGAATTATGAAAACATGAGCAGAAATTTAAGGAAAGAAATTGCAGAAGCAAACCTTTATGTAAGACATATCTGTGTTGCTCATTGGCAAGTTTGGACCTTCTTCATTTCTGAGTTGTTTGACATATAAAATCCTGCTTATGAAAGAAAGAAAGAAACGTTTGTGGTAAAGTTATTAAAAAATGAAATTGCTCTTCAGAATATTTGGAAAGATCCTAAATGGTGAGTGCATTTATAACATACTAACGGCAGAGCAGTTATGCCTCATGGTTACTTAGAAAATCCCTTAATTTTATGCATTTACATTATGCTGTCTTCTGCTCTGTGACTCAATGTGCATGTTTCTTCCCAGGCAGTTGAACAAACCCAGTTCCTTGCACTGGAAAAGAATCTACCTAGGCACTTAGCAAAAAACAGGTGCTGTAGATATGCTGATGTGCACAGAGTCAAGGGTATGCACTTGTTACAGTGTATATGTCTTCTACTTTTAGTTCAGGCTGTAGAGCTCATACTGATGTCTGAAGAGGCCTCCTAGAAACAGAGACTAGACAGGAGTAAGGGAATAAAAGTAGGTATTTATTTGAAAGGCCTTCAGAGGTACCCCTGGGGAGCCAACGGCTACTGCCAAAACGGACCCCAAGATGGATGGCAGGTCACGAGTTCTTCACACTTTTATAGGTTTGGTTCATTTGCATACCAATTTAATTCTCCAGTTAAAGCTTCAGTTTAACAATGTAATTTCTCCTCTGCTTGCCCTCCTTTAGAGGCTCTTTGGTTTATACACTTTTTGGGCCTAGGATGGTCTGGGTGTCCTTGAAGAGCAGGCCCAGAGAGGCTTTGTTATGTTTACCTAGCACAAGAGAGCAGAAATTAACAGGCTACAAGAAACTTCAGAGTTACACACCAAGCAGTACAGAATATGAAAAATATAAAGGTTAAAACCTAAGGCATCAATACTTCAAATATCCAATGTAATCTCTAGTGTGTCGGCCAGCCTAGCAGTAACTACCATCCCTCTTAAGTACATCTATTCTGGCAAGCGAGACTTCTTTTCACACTGCTCCCCTAAAAAATGTTTGGAAACCGTTCCACTGATGCTAGCATCCACATGATGCTAAATAGGCAGAGTTTCGCTTTTGGTTCTTCAACTCAGCAAATAACTGGTTCTTTTCTAAGTGGATGGTTTCTTTTTTGGAAGCTTCTTGTTTCTCACTGCCATTTCTCACAAGAAAGAACATGTGAGTAAGGAGACATACAAGAATTTGTCCTTAGTAAAATAAATCCCAGTCTTTCTGCTCCAGCCACAGTGTGCTTTTTACACAGTCCTATTGAGCATAGAGGTACTGGGATGAAAGAGCTGTCTCTCCAATATAATAGGCAAATGTAGATGATTTCTGTATAGTAACATGAAAGAATCAAAAGAGGATAAATAAATAAATAAACACATACATAAATAAATGTACTGAGAAGAGTGTATGGCAGGCTCTGTCCTCTCAGTTATGTTTCCTCCATTGTCTTTTATTTTGCTTATGACCAAAGCCTCCCAAAGTCTTTTCCCTGCAAGTATCACATCCTCTTGCATGAGCCCTATTCACCTGAGCTGCAGCAAACTCTAAGCCATAAGATCACATGAAGTCTGGGTTTACACAGGATAGAGAAACCTCACTTGGAATTTTATTACGGTTAAAAGATTCAAATACTGTATGAGGTTTTTTTTCTCTCTCTCTCTCTCTCCCCTCCTTCCAATCCTTATTTTCCCCCATTTTATAACACTAACAAGTTGGATTTCAGGGTGTTAATAGAGCACTGAGCAGAATTTTGGAAGGTGTCCAGCTCTACACCCCACCCAGATGAATACCTGGAAGCACACTGTTAACATGGCTATCCTGCCAGACCAAAATCAAGTGTGGAACAAATGTTGAAAGGATGCCCTCTGAAACAGGTAACCACAGGACTGACACAGCAATACTTTGTTTACAGTTTTATACCTCTCTGGTAAATAATTTCATTTTACTCTACAAATCCTTTTGTGGTAGGACCAGACATGTTACAAGCAAGTCTTAATGTTGTCTGTTTTTAATGTACTTTATCTTGCTATTTTCTAAAGCAATCTGATATTTTGGCAAAACATAGGAATTGATGAAGTTTAAAATGTAGGATTTTGCAAGACTATCTAGTATCAGCTGTGCTGCCCAGTATCTGGCTAAAAAATTATAAAGCATTTTCTTTGTATGTCAGCACTAGGAATGGCTGGGGATTTTGTAGAGTATAAAATGTTTCATGTGCATTGTGTGTACTTCAAAAAGCTTTCACCAAATCCAAGGCAGGCACCCAGTGGTATTCTTCATCCACTTCTACACACTAATTTAGAGCCAGGGATGTTAGTCCTCTCTTGGCTCTATCTCCAGTATGCTGCAGCACAGGACTCTCTGCTTCTGAGGTCTAAGGTTTGAGTGTAGCACCTCCAACAGTACAACTCATCATTTATGCCAGAGGAATCTCTAAAATCCCTGGCTCCAAAAACACTGTTCAAGGCTTTCTGGTCCTGTACCATGGAGTGAAGAGGTTGAGATTACAGGTTTCCATCAACCACCATTAACCTCATGGATCTGTAGTCAGGCCAAGAGTTTCTGGGTGCCCCACCTTCCTTAAAGCCACCCAGGATCCCATGTACCTTCAGGAAAACTGCATGATGGTCAGTGTCATGGCTGAGTGGCAGGAGAGGGGTGGCTAGAATTAAAGAGGGTTTTCATGCCAAGCTGTCATCCCTGTCAACACATTGTGCTGTGATGTTGCTTGAAACATGATTTGGATGGGAGCCACAGTAAAGAAGATTCACAAACCAGCAGACAAGTCAGCCATCCCTTAGCTCACTGCCTTCCTCTGTTTTCTGAGCCAAAGCACAAAGCCCTTCTCCTTCAGGGTGGTAGGGTTGGCTGATTTATCCTCTGTGACAGATGGGGTTATATCTCTGGAGACAAGGTTCCTCCCAGGTCTTCCTCTGTGACAGCTGGCCCCACAGAGGCTCTGTGTTAGCCCCTGTGTGTCTGGCACTGAGTCTGACTGTATTGATTTAGTCGTCCATTGTCCTGTGGGAAAAGTGCTTAGTGATAAATACCAGAACATGATCAATAGCACAACATCCAGAGTGTGTTAGAGCTTCAGTTCCAGGCCTTGGGCCCTAAGTGGGCAGTAGCACCACTGTGAACCGGTCATTGGCTGGTGAATTGAATGGATCAAAGTAAGAAGCATCAGAAACAGGCCAAGGACACATGATTTGCCTTCTCCAGGTGCTGCTGAAATGTCATAAGCCATCTGATTGTAACACACAAAGACTCTTTGAAAATCTGGGAGTTCAAAAGCAAGAATCTGATTTCATGTACATGGTTTTAGGAGTCACTGATTTCAGTGCAATTGATCCTGGCTTTTAGAACTGTGAGGTCAGACTCCAGCCTTTTAATTTTTAAAATGCCAACATTGTGTTGTCACCAGCTCTAAGCCTGGAAACATTGGCAGTTCATGACAGACGTGTCACATCCTCCTTCCCCTTTCTGGACCCCACTCCCTGCTACCCACTAATACTCCTACTACAGCACAAGTAAGTGGGGAGCAGTGTGATATATTCTTGTAAAACAAAATAGATGAGGTTTGAAGAACATAAACAGCAACGTACTAACCCAGTTCATCATATGATCCCAGGCTCAAAACAAAAGGGCAAGGGTGGGGCCCACAGACCAGTCCAAGTGTCGGGTGGGTCCATGTTTTACGAAAGATAAGAACATATTCTATTAAAAAAAGTCTTTTGTACAGTTGCTCTTTGCGACCCTGAAGGGGGAAAAAATTATCTTTGTGCACAGACTGCAGTGGTGTGAGGCGGTGCACGCACATACACATGCCCTTGCAGTAGTGTTGCCAGGCACTGGGGATGTGTACGTTATTCACAAGTCAGCACTGCCAAGGGAATGTCGATGGAAACTCCATCACGCAAAGGCAGCATGGCAACAGATTTGCCCTATGGTATATTTTTATCTTGTTGCAGTTTTTTTTAACTTCTTTCTTTGGTCATTATTGTAAACCAGAGTTTTAGGATGCTTCCTTTTCCTATTACCAGGATTTACAAGGACTGGACATATATGTGAATGAGGACATCCACCATAAGGATTCTGCCATCAAGACAATGTGAAAGTCCTCTTGCTTTAGGACACTACTGTTGAAATGACCTACTCATGGTCCTGATCCACAGTGAGGTTGTGTTATGTGACCCTCAAACACAAGGTGTTCCACACCCCTCCAAGCCAGCCCCCACTCCCTTGGGGAGCAGCAGCAAGGCTCACCAACCCCACTGAGCTGGGCTGCAGTGCCCCCAGTGCCCAGTGCCCTAGTGAGACTGTGTGAAAAACCCAGCAGGGATGCAGTGAGGAGCACAGATTAAAAACTGAGGGCAAGCTATCCAAGCAAATCTTGCCCTGGGGCAGGTACTCCCTGAATTGCCTAGGGCAGAATTTTTATTAGTTTCAGAGGCAGAGAACAGAGAATTTATTGAAACACAAGTATAAGAACAAGCATAAGCACAAGCACCTTGGAAGTCTTATATTTCTTTGCTGTTCTGTTGTACTCACTGCAGCTGAAACGTCTTGAAAGTAAGTTGGATTTGGTTTTAGTCCAAAGGAGCCAGATTTAAAATACTGATCTACATCTGGGTTCAGATTCCTCAAGCGTTTTTGACTGCTCAGACGTAAGAGCCTGGGGTCAACCCCATCTTAGGAATCATCACAAAACAAGTAGTATTACTGAAAGAAAACAACACAGTCCTCTGAAATCAAAATAACAAATATGTTCATTTTTTTCCTGTTTCTCAATCAGAGAGATTGAAAATTTTATGTGGTGGTCTTTCTGCAATCCACATGTAACTCTTAACAATTTGGCCAAGGATTTTATTCCAACCAGATGTTTATTCTTTTCCGGAGGGGTTAATTATGTCTAAACAAAATGTATGTTTCTTAGGAAGTAACTTTAAGTGTTTAGGAAGGCAGGTTTGCCTGTTTATGCTAAAGAAAATCGGTCCATCAAATTTAATGACAAGCAATATTGTCCCTAAGAGAAGCTTTGTAATTACCCATCTATCCCTTTCTATTCTTTGTAATTATTCACTTGCAATTATCTCCATCCTGCCTGGTGTTTTTGTAAATCCTGCATGAATATAAAGTAAAGCAGCAGTCAGATAAATCATGATAGTTCTTTACATTTTTGGAAAGGTTTCTGAAGTCAGAGAGAGGATGGTGTGGAAGGGGTTACACTTTGTGCTCAAGTTCCTCTTTTTGTCCCCAAGGAGAGGAAAGAAGCAGAATACCTCCAGAAGCTAATGAAACATGGAAACAATTTGTGTACAAGCAAAAAACTAAGGCTTGTCGTCTCTCACTGCCAATAATAATACTTTATTTCCTATTTGTACTGTATAATGTTCAGGATGGCAAACAAGTAATATTACTTGGTAATTCCCAAAGATGTCATTTTATAGGTAGTGTGCCATCTCTCTTAGCTCACAGTGTGTACAAATAACTCTGCTTCCACACAAACAAGAGCCAGGAGCTCCCTATTTTGTTTTAATTTGAGCACATTGAAATATCCTTGATACAAACTGCAGGAATTTTCACTTCTTTGATGAATAAGACTTAGAAATAAAACTATTATAAACCAATTTAGAGCTCTCCATCTGCAAAATAAACCCAGTTAAACCTCCTTTACCGTTAGTATTTAAAGCCTTATTTTTGTCCAAAACTAGAGAAGGTGGGGCACAGCGCAGGGTAGGTAGCGTGTGAGGTTGATTACAGATCAGCACTGATTATCATTGACAGTTTCCTTCAGAAAGAATTGGTGTGAAAACCAGTCCAAACTCAACCAGGATGCAGCCTCACTGCATTCATGGAAATTTCCCTCTCTTTTCACTAGATCTGGATGTGTCCGGGGAAGCAGCTGAAACTGCCTTCTAGAACAATGCACAAGGATGCTGAATTTAGACCCCTGCAAATGACCACTGGGATAATTATAGCAGGTGTCAAAATCCCTAAGAATAACTGAGAAACAGGACCTTCCAGGACCTCCCCCTGGTGTCAGATCAACAGAGATAAAACAACAAACAAGGTCCCGGTGGGTCTCCCCAGGCACCACAGGCAGGGAGCTGAGCTAGCCGGCAGGGCTTAGCCTCTCTCTGGGAGTTTGTTTGCTGCTCCCCTTGGAGGAAACCTCCCTGCTGGTGGCATACATCCCCTCAGCAGGCACAGCAGATTAAGAGCCTGCTCTACTATCCAGGAATGCAAGCTAAGGCAAACAGCATTCCCATAATGTGCTTCCAGAGGCCTGAGCAGCTGACACTTGCTCCACTGTATGCAGTGACTGTGTATTTAGTGACTGCATATTTAGTGACTGCGTATTTAGTCACTGCGTATTTAGTGACTGCCTCGGCCCATCTGCACTTAAAGTTCTCATGAAAACCACAGTGGGCTTGCCTTTGACAAAATAAAGTATAAAAATAGCAGTACCATGTAGCCCTACATACACAGAGGCACTTTCAAGGGTCGGCTACTCTGTTATAGCCTGTTTCAAACTTACAGAAAACTGGAAAACTGCTCACAATACCTCCTGGCTTGCCTGATCAGCACTGAGAACAACCTGTGCTATGTCCTGGTCTGGCGAAAGGTGTCCCTGCTCATGGCAGGTGGGTTGGAACTTTGAGGTCCCTTCCCCAAATCATTCTATTATGCCACAGTTCCTGGTGCTGTCTGCTGTGTGCCCCATCTGCAGCAAGTTAAATTCTCAGATCACATACTAGTAGTATTTTTCAGAGTGGTAATCATGGGACACCAACTAGTTATTACCAGAAATACTGCCCAGACCTGCCAGGTTTTAAAAAACTAGCTCAAGCATCATGCCATGGAATAGCTGTGATCAGGCGAAAAAAGGAGATGCAGCCTCAGCCCTGTCATAGCCTTTTGCTTGCAGGTGCCTCAACATCAGACGTGCACTGGTGACAGGTTGCAAGTGGAAATACAGCTATGTTTTCAATAATTTCCCAACCCTCAGACAGTCCAGGATTTAAATGATGCAGGAGTGACATTGCTTAGTCATATCTTTGCAAAGTCAAGAAGGGGGAGCTCTGTCTGCACCTCCCTTCCCCGGTCACCATGGCAATACTGCTGTAGCATGTCCAGTAAATACAGGCTTTGGAGATGGAGTTTGGGAAGCCAACTCGGTAACAAAGGATGCTTCAGACAAGAACTCCCTATTGCCAACTCCTTGCTGCTTAAACCAGGAGACAGCAATTCAATAGAATATCACATAAAGCACTCTGATGTTGGATGTTTCTCCTTTATTCACAGAATCACAGACCAGTTTGGGTTAGAAGGGACCTTTGGAGGCCAGCTCATCAAATCCCCCTGCCATGGGTGGGGACACCTTCAACTAGATCAAGACCCAAGTAGCCTTATAGTTCAAATTTAACAGCCACCAGCAGCAAATACATATTCTAAAGCAGTATCAAGTGTACTCATCACACAAACCCCCCTAATGTATGTGTCTTGCCTTCATTAAATTCAAGTGCTCTTCTGGTCATATCCACAGAAGTTATCTGGTATGAGAGAAAGCTCCAAGGGCAAGCCCAGGCTTTGCAGCCTCAAACAGGACTAGATACTATGGAAATGAATTGCTAACACTGTTGACCAGCTCCATTGTTTAAAGCAGCACCCTCTCAGACTTCAGCAATAATTCAACAGTGAAATAAACAGCCCTGATCAGATAGCCAGGGAAATTAGATAAAGAGCACAATAGCTGTGAAGATAGGAATATTTCATGAAGAGTCATATATCAGTTTATTCCTGATTTAAGTCCCTTTTGATTACTCTTTTTTTATACCTCACATCTGTATGACAAGTCAGAAAGAAAGGCAAAGACCTTTTCTCACAGAAACTGTTTTCCCCCAAGATGTGCATATTACCTTCATGACTTAGCACTTGGCCATCTCCTTGTGACTCTTTCATGTTACTTGCTTTGAAATAATGACTGCGTTTCAGGACATAGCAATTTCCTCAAAGCTAGTTTTTATACTTTAGTGTGCTCCCGGGATACCAAACCATTCAAAAGTGCTCTTTTCCTCTGCGTCTGTTCCCACAGAAGTCCAAGGCAACTCCTTTGAGTCTCAGAACAGTATCTTTGAAATTCTGCCCCTGCTATCGCTTTGAACATAAGCAGGTTAAACCCGAGCTTAGCACTTATTTTATACCCTAACATTTCTTTCAATGTGAGTAATTTAACAACAAAAAACCCCAAACAATAAAAAATCCAAGATGCCTGGATATAATGGAATTAATGGGATCACCACACTCTTTTAATAATATACTTCCTAAAAATGTTACTGAGGAGCCTGAATGTGGTTACTCTGGATGAAAGAAGCTACAGACAGCAGGAGTAAGTGTTCAGCGCTGGGAAAGAAAAAAGCTCCATCCTTGCCAAATGGGGCCACTGTGGAATTCAGGATGCTCCTCTGTACACACACCTGGCTATAAAACTCTTCAGATCGTCCAGCTCTGCCTCTCCCCTAGAGCAAACAATTCTCTTTGCATTTCTTGTTTCTCTTATCAAAGGTAAATAGCCTGGGTACTTCAGAGTACTCTAGGGTTTTTGGAGGATATTCTTAAAATACCTGGTCAAGCCAGAGGACCCCATATAAGGGAGGAGAGGCTGTTCTCTTTATAGGTTTGGGGGGCTATTTTTCGAATGAAAACATTGTGAAAGATATCTTTTCTTCAGACACTTCTGAGAGGTAGGTTGATACCAAGCTAAAACATACCTATCTACATTTTATAACCACTGTAAATAATTTTGGTATCTGATTTGTTATCATTAATTCAATATTGAACACTTTCAAATTAGTAAATTTAACAAAAGAGACCAAAACTACTGGTTTTCCTTTGCCTTTTTATGGACATGCCGTGCAGCTACTGGCCAGGCATTCCCACCCAATGCCCCACTTCCAGTTTGTCCCCGTATATCTTAGGAAACTATGCTTTAAATAGCACAGATAATACCTATCAATAGTAAAAGGCCAAACACTTTAAAAGTTTTACTTTAAAAGTAATCACAGAAATCTAAAAATCTTTCAAAGATATCGCCTCCACCCCCAACTTTTGAATGTGGGTCTTGCTACCTCAGAGGATACCTTGGCGTCCTCTTTCAGTGCCTCTCACTCTGAGTTCCCTGTATTTGAGGACTTACTACCTGCAGCATTCCTATAAGCAGTACTATGTTTTAATCACCATTAATTATTCTCAATCCTAATTTACCTTCTGTAAAGTATTTTAAGGAAACTAGCTTAGCTTTTGCCCCTAAACAGTTCTACAGAAAGAACAATTCAGTTGCAGTTAGGAGAACTTCACTATGGAAGGAGAAGGTTTTTCTGAGGTGATGAGCAAGACTTAGGCATTGCATAGAAGTCTCCAGAATTCCTTCATACTTAATCAGCCTCCTTTGTCTCCAGCTCTCCAAAAGTAGATCCTCTTCCTCCTGCAGTTCTGATGTTGAAAGCTGAAGTTGCAAATAGTGAGAACCTATGCAAAATTCGCACCTATCAAACTTGTGATAATTACAGTTTCCAATCATAATTATAAATAAGTTGCTAATAACCTTTCAAATTTGCTCCATTACAAATATAGAGTAAATTCACTAACTGTAGTAAAGTTATTTTGGAAATACCTCACTGTAACTGAGGAAAAGTTTTGACTCTATTTCTTGATGACATAACACCAACAGAGAATGTCTTAGTGTGAGAATCTAAAAACCCCACAGTATTTCTGCTCAGGTACAGAAAATGTAAAGTATTTTTAAAAAGCAGTAAAGTCATTGAGAACTAAGGTGAAAGTCATGGGCTTTACTTCTCATTTAAGCAGGAGTAACAGAAATTAGAATCTGGTTTGTTGTGCTTATTATCAAGGGGAAAAGCAGAGGCACTCACTTTATTAACAACTGCAAATACAGCTTCTCCACATTGCATGGCCAAGTTCTGCAGACGAAAATAAGATCTGATGATAATTTTAGATGAAAAGTATGAACATTAAACAGTGATAATTATTTTTAATTTTTCACAAATTTCTATAATTAAACATAAGAAAGTTGTGTATATATTTTGCAAACACTCTGCTATGGCCAAATCCTGCAACTCGTACTTGGGTAAGGTGTGGGCTAGTAGGATTTGTTTCACAAATTCATGCATTTAGGATTTGTAGCACAAAAGTCTTCCCAATGCTGTTTATTCTTTTAAAAACTCCTCAGTGTATCAACAGGAACGCAGAGCACATCTTGGGTTGCATCACTAGCTTCAGTTTCAGGAATTACTAAAATCCCCTAAGCTACAATTTGTCATGATTCTCATTCTTGGGAAATCCTTTAAAGGAACTGTTAAAGTAATTAAGCTAGTGTCCTCGATTTAATCTTTAAGGCTGCTTAGCCAACATTGAGTCACCGAAGTCTTCTAGGTCAGACAGGAAAAGAATTGACGTCATTGCAAAACGCCACTGCGTAAGTGTCTCTGAAAAAATGGCAGCCAAGTGTACACAGTTGGATAATCAGACACTGTGAATAACAGGCAGCTCAACAGGTGAGCTTAGGGAATTTGACACTTCACAGCTGAACCAAGTGTGTCCTTATGCAGATGATAAAATATCTGTGATACACTTTCTCTGACATAACATATTTAGCAAACTTATCAAGATGTTTCCTCTGTCCAGAAAGTCAACCAGCCTATTAGGAGTGATAATTTGGCACAGAATATGCTCGAGGGACAAATACGATAAGGGATGTTTCATACAAAGGGGCTTCCACTACTAGCCACTTATGTCAATCTGCAGCTAAAAACAGAGTAGCATAAAAATAAACTTTAACTCTTCACCCTGAGCAATTAAGCTGTTTTCTAACAAAATAAGCACAGCTTAAACAGGCACCAGGAAAGACAGATACAGCTCTGCTGTAACGCTTACTCTTGAAAAGTCAAAACCAAACATTTAAGCAGGGCACTGCATTCTAGATATTTTCCCATTCCGTATTTAACATTTCCCAATTCCAGATGAGCAGGAGCAGAAACACCTAGTTCAAAGAGAGACCCCAGTTTCCTCAGAACCTGAAGACCCTTCAGACCTGAACTGTTCCCGCTCAGACTCATTTTTAGAAAAGTCACAAACAGGAAGTGCATGTGCTGTTGTCCACAGGCAAATGGAGGGAGAATAAAGCTGTGTTTAGGCATACACTAACCTTGACCCTTATCCCAGTGACTTATACCTGCCCCAGCACTAATCAGAAGACTTTTCTCATGACTAGCAAAAGCCCACATCCTTGCTGTGATTTGAATGATTCAGAAATACATCTAGCTCTGGCTGTCCAAAATCCTTGCCTTAATCCCCAGTATAGCCTCCTTGCATCTCAGAAATCCTTCCTACAGCATAAATAAAAACAGTGCATATTTGTTCTTTAAATATGTTAATGGTTCTGGTCTTCAGTTTATCTCTAAGAGCTTTATCTATCTAACTAGAAAGCTACAACTGTTAGTTATCCTAAACCTAAGCCCAGACCCAACCCAAAGCCCACGTAACTTATGGCTGTCACAAAATTCTTCAATGTGTTGTCCACCCCAGTTCTTCCTACAAGAACAATGACACAGCACTCAGTAGCAATCTCAATTCTTCAGCCTTCTTTTACAGGCAATATGAAGTAACCATAGTTTAATGATGGCCCTACAGCATCTATTTGCAACTAGAAAACTTCCTCTGTCAGTATCTAGAAGAGCTGTGACTCTAGCGAGACCTAGCACAAACACACATCTTACACGTCGTGAGAAACTTTACCAAGCCCTATCCTGAACCCAAGATTTTAAAATTTTATATTTTAAAACACACCTTAAGTTATTCTCACTTGTCAGACTGAACTTTCATCCTAGCAGGGCTTGTGGGATCCAGCAGTCTTTACCTTTGTGACACAGGGTTAAGGCATAATCATAGTAGAATGCCTCTGTGTAGCTTGCAGCATAAACAATGACAAAAAATGCATACTTCAAAGCACATATCTCTGCTAACTCTGCTATCATCCTTATAAACATAATCGGGCTACAGTCACAGCTTGAGGTTAGAGTTTGTGCCCAGGACAGAGCTGATTTAATTACCGGACATGCAGAGTTACAGTAGGATGAAGACTAAGCCAAAAGAGGTGAATGGGTGCTGAGTTCTGGTCTGGCAGAAACACAAGTTTGCTGTGCTGTACCTTACCCTCTGTGCTGAACATTACTGTTCAGTTAGAGCTGGACACAAGAGATGAAAAGATTTCTTTATCACTGAATTTTACAATACCTGGAGGTCTATGATGAGGGCAGGCACCCAGAAAGATGCCTGAAATGGATAAGATTCAGACTGGTGTTGGAACAACCAGCACTGACAGGGTTAGGCTTAATGAGGTATAAAAGTGGGGCTAGAACTGGCTGAAGCAGAAGGTGGTGTGCAAAGCCCAGCAAAGGCTGAAAGCAGTAGGAAAAGACTTCAAATTTCTAATGTGGATGGTGTTAGTCATGTTACAGGCCAAAGTTAAGCATAGCTTTGGAGAGGGGACTCTGAATTCAGGATAGTAGGAATTAAAAATCTAAAGACGTTGCAGGATCCTACAGGGATAGGCTATGATCACCTTAGAGCAGTGACTAAATGTAAAGATGGATCGAGTTTCTGGTCTATGATAAATTGATTATACACAAATATAAAACTACCCAGAGTATGTTTACTGTTAGGACTGAGACAGCAGATTTACCTATTGACCCATATACATTTCCACAAATTACTGTCTAAACTTGTAATTAGAAACCATGCAGCTTTTGCAGGATCCAGCAAAAAAACCCCAAAAACAAAACCAGAAGCAAACAATTAGTACAAGGCTTATTATCTTAGCCACAGTATCCTGGGCCCTACTCTTCACTCTAATACTTTAGTTTTAATTGTGCCATAGAGATTTCTGGCAGGCACAGAACAAGCTGTGGAGTAATTAGTGATGGTCTCTCTAATTCTTTTCCTAGCTCTGCATGTTTTGCAAGGTCCAGCAATAAAGCCAGATCTTCTTTGCTTCTTCTTTCCCCAGACAAAATGCTGGCCTTGTCCATACAACAGTACTAACAAGAACCCAGTTGCCTCTGCCTGCCCTGGCCCTTATCCTCATGGTCCCAGTCTTGCTCTTCATTCTCCAGCGCAGAAATAGCTCTCAAATTGGGATAGCTTTTTATGAAGAGGACTGAATAAGACCATGGATTGCAACAGTGAAACATTCCCACCTTGATTTTGCCTCTCCCCTAATTTTCATTCTTAGTTTCCTGTTTCTCTTCCCCTTCCCTCTGGCCCACCAGTGCTCTCCTCTTCTCCAGCTCTGCAGCATTCTCATCACACAATCTTGACGCAGTGTGCATGGTGGAGTAGCCGGGTGAGTTAGGCCACAGGATGCTTCACCAGATGGGTTTGGCAGCAGCTGATTTGCTCCTCCCTTCACTTCTTTCTTCCCTTTCCCCACTTCTCCTTCCTAAGTGTTGGGAAACCATAAGGCAGCAGCTGCCTCAGCCCCATGGGACCAGCAATTTGCCCAGGGGATGATCACGCTGGTCAGGACAGTCAAAACATCAAAACACATCCTCAGAGTCACATTTCTGTGAGAATAATGACCCCTTGTAATATTTTTGGCATAAGCAAGAGGCTCAGTAACCAGGGGAGCTTGGAGCCAACCCTGGCAGCCCTGGTGCTGCAGTGACTGGGTGCTCTGAGCTGACCTGGTCCCCAGGAAAACATAGAACTGGTTATCGTAAGTCTGCATGTCCCCACCATGCTGCACTGTGGAGCTTTGGGAAGAGGGTGCAAAGTTGCTGAAGGCACAAGGATTTTTTTGGCAGTGGAAAGCAGTGCTGGGTACAAGAGAGGCTGGACACGCAGGAGTGGGATTCGCGAGCAGTCACACACACATATGCAGGGATGACAGCTGGATAAGGTGAGGGGATGTGTCAAACCACAGAACAGAAGTGAGGACTTAGTCTGGAAAGTTTGTATTTCCCTGTTCGGAAAATTTCTTGATTAGGGGGATAATCAAGAACATAAGTGACTGACTCTGGGGTTTCAGATCCAGACATCTTGTGTGACCATGGACAAGTTTCTCTATGCCACACAACAGCAACCTTAAGTGATAATGGAGAACAACCTTTATTTTCTAAAGAGTGGTGAGATGGTTAACAGAACACTGTGAGGTACCCAGATAGAATTGCAGGGCATGCTGTAGCCATGAATCAGCTGGTCCCATTCACCTCAGTGTATGAGAATAATATTTAACTATCCCTAAAAAATATTATACACCTGCATCAGATTTTCAACCAAAGAACTCCCCAAAGCTTTTGCAGTTTTGGTGAAGAAAAGATTCAAAATACTTAAGGTTTTGTTTCAAATATGACAGCTGAAAAACAATGAGTCATAAAGCACATGAAAGATGTGTCTCTAGTGATATTCCTCAGTACTGCCAAGTGATTCTTTTACAATACAAATATCTGATAAGTTGTTGTTTATGTGGACCTGTGCCCTGATAATCCAAACAGACTTTTTCCAGTTGCCTTTAATATCCAGTGCAGGGTGAAAGCATTGTAAAATCCAGGCACAGTGAGTTCTGGCTCCCTTTTTTCCAGTTTGCACCAGGAAACTGGAGGGCAAAGATGGGTGAAGTGATAATAAAGGCATCCCTGTGAGTAGGTGCCACAGAGCTGGTAAAGCCCAGCACAGAGAGCGGCTGAGACTTAAGCTCAAAGCCTCAGTAACTCTCCTCCCTAACCTTTAGAAAACCAGGTCTGAAAACATTGTGTAAACAAAGCAAACAAAAGACAAATTCTAATGCAGCTAACTTAGTCTCTAAAAATAAACAGACATTAGCACTTAGCCTCTTCCTTAATTAGATGAAATAGTATTTTTCCTACCAATAGGTAAGAATGACATTTAAGATACACGAGTATTTGGCAGAGGAGATGTTCTAATTTTCTTAAATAATCTCCTAGATTTGGACAAAGAGGTGGCCAGAGTCCAAAGAGAAGCAACCCCTTTTTAATGAAGCTCATCTTAAGTCTGGAGAAAATGTCCTGTGGGGAGAGCTTGAGGGAGCTGGGGTGGTTTAGCCTGGAGAAAAGGAGGCTGGGGAGGTATTAGGGGGGAACAGACCACGACCTTATTGCTGTCTACAACTACCTGAAAGGAGGTTGTTGAGAAGTGGGTCTAAGTTTTCCCAAGTAGCAAGAGACAGGAGAAGAGGAAATGGCCTCAGGCTGCATCAGGGGAGGTTTAGATTGGGTATTAGGAAACATTTCTTCACAGAAGGGGTTGTCAAACATTGGAACAGGCTGCCCAGGGAAGTGGTTGAGGCACCATCCCTAGAGGTACTTAAGAGATGAGTAAATGTGGCACTTAGGGACATGGTTTAGTGGTGGACTTGCCTATGAGGGTTTACAAGAGGACCTACACGATTCTATGATTCTATGATTCGTTGATTTTTGAGCTTTCCAAGCAAAGCTGACAAGCCAGGGTGTCTGACGCTGGCTCCCCCTTGGTGGCTGTGCATGTCAATCCACAGCCTCCTCGTCTGCCACCTCGCCAAGCACCTCATTTACATGCCAATGATCTTCACCCTCTTCAATCACAGATAATAAGACTGCCTGGTGACAGAAAGGGATGGCCATTTAAAAGGCGGGCCTATATTTTTCACTATCAAAACCATAAATATCCAGTGCCATTTTAAAGCACTACATAAGGGGAGGGATAAGGGGGAGCTATGAAAGGACCAGCAATAGCTGTAAAACTTGGGCCAGCCTGTCTCTCTGCCACAGCACCTAAATCAGCAGTGAATGTGAGCAATGAGTGGGCTGCCAGGCGCCATGAGTGAAATCTCTTCTGCTCAAATTTTGAGCAAAGATTCTCATTTCTGTATGTCTCAAAATTTTCTTCCAGGAGATTCCACAGCTTCTGCTTTTAATTTCTATCTATTTTATTAACTGTTAAACAAGGAACATAGGCAAATGCATTACTTCCTTCTCACCCTCGTATTTGATCAAAATCCCAATCACGCTGAAGAGCTTTTCAGATCATTCTGATGGTCACTTGGCCAATCATACCAGCAATTACTCTGCTGCATAAGTTCCCCTCCTTGAAAGGTTAGCCCAGCATTCCTGCTTCAACTAATATGCAAACTTCTCAGGGAAGCAAGAACAGGCTTGTCCAAAGGACAAGAATGACCTGGCATGTTTAGCAGTCCTTCCTCTCCTCTCCTCCTTCTTTCCCCCATTAACACTGCACTTTACAGTGGCAGACAGAAATCTGAATCGTGAACTGCTTGGCTCCTGGGAAGAATTTGTATCAGATGAGCTAAGTAGTGCTTACCTCTAATTAAAACTTTAACTACTGCAAGGGACTCTCTGGCCACACTATAGATGTGCTCTTTGGAACTGCAAAATATCCGGAAAATGTTTTTCCAGTTGAGAGTCTCCAGAAACTGCCGTAAATAGCTAAAATTTAAGCCCACATTTTATACAAATATCACCACTATTTAAAAATATTTCTTTAGATCTTGGAAATAGTTAACAACTCTTCTAAAATCAGCTGAACAAATGCACAAACATATTTTTATGGATTTTGAAACCCTGAAATCCTTTTTTCAATTCATGATCTTTTCAACGTTTACATATTTTCAAATGGCCACTTTTGTTCAGGTGTTTGTAGGAGCCACTGGCAAAATTTGAAAGAGCAGGCAAGCTTATAAAAGCAGGTTTGTTTACAAGTCAGTTCCTGGTTAAGAAACTAAAGCGGAACAGATTGTTTCTGGGGAAAACTTTGTCCTTTTTTTGTCCCTCTCATTTACTGTCATACTAGAGTAATGCCCCTCACTACGGAAAGCCTCTGCTTGGCTGGCAGAGTACATTATGTACAGTCAGGATACTGCGTCCTGGATTGTCATACCTTTCCCAGACCTGCCAGCTTGGCTGTCAGCCTGAGGTAATAGGAGGTGCTCAACTGATTGTTAACAATCAGTACTTTTGGGAATTTACTGGCTGGTAGATGAAGCACAATATGTGCTGTAAATTACATTTCTTATTCAAAAGGAGAAACTGTCCAAACAGGGAATATAAGGTAAGCACAGAAGGCAATTAGGCAGAATCAAGTTTCACTCACAGACCTCCAGGTTTCTAACTTTACCTCAATGTTATTTCAGTGCCACCTGAAGCATCTGACAATGACAATTTCAAAAGGTACTAATTAGCAATAACATTGATTCGGGAACCCATAAGGATCTCAGCTTTACAGCAGAGAGTAGGTAAGCCTGTCAAAGATCTAAATAAAGTAGATGAATGAATGCAACCGTCTGTCACATGTGCATTGTGTGTAACAAAGGTAAATTTAAGTTGAGCTAAGGATGTTTTAAGAGCAAGTGTGCAAAGCTGAGCTTCTGAATAGGTATTATGTCCTATCAAGGACTCATTGTTTAGCAGATCCTATATCTAACAATGCTCATTGTGAAGGCTCCAAAGATCAGTGCATTAAATACCAGTTTTTCAGACCCCTTCACATTTTCAGTGTCTTCCAGTGCTGCAAGCACTTGGATATTCCTGCTACACCCATACGTGTATGTGGTCCATTGGCTGTGCTGTTCTGGGATTGGGAGAAACAGCTCAGATCCATGGGTTCAATTCTACAAGAATTTTATCCTTCCCCCTTCCAAAGAAATCTTCTTTTTGGAATACTGGAAAGCTACTGCACACATGAAAAATGAAATCTGGATTTCACTAATGGTTCCATCTGGATGGCTATTTCCAACAGAGACCAGGAGTAATAGCACTGTGTAAGGCCATGGGTTAGCATGCATTTACAAGTGTCGACTCTGTGTGTACAGCTGGAGGGAGGATATGGCCTTCTGTAGGAGGAGAAATTCCGGTTCATTATGCTGCGTGTAGGAAGTGGCTTTATGCAATGCTGTCACGAGCACAGGGAGACAAGAACTGCTTCCCCACTGACAACCTAAGTATGTGAAAATGCTGTGATCTGATTGCCAAAAATGAGTGGAAGGCTGATGACAGAATCAACATCAGAGTGGCATCATGGTGCAGGAGTGCCAGCTGAGAGATCTCCAGACCCCTACTGCTGAGAAGGTGAGACCTAGCTCTGGATTTGTAAAACCAGTGTCATGAATTGCAGCCAACTTTTAACTGTCATTAATTCCAACAGGAGCCGTGTTCATGGGGCAGATCTCTGACACAAGTGGTGATGGTGGGGTATCAGTAGGTCTCCCAGCCATTAAGGGTGATTAAAATAAGGATCTGCATTTTCTTTCTGGCACAGCCTCCAGCAAGCAACCCACTGGGGGCAGCTTGGAGGAGGAGGAGAAAGGCAGAGTGAAGGGGGGGTACAGGGTGTGCATAAGGGGAGGAGATCTTTGAAACCACTGCTTAGAGGTGTCAGGGGGATGCCTCTGTGGCTCTGGCAGCTCTCTAGACCTCTGCCCAGGAACAGGGAATCTGGTGGTTTTCAAAGAAAACTGAAACTACTTCTTCTTTTGCTGGCAAAGGTGAAAGATTACTTATAAATGTCCCTCACCCTTGAAAAATAATAGCTAATAAATACCACACAGAAAGATTTCTCTGGACTTGTCTCCCAGACTAGCTATTTTTAGGTTTGAATCCCAGATTTTACAAATATTAATCTGTGCTTTGTGTCACATCATACTGCTGCAGGGCATGCAATTAGGCACCAGCACCACAGCGAGAGGAAACATTGCAATCCAGCTTTGTCACTGGACAGCAAACCAGCTCACTGGCAGTTTGAGCCAACTCAGCTCAGCGGGGTTTCTGAGCAGCGCATGCTGCATTCAGTACATTGTTCATAAAAAAATTATCCCTTCAATCAAAACCTATACATTTTACACATACCTGGCACTCCTCTATAATAGCTGAAAAATATCACAAAATCTTGCATGGGCTAGACTTGCTGTTTTCAAGCATCTTTAGAGACCAAGGGCAGCCAAGGTCTGTCTACACAAGGATAGGATGAAGTTCAAAAGGCACGTCTGTAAAGCACTCTTAAGTCAGTGCAGAATGTGGTCACATAGTTGTGAAATCAGCCATGTTAAAGCACAATTAATGTTAAGGATGTTTTCTTCACCTTTGTGTTCTAGTGCTCCTGTCACTGTGTTTGGTTAATTAATTTACAAAGCTCCTCTACTTAGAAAAATTTCCCATTCCAGAAAATCAGTGTAGCAGACTTACTGCTAATTCCCCCGATCCCCACTCGCAACAGCCTTACATTAATGTGAAGAGGGAAAAAAGAAAAAAGTCTGAACCTATCTGTGTTCAAACATAGCAATTCCCAGCATTCAAATATTTCCAGGCAGATTTTACTTCCCGATTATAACTGCTGAGAGATTTGACTCATATTGACCCCAGGGCAAAGTAACATTTAAGCTTGGCACCAGTTTTGAACCACAATTTAAAATGAAATGGCAGTCCTTCAGAGCTGCTCAGCTCTGCAAGTCAGCCACGGGTTTTCCAGCTTGGGCCAGCTTAGAACAGTTCTGACTGTGATTTAAATTTTGTCAACACAGAAATGCTCTCCACTATGTCTTCCTGCGGCATTTGGTGGCCCTGAATTTCTGGCACTCTCTTTCCCTCAAAATTGTAGAGATTTTATCTGATTAGCTCTAAGTGATCTTGATAACTACTCAGATCTAGTTATTTCTTGAATCCATTGCTTGGAGATCAAACATTACACCACAAGAACTCTATCCTATTCCAAATGAAGCCAAGGACAAAACTTCCACTGACTTCAGTGTGTTCAGGATAAGGCCATAAATCTTTGAAAAAATGAGTGTCCAATTTTCAAATTAAAACATAATGAACTTAATAGTCATGGATTTAAAGACTACTGCATTTTGCAACTTGCATGAGATTCTGTAGCTGGGTTACAAGCACTTGTAAAACTTTGATGCTCTGAGGGAGAGTAATTTTCTGGGAGCTCCCATCTTTATCTATCAGGCCAGTACACAAAATACACAATGGGAGTGATACTGCCCTGATGGCAAACAATATCTTTGGAAAGCTTCAAACAATTTCTTTGTAAACAACTGATCAGGGTAATTACATTTTCTAATCTGAAACTGTGCTGTGACATTGTTTCAGGTAACACATGAATCATGCTAAAGGGTTTTCCTCTGCTAGCACTGGCTGCCTTATCTAAGCAAGCTCCAGTCTAAGGATGGAGACCTAAGCCTGATGAAGTATTGTACTGGCACTGCAGGTAGTGGCTCCACCACCTGCCCCCAAGACCCCTCCAATCCACTGCTACTGTTGGGCAGACAGCTCAACAGGTAATTAGAAAACCTGAGGAAGCAGCGGAGCTGCCTAATGCCTCATGATCCCAACTCATTTTCTTTAGAAGATGAGGTGTTAGATGGGACAACCTTGCTGCATATCTGAATGATGCTGAGTCCAGGTGAGAGAGCTGCAGCTCCACTTAGCAGAAGGCAAACATGGCTTTGATGACTTTGCACTTGCTAATGAGCACAAATGACCTAAAACACAATGAGCGTGTCTCCCACAACCTCTCAGCCAAGTCGCGATGTAATAATGTGGCTGTCAAACCCTCACAACTTCGTGGGACTGTGTTAACAAACTAGTCCAAGTATATTACACAAATCATGTGTAGTCTTGCAGAAGAAGCAGCTGTAGCTTTCTGGCTTGTTTGGTTTTGTTTTCAACAGCAGTTTCAAAAGGAAAACTGCAGTATGGCCTGCCCCTGCAGTATTCTTTTATTTTTCAATCTCTTGTCATAGATGTGATCTGCACACTGCTTAATTTTTGTTATCATTTCCTTGGATATCTACCAGCTATGATCGTCATGATTAAATCAGTATTAACTTAATTACAAAGGGCTTTACTCAAGATAAACAGCAAAGAAGTGATCCAGAACAGTGAGAACTGCACTGCTGAGTGAGAGCGTCTGGCAAAGGCCTTTCAGACACTCCAAGCCATCTTTTTTTCCTCACATAAATTTTAGTTTTGTTTTGTTTTTTAAACCAGATGTGTCATTTTTGTCAAATCCCAGAAATTAGATCAGTCTGTCACCTCTGAGTCTGACCCCTGAGCCCTGTCAATGCCCTTGGTCATCTTTGCTGCTGTCAGAAGCTACATTTTCAATTTCACTCCAAATTCAATGCCAAGGTGGTGTGGCATGAGTCAGGCGCTGAGGTCTTCCCTAGTTTCCTCTTCAAAGTTCCTTGAACAAAGGGCATCTGGATTTCGTGCCCTTCCCATGTTTATCTCCTGCTCCTGGAGGATGAACACATGGTCATTCAAATAATTATGATGGAGGGAACTATTGCATCTCTGCTCATATCTCTTATTTGACCATGCAAAAATTTAGTTATAATTTAGACACCAAATCTGTCCCAGGTGAATTCTACAGCAGAGCTCTCACAGATTTTAATATGATTATCAGCCCTTTTCTAATTAGTATAGTGATCATGTATTGCTGACACAAGAGATGGCAGTCTTGCTTTTTTAAAATTCTTCCAAAAAATCTCAAGTATTTTTTGAGAATACCGCCTTAAAAATAAACAATCACATGTGAAAAGACAGCAAGGGGCCATTTTGGGATTTCAAGTGAGAAGCTAAGAGTTTAACACAAATTATACAAGATTTTCTTAAAAGTTTAGGACCTAAATTAAATTTTAAGAGATTGTGAACTATATATTCAGCTGTTTGATACGCAGTCTGTGGCTAACCACTATCTACTCACCAGGGACAAGCCTGGCAGAATTTCCATCAGGTGTGCAAATGTCCTGGTTTTCCTCAAAGTCCTGCCTTCTCAATAGACTCCTTTAGCAATCTCCTGAATACTATCACCAGAATAGGAGACATGGAATTCAGTATAAAATTCAGTCCTCTGAGGTGCTTTTGCTGCCACCTGTGATAAAAAGAACATACTCCCAGATAATTAGTGCTTCCTAATTTCTTATGCACGTGTGTCCAGAAATTTCTCTTGTTTTCCAGTAGGAGAAAAAGCTGCTATTACACCCTTTCTCACTTGCAAGAGCTGAAATAGGGTCCTGTTTATGACACATTTCATAGCAACACAGAATCATAGAATGGTTTGGATTGAAAAGTACCTTCAATATGTTCTAGTTCCAACTCCCCCTGCCATGGGCAGGGACACCTTCCACTAGACCAGGTTCCTCAAAGCCCCATCCATATCAGCAATGAACACTTCCAGGAATGGGGCATTGACATTTCCATAGAAGAAAGGTCAGAATGATTTTTTATTATTTATTATTCAAATAAATAACTACCTTTATTTCCTTACTCCTGTCTAGTCTCTGTTTTTAGGTGGTCTCTCAAGGCATCAAACTAACTGATACCTTCTGGTGGCAGAGTCTAACATGCTAATTTCTTGTATGCCAATTCTTGTATGATATTCCTCAGGTTTTGGTTGTGTTTTTCTTTTTTTGTATTTATTTTTTAAATTTTCCCTAATTATTGAATACTTTCTCCAGAAGTTTGAAAATTGCCTAATTAGGTTTGTGTCCTTTCTGTTGTTTTTTTCTTCATTTTGGCCTGTGAGACAATCACTTGAAGTCCTCTCTGCTGCTTTTTGGCCTAACATAGGGTAGTGTGCTCATCTGAGGGAGTGGGACCTACCCTCATCTGTGAAGGATCTGATAAACCCTATCTGAGACTACTCATAGGCAGTAAAAAGTGTTATAACACACTGAGATTCTGTGGTGAAGAGCCAAATTTAAGGCACGCAAGCTAGTTACTTGTCCATGGGCTTTTGACAAAAGTCAGAAAGTTAAAACTCAAAGACAGACATAGAAAGACCTTCTTGTGGAGGAAAGGGTGATGGATTTGCTGATATACACCGAATATCCTTTCTGGCTGACAGCAACTTCATAAAGTTCAGCAGAACAGATGCAAGGTCCTTAGGACAGAAGAAGCCCCTGCAGCAATGCAAACTGAAGATTGCCTGGGAGGGCAAGCAGCTCTGCAGAGCAGGACCTGAGGTGTAGAACTTGCTGAAGACGAGTCAGCAGTGCGCCCTTGAGGCAATGAAAGCTAAAACATGCCAGGCTGCCTTAGCAGAGAGCAGCCAAGAGCTGTTCCCTTCCAGTGAGGCCACTGGAGTTTGGAGTGCTCTGTCATGTCCACTTTTGGGCTTCCCAGTAAAAGGCATTAATGTGTTAGACCAAGTCCAGTGGAGGAGCACCGAGACTGTGGGGCATGATGTGCAAGGAGGGCTGAGGAAACCAAGGTTGCTGGTATGGAGAAGGAAAGGCTGGGGGTGCAGAGGAATATGACTGTGATATTCAGCTGCTGAAAGGACAAGAGGGAGTCAGACTTGTCTCAGAGGTGTGCAGCCAAAGGGCAATAGGCAATGGCCACAACCTGCATCCAGGGAAATTTTCAGCATGGATAAGAAGAAAAAAGTTTGGGTAAGAGTGGTTAAACCCAGCTCGAGAGGTGGAGTTATCTCCACCCTCAGATACTTTCAAAACCTGATGAGGCAAGGCCATGAATAACCTCATCTGGCTTTTAAATCAGCCTTGTCAGGAGCAAAGGGTGGGATTGGATGACCTTCAGGGGTCCTTTCCAATCTAAATTATTCTGAGGTTCTATAAATAAGGTAGAAGCTGCAAGAAAAAGGAGCTAAATCAGATTCAGGAGGGGCATGAGTCCTTCCTGTGTTGAGAGGAGAGAACAAGCCTGCAGGCTGTTGCTACTGCTGACCTCTTTAAGAGCTGGGTGATTGAAAATCACTCCTGGATGCAGCGGAGCGTGTGTTCCTGGCACAGGACTTGCATTGAGACATTCCCAAGTTTCTCTAAGCAGCGGCCTTATCTGGGTGGGGTGCTGTCAGTCAGGCATTTTTTCCTTCAATTTTGCCTCACCCCTCGCCATCACAGTGTGCTAAAAAGAGCCTGTTAAAAGGACTCACCAAACTTCCACACTCCAGGAACAGGAATGTGATTTTTGCAATAATTTTAATATTATTTAATATCATTTCTTGGGAAATAATTTCTACCTTTGAGGACAGAAGTGTTTCTCTAGTAAAATGACCAATTACACACAAATCCCACTTCTAACCTCAATTAGAACACTGGTCAGCAAGATGAAACAAATGGACTTCCACTAAAAATATTTCCCTCTCTTTCTATTAGCTAAAAATTATTTTAGTTATTCAGAGGACTTCAGAAAGTCAAAGGCTGTAGTAACAGCATTGCAGTTGGGTAATTAAATTGGTGGAATGTATGCTCAAATTTCTAATTAAAAAATGTTCTCACACGTGCCTTAGAAAAGCTTTACTCCTTCATCAGCCATTCACCCCAGACATACAACCCCACTTACATCTATTGACTCAAAAAGTTTTACACTAATTTAAAAAAAAATAATAATAATTTGAGTTTGATTTTCAGACTAGTCAGTTGGAGACAAAAATAGTTTTCATCTGATAATACCCACCCAAAAGACTAATCAAGCTGCCAAAGAAGTGTTGGAGTTTGGATTTTCTTGCCATAAGCAAGGACACGTAAACCAATGAGCGCCCTTGCACATGAAAGTAATTCTAATAATGTGATTTCTCTTGTGTTTAAGTTGTTCCCTGCTGATGTTTCATAGGTTTAGGGCCTATGAGAAGAGTTACAACATATGGTAACATGGTAAGTAATAAGAAAAAGTAATTATGAATAAATTCAATAAACTTTTTAGGATCTACACATTTCATGAGCAGTGTGTCTGTCACTCCATTCTTTCAAGACCCCAAATTTTCACATTTTAAATAACCTCCTAATTTTTGTCTCTCCATCATTTTGTGTTAGTGTCACATTTCCTTATATTCAGAATTTGACATTGACGTGTTACAGTAAGTAATTTTCACTTCTAGGCAAAATGACAAAAGAAACATCTATGCTACAAAGCCTTCATCAGGCCTGAGAACAGGCTCACAATGGGAAACTCCATTCTCCTGGTCCTCATTCAGAATTCCATACCATTGCCTTTTTGCCCAGGTGGAGCTCAAACTCCAAACCCCCACATTGTGCTTATGACAAGCCAGACGCAAGAAATCTCCCAGGGTCTATAATATCACACCTGATCTGTCCAGCCTGTGGGAAAGGAAGTTCAGATCCCATCACAGTGTGTGATCCACTTTTACCTTAGCAGGCCACATCTGAAGCCGAGCCTAGTGTGACCATGGGTTTGTGTTGCACAAATGACTGACAAGTTGAGTCTCAGTCAGGCTCATGGAAACAACCTGGCAGTGAAAGTAGCCTCAAGATGGTCCAAATCTCAAACACAATTGTGAGATGTGCCCTCTGTTTAGCAGATGACCATTTTATGAGCATCATTAAAATATTGTATACTCAATCAGTTTTGTTTTCAGCTTGATTTTGGGTCAAATGTCTCACTAGTCCACCCATATATTGAAGTGCCAACTTTTTGAAATACGTTAAGGTGAGCACTTTCAGACAGAAAATCGTCTTCATTTTCATAAGGACCCAACTTTTGGCATTTTCTTAGCCATTAAACCCGGGACCTCAGAAAGACATGCAAAAGTTATATGAGATAAGATGTTGATGCCTTGAGACGCCTCCCAGAAACAGAGACTAGACAGGAGTAAGGGAATAAAAGTAGGTATTTATTTGAAAGGCCTTCAAAGGTACATCCTGGGGACTCTGAAGCTATTCTTAAAATGGACCCCAAGATAGATGACAAGTCACAAGTTCTTCATTCTTTTATAGCTTTGGTTCAGTTGCATATCAGGGTTAATTCTCCAATTAAATCTTCAGTTTTCCCCACAGCTTGCCCCCCCTTAGTGGCTCTTTGGTTTTTACTTTTGGCCTAGGACAGTCTGGTTGTCCTCAAAGAGCAGGCCTGGAGAGGCTGCTCACTTGTCTACCTAGCACAAGAGAGCAGAAATCAACAGGCTACAAGAAACTTCAGAGTCACACACCAAGCAATACAGAATTTGAAAAATATAAAGGCTCAAACCTAAGGCATCAATGTGGAAAGAAAAGACTGACGATGGTAGCTCACATGTGCCTAGCTCTTGTCCAAGTAGTCCAACAAATCACAAGGATTTTAGTACATGCTGCCACATCCCAGACCTTTTACAATGCATGGCAAAACTCCCAGTGATTTCAGTAGGAGTAGGTTTTAACGCAAAGTTGGCAAGCTTGGAAAAAATAAAGGAAAAGTATTTTTAAATCTTCATGTTAGAACAAAAAGCATCTTAGAGGGTCTATATCAAAAGTGAAAACTGAGGCTGGAACTTAACTCCAGCTTCATGAGTACTTCCAACCTTTATGCCAGTATACTGACCAGTTTCTTTAAATACAATAGAAACTCTGTCACTTTGAAGATAAGCCCTCACAGTTAGCTTAAAACAATAATTCTGTACTTTCTTTCCTGTTTCTAGATTTATTTTAAGTATTAGTATAAAATGTCAGAGTCTGATAGCAGCCAGATCAGTTTGTATAAAAATCGACTGCCTGTTTGTAGTATATTACAGGCTATATTTGACACAGGAAAGCACTTAATCATGAATGCTATCAGCACACCACACCCATCTTTGTAAGTGCCTTATAAGCTAGATTTATCACTGTGAACTCGGTCTGGATAGAGACAAGTAATAATGAATAATGCAACCCCCTTCTGCAGAGGTAGGGTTAAAGGTGTAATACCCACAATATGACCATCAGACTGCAGTTCGGAAGCTGTGCTAGTATCTATCAATGTCACAGAAGCATCAGGAGCAACTTTGGATTGATGTGCAGAGCATTATTTCCACTGGAGTTGATGCTCAGATAAGCAGATGTAAGTGAGAAGAATCTGCCTCAAATACATGATCACACAGACTATGCCCATTTAAGTATTTTAAAGCTATCAGCTCATTGTATGTGCAGCAGAATTGACAATCCTTTAAAAAAAACTTGAATTAAAACCAGAAACACCTTTGCCATGTGTTAAATTTGATTTTATTTCACTTGCCTAATTTTTGTCTCTATTCTGGCTTTTGAGCTAGAATAGGCCACTTCTTGGATGTGTGGGCTTCAGAAACATACCGAAAAATGTGCATGGTATGGAGGAGATAGGACCTTTCTGCTTTTCTCTGTTGGGTCATGCAGAGAATATTGCTCCCTTCCACAGAGGCTGCCCCTGTAGCTGGGACGTCTGCGGCTCTGTGCCTATCACTGTGCCAAGGCTTTTCCAAGCTCACATATGGAGTCACCAGTGCAGAGGGAGCTGGGCCAGGGAGGCCAAACAAGCTTCAGCCATTCTCCCAGTTCACTTCTGCCCTTCTTGTCCCCCCAGCTCCTAACAGCAGCACTTCCTGGAGAAAGGAAAGATCTGGGTTGCTGTAGGGACTGCCTCTCCTCTGGGCTGCCTGTGACCCCCCTGCCTAGCTCTTCCCTGTAACCACTATGCTCTACATCAGCAAGCCCACAGGGAAAGGAAGACAGAGGGGTGCAGCAGGAGGCCTATGGGGCTGCGGCAAGACCAGAAATGTCCTTCTCTCCCTGACAGAACATATCAAGAAAACAAAATGTTTGTTAGCAAAACAAGCAAAAAATGCTTCCCAAAACCCACAGCATTTGTAAAAGTTAACTGGAAAGTAAGATGTGACAGTCACTGTGGGATATGCTGTGGCCATTCACATTTTTAGCACACACTCACTCTTGAATACAGCCAAAAAGAAGCCCCTTTGCCTACTAATGCCGTTTGTTCACAGCATCCCAGTTAGGAGTCACATTTTAAAATCTGAGTCCTTGGACATTGTCTTGATTAAACAAGAGGAATTCTGGCTGGAGTTTACTAGCATGTTAGTTAAACCTAACTCAATGACTTTTTGTTGTACAGGAAAAGAAAGCTTTTTGCCTTCTATATCCTCTCAATTTAAACAATACTTACTGGAATAGTGCTAAACCCTCAAATGTGTTAAAACTTAATGCATGCACAGGACTGTTATTAATTTTAATCTCCCGAACACTGAAGGTACTGAAGTTACTGAGGAGCATGCTGGTCTGTATTTCAGCAGTTCAAGAGAAATATTCATAGAAATATTCCTTAGGTAGAACACTGTCTGTGTAACAACCTGAAGAAAACACCCTGGAGAGTCCAAGGGTTGGTTTTATACCTCATCTGACAGATGCCACCTCCTTCAACAGACGGTGCCCAGGTGCAGTGGTGAGGGATTTTTCCATGGACACTCAGAGGGCAGAATGCCAGCTGCTGCGCTGAATCACCAACACTTCCAAAGCGCCCATGAGATCCCAGGTGGCCCAGCCTTGCCAGCTTGGGATGAGGTAATATGGCTGCAAACTAAATAAAGACAGAAACCATCAAGTTGAATTTAAAGGGATATGGCAGAGTGATATATTTTGGTTTCCAATAGAAAAAGGTCATTCTCATTCAGTGACCATGCAGAACAGATACCCATCCATTGAATAACTTCTTTTGGATGTTGCTAATAAATATATTTTTATTAAATTAGTAGTCGCATAATATATTCAACTGCATAATGCTGTACCTGAAAGGAATAATTTGGTACACCTGTTGAAAACTTTAAGTACTGAAAAACAAGATGACACTAGGAAGTGTGTCCTTTGCTTCATCACTCTAGCCCTAGCTTTTGAGTTGAATCTGTCAGCCAACACTCTGGACTTCCAATTTATTCATTACAGGTAGTGACCCACAGTTACCAGATCTAAGGTCAAAACAACAAATAAGAAATTTTAAAAAATCTACTCATGAGATACCACTGGTATTCAGAGCCTTACATTACATGAGACATGAAATTACCAAAGGAAAAATCAGGATAAGGAAGACATATAGAGCAATCAAGATCCCAAATCAGCTCATTCCAGGTAGGTGAAACTAGCAAGTTGATTCAGAAAGAGCTACTGAGTTTCTGCACTTTGAATTCTGAAAAGTATCATAGCTAAAACTGAAAACATCTCATAGAAAGCTCAAACAGAGGCTAAATACAAGGATTTTGAAGTCACAGGACCACAGAATGGTTTGGGTTGGAAGGGACCCTAAAGATCACCTCCTTCCAACCCATCTGCCGTGGACAGGGACTCCTTCCACTAGACCAGATCGGTCAGAGCTCCGTCCAGCCTGGCCTTGAACACTTCCAGGGACAGGGCACCCACAACTTCTCTGGGCAACCTGGTCCAATGCCTCACCACCTCCACAGTAAAGAATTTTTTTCCAATATATAATTTAAACCCACTCTCTCAGTTTGAAAATATTCCCCCTTGTCCTGTCACTATATGGTCTTGTAAAAAGCCTTTCTAGCTATATCTTCCTTGTAGGTTTCCTTTAAGTACTGGAAGTCTGCAAGTTGGAGGATTCCATGATAGACCTCACCTTCCAGGTAATCTGTATGTTTCCTCAAAACGCTGTTTAAGAAAATAATTCAAATAGGATGCATTATACTTAAAAATACATAAAAACCATAGGCAAAAAAATGACAGAATATAAAGGCAGTACTTGGGCATGGAAAAGCCCAATTTTGCTACTAAACTAATGGCAAATGAATGGACATCAAATTAAATGGCAAAGACTTATATGTTTCATACAGGCAGAATTAGAAAGGAGAAGTATTAATCAATCTTAATTCATTAAATTGCTAAGCCAGCTTAGCCACTGTTCACCCATGGATTCCTAAGCCTGCCATCCTGCCTGTGAGCTGCTTTTCAGGATTCCCTGGCCAGATTTATCCTTAAGGGTACTGCTGCAACCTACAGTCAATGACACAGCAACAGAAACAGAAAATAAATTATTATATCTAATAATCACTTCTAAGGTTAATAAATTTATTAACTCTCATGGGGTTTTTTCTTTTTTTTTTCTACTTAAAGTGAGCTTGTATCACCTTTTTGTCTATTCTTTCTTGGTGTGAAAAGTGGATCAAAAAGAAAAAATGCCTCTATTTTCATTATGTCTTCAAAGTTCCCCTGGAGAAACAGACTTCAGCTGGAAAGGGGTTTTACAACACAAATACCAGGGAGACCAGGGGCCTGAAACAAAGACCTAAGAAGTTCTGGATCTATGTTTGTATATTGCTATTCTTATCTTCCATGTCCTTGCCGGGCAATACTGCAAAGACCTCTGCCCTGAGCACTAATATAATATAATAGAATATAATATAATATAATATATAATTTTAGGGGTGAAGTAATCGTGAAGGCCCTAAAGGAGGAGCAGAGAGGTGTCAGAAAACATCCCCATGGCACAGGCACTCAGCCTGGCTCCAAAACCCACATATGAGCCAAATCCATGTCCCTACCTCAACGCTGATGCTCCGCTGCCCTGCTTGGTGCTACAGACTCTGGTGCTTACCCCAGGCTGTAACACAGCAGTATCAGCTGCCCCAGGGCCCACCCAAGGAACGTGCTCTTTGTGTGAAGGTGTCCAGCACCCACAACAGGACTGCTTGCTCCAGCTGCTCTGGCACACACATTTTGTCCAGCTAACATTTTAAAACTCTCCCAGCAGGAGCAATGCACTGACCTTCAGGAGAAGCCCATGACCACTCGTCTGATGGCACTCAGCAGCCCACAGCTGCAAGAAGGAAAATGCCAGAAGAGTTTCCTCTCTGATGTCACCCATCTCGGCTTTCTTCACCCTGGAACCCTGGAGGTGGTGGCCACTGCTCATCAGATCACACATATCTTCCACATCTCCTTCTCATGGAAGCAGCCTGGGTTCCAGGGAACAGACATACCCACCAGCACCTCCACAAAGAGGCAACAAGAAGAGCATGTGGCTGGATGCACACTGTACTCTGCAGCTGTGGCCCATCTGGGCTGGAGGGCAGCTGTTACGGGATATGAGTGCACAGCTCCTTTTGGCCTTTGCTCTGTGCTGGACCCATTCACACAGCTCTGTGCTCAGGACTGTATGTATTAGTGGGGGCACTACCGATGCCAACACTCCCAGCTTCTATTCCTTTAATGAGGACCTGTAGCTGGACATCATGCTTGGGACCATGCTTTGCCCAGAGCTGGATAAATGCAGAGGAAATGGGAGATGGTGTCTAACCCCCACAAAATAGGGATGTGCCTCACAGAAGGTTCAAGCATTGTGGTGGCAGACTCCATGCTGAATATAGTGATATACATATATATATATATATATATATATATATATATAATATATAGTGGCCTCTGTGGCTTCCTGAAATGTAATGCAGCACTTCTAGTGCAGGGCAAGCAGCAGAGAGGGAAAAATCAAGTACACCTGACTATGAGAATTTTAAAGGTGGAAGTAGATCCTTATAAAGCTACACAAAGAGCTCAACTCTGTTGGGCGGCATCAGGATGCTTAAATAAGAGATGACTTTTAGATCCATCATAGGGTACCTAATGCTGTTAGTATTCAGAACGGGCCACCCCAGCACCCCACAGGCATATGGCCAAGAAATCTAGTGTTCCAATTGTCAGTGCAAAATGTTGTGGAGGCAGAGGTGGCTGTGCTTTGTGAGGAATGTTGACGTTGCCCCAGTTGCAGAAATCGTACAATCACATTAACTTAGCACTGCCACATCTACTACTAAATCCTTTCCACCTGATTTCTCAGCTTTCACTTCAGCATTAATATTAGTTCAGCTTAGTCACAGAGTCTTCCAGGGACAAACAAACCCAAATTCCTGATGTTAAAAAACAAACAAACTAAAGGAACACAAGCAGAGAGGGGAAAAAGATCAGGAGGAAAATGTGTCCTTTGTGCACTGCAGCACAGTCAAAGCAAAACACACCCATGCTACCCCCTACTTTGTTGTTCACTTTTCATTTGTGCAGTGTCCAACAACTGAAAGCTGTCTCGCCGCTGGACTGGACACAGGGATGTGCCAGAGAATCCCTCTTGCTCCCATGGGTGGGATGTGAAGAATTCCTCTCTTCATAGCTGACATTCCTGCTGCACTGAGACAATAGCGTACAATTCTTGTCCAAACAATCCTAGATAGACACTGTGATTTTTCCTAATCATATAAATATGAGCATGTCCATTAGATATGAAGCTTCCTGGCCAAAACCTGTATTAAAAATGGAATATCCCATGCTTACCACCTGCAGTTAAGTGACATACTAAGAGTGTTCTTATCCTACCTTCCCAAGATTAATTATTCAAGACTGGGAAGGGGATTCAAATTCACACATAGCTATTCAAATAAATTGTACTTCTGAGAGAATCCAGAGTCAGTAATATGGTCAACTGCTCATTTCCCCTAATAGCAACTGGCACAAGTACTAAAGTCTGTGGTGGTGTGTATTGTACTTAAGCATAAGCCAGGTGCTTTACCATAAAGCCATAACATTTTACCAGCAGCTTTAGAATAGAGTGTCATTTTTTCTGACATGGTTGTGCTGCAGGGATGGGGTAGCAACAGAAAGCTCTGTGGTTGTTTGGGGTTTTTTTAGGTTATTAGTTGGAAATACAAGCATGAGTCAAAACTGAGTATGGGTCACAAACTGACAGGGTGCTGTTTCTGATCTGAAGACATTATTATAGATAGCTGAAAGCAAATTTCACTGTTATCACTGTCATCATTCTTAGGTGAGATTCTGGTGGAACCCAGTGCAGAGAAGTAGAGGAAGGAGATGGCTCTGATCTTCAGTTCCGGTTCTGTGTGTTAACAACCCACAAAAATGGAGATGTTTATGTTTGTGGCTCCAGAGCAAACCAAAATGAAAGAGAAGTCTTAACTGCAAAATTAGGGTTTGGGGGTTGGACAAATTCCCAATGCCTTGCCAGGCTGAGGTTGTCGATATCAGTGATTAATGTCCATCTGGGTGGTGAGACAGTGTCTAATCAGGGACAGCATCAGAGCTCTGCGTGCACTGAAAAAACACTGGGGTGTCAGACCTGTTTCATTGTGTGAAGTACTCACCCCTGATTAGGTTATGCTTTATTACACTCTTAAGATCTCAGCAATATTCTCCTTGTACCTTTGCTCACATGAAGCTTGCTCCTTTCTGTCCAGATTGCCCAAACAGAAAACCATTTCTTCTCTCAAGATTAATTAAAAGTGTCAGCTTTTCATTCTGTGGGGTTCATATATTTTATTCAGTTTTTAAAATCTTGTTCCTTTTTTTTTGCCCTGGAATCTGATGGAGGAAGTTTGGAATGACAGCATAGCAGATCCAATGTAGCTTGTACTCCGTGCAGAGCAAGGTTATCTTGCCGTTCAAAAGTAGACCTATGGAAAACAACAGGATTAATTGCTTTAAAAAGTAAATTTTCTTAAAGTAATTTAGTGATACTGTAGCCCATAAGTGAGAGGTTCTGGCTCCTCTACAGAGCTGCTCCTTTATGGAGCAGACAGAACTCTGTTGATCATGGCATACTCTTGAAACATTCCTTGAATTCGTGGGCTCATATCTCAGGTCTACTTACTGGTGATTCAGTCTTTCTGATTTTATATACACAAGATTCAACAGCTTCAGTCCCTCCATGAGGTCTTGGTTTCAACTATGCAGAATAGGAATAATTTTAGACTGCAGAAAATTTAGTGGTAATCAGATATAATTTTCCATTCAGTTTATCCAATTCCCATAGAAGAGACAAGACCCTCCAAATATTGGCTCTGCCTCTAACCACTTGTCCAAAAAGGAATTTGGATTCTGGGTGACTGGAAATATGTCAACAGATGTTATGCACAGATAAGAGTTCTATCTTCTGCAGGGAACATAAGCAGAGTATCCACGGGATAAGCTGTGGGAGCTATTTTACCATAAAAAGATAGATTTATCAGTGCCCACTTACAGACACTAGAACACATAAAAGGGTATTGATGAACAGTACAAGCTAATTTTCACAGAGCAGACATCATTTTTGTTCAGCATCTTTCTAGGCAAATCACTGGCTTTCGGCCAAGCAAATTTTTTTAAACACAAACAAAATGAAATCACTTACTGGAACAAAACTACTGAATCATTTTTGGTCACTTTCACCACTCAGTCCAATGTCCAGGCAACAAATGACTCCTTTTCCTGAGCTGGTCAGGACTATGAGATGCCAGACAAAGCCAGGTTCTGCAGAGCTATGTGAGAAGGGGAAGCCTTTAGCATACAATCTGTAGGTGAGGAGCTCACTGGGAAGTGGGGCTGGACCCTACCGAAGGCGAGGCTCTTTATTTATCTAATCTCTCATCAAAATACAAAACTTTAGATACAATGCAGAAACACACACCAAAGATAAACTAATGTTTTAAGAAACATTTACTTACCTAGTATATAAAAAAAAAATCTTTGCTCATTTTTTGCCTTTTTTTCTTTCTTTTTTTTAGGAAAACAAAATCAAAGGCTAGAGTGCAATGTAAGGAGTAGTGGTATGCAATACTATATGGTAAGCACATGTTCTTTACAGAAAACTTGGATGTGGCTTTAAAAAGCACAGCAGTTACAGCTTTACACCCCACAGAAGGCACGGTTGCCACACCATGACTGTGGATGGGTCTGAGCCGTTTGGTTTTTCCAGTCATGATTTCAAGGGTCAATATATAAAATCTCTGCCTTGTCTCCCTGTGTAATGAAAAAAAGACTTCTCTGGTGTTTTTGCTGTTCTTCCTCCTCCTTCCTAGTAAATTTACTAGTAATGTTACACCAAGCACGGATTTGATGTGGTAACCAAACTTCTATTAAAGAAAAAATTTGTATTGCTCATTTTATTTGGATTCAGAATTAGGCAGTTAAGGTGTTGCAAACAATCCTATGTGGCCACTAAAATTATTATATTGACAGTATATCAATAAAATTATTATAGTGATAGCAAATGCCCATCAACATGCAAATGTAAAAAAAAATGTGCCAATTGCATTTTTTCTTAAACACAGAAGTAATGCATATTAAGTTACTCTAGTGACCACATGGGAGTAGGTGATTCATGTAGGGAGAAGTGATTCATGGCTACATAGCACTTAAACTTCTTGCAGTTTCTCCTTTCTGTCTCTGTATGTTCACATTTGATTTTAAGGCTCTAGTTAACATTGTTTTGACTAAAAATCATCTAGCGTTTTCTATCTAGGTACAAACCCCTTTACATTAAAAAATGGTGCATTTAATAAAGAAAGAATGTAAGATCTTGTCTCTCACTTTTTATTTAAAGTGTTTTGCTTTTATTCCTCCTCAAAAACACAGAATACCTTCTTGCTGCAAATATCTCTGGACTACATGGGTAGTTTTTTGTAGATTGTAGAAATTTTTTTTGTAGATCATAGGTTTGCAGATTTTGTGAGCTCCTTCGCCACTAACTTGTGCATGAGCCTGCAAGCAGGAGCAGGTCAGGCAAGGTTCCAGGTGCTTCATCCACAGCACTGTCTTTCTAATGGAAATGTGGAGCAATGCATCATCAGGAGAGTTGATGAAAACTTAGATTTCTTTGTTCAGGCTCTGATGCACTCATTTAGTGTTGACAGTAGCTTTTAAGCTGGGTGTTTCTCCAAATACCTTCCATCAGTTGACCAGAATAGTGGTTTTGGTCCTGTCCCAGGAATGATCTCTCTTAAACAGATGGTGGTGGATCTGCAGGAGCAAGCAGCTCCTATACACACTTTCTCTCCAGTCAAAGGAAGGGGAAACAAGGAACAGCCATGATATGTTTCCAACCACAGCACTTGCTGCTTGCTATCATTACCACCATTACATGACTCAGTGCTGGTTCCAGGTTGCTCTGTAGATGGTATCACAGAGGCATCAGTGGGTGTTTCACTGGGGAGGCACTGATTGCACTGCTGATAATGAAGATCTGACCACTGCTTTCAATGTGATAGGGAAAAACAGATGCTCTGAAACAGAAATCAAATTCTTGTGATCACCTGTACATTTCTTCAGCTTCCACCTTCTTCTTTCGCATATCCCCTTTACATAAGCATTTTACAGACAGCTTTACCTGCATTTTGTTGTAGAACCATGTCATGCTTGCTGCTCCCCCTTTTCTGGTGCATGTGTGTGTGCTTTTGTTACTTGTATTGTATAAGGTGCCTTGGGATATTCGCATCCTGTGCATTGTGTGGCATTGTGTTGAATAGGAGGTACAGAAATTAAAAGCAGGTCTCCTCCTACCCACATATGCCTTTTCTTTGCAGGTTTTCCTGGAAGTTTTGTGCGGGGAGGGAAGGGAAGAGGTAAAATATGACTTGGCTGAGACTGCCGGATGCTGAATCAGCTGCGATTGCCTCACGTTTTCCTTTCTTTTAAAATAAGGGGTACAGTCTTCAAAAGTGCCCATCTGACTTCTCTACAGGCCTTACCCAGCCCATCACTTCTCAGTAAGTCACTTTTTGAAAATGGTGTATATGCCTCTAAATCACATGGGACTCTGGATAACATCTTTATAATGCCTTTCTCCTGGGTTAGAAATATGATGCTCTGGGATTACAAGGACCTGGTGCAGCTGTTGCAGGTTACCACAGTGCTCATGATCAGTCACACATAGTTTTCCCCTCCCAGAAATGTTCTTTGGAAAAACAGATGAGGCAGCCATCCTCATTAACTCAAAAAATGCACTACCTCCTAAACTCCAAACCACACAACATCTTAAAGCATAATTTTGTTCCGCTGCACTGCTTTGGTTAAAGGAGCTGATGCCTGAAGTGCTGGCTCCGTGCTGCTTGCACCTGCACACACTGGCACAGAGCACCTTGATGAGGCTGGTCAGCCACAGTGTGGTGATGCAAAAGTCAATGAATGGGGAAGCACTTCAGAAGAAGTAAACAAGGAGTGTGGCATCAAAATCCTAAAAGCCCCAGAGATGGCCATTTTCAGGAGGCTTACCCATCCTGAGGTTGCAGACAGATGAAATTAGGCATTGGTTAGAGGTTAATAGCAGCTCTCTGGATGTGTGTCATCTGTTTTTAGCAGGGGTCACTATTTTACTTCCACAGCATCCTTATCTTTATAAACAAAGGAGGAGTTTGATGTCTTTTAGATAAAGGACAAACAAGCCCATAGCATCCAGCCACATACATGGTGTTCATCTTTTCCAAGGCTGCTTCCCTGCTGTGCACTATCTCACACAGGTAAAGGTTCATCCAGTCTTGCCTGCTACTGTAACTGAATGCTTGAAACCCTGGCAAAAGAGCAGAGGAAAATGGAGCGTTAATAAGGGCTGTGCCTTCCAAGCTCTGCAAGAAAAAGGAACCTGACAAACAATGCCTTTGCATTCAAAGATGACAAAAGTAATTGTTAATTGCTTGTTTTTCTTTTTTTTCTCCTTTGTAGAAATGTGTATATATTCACCTATACATACAGCTAGCATTGAAGGTCTTGAGAGCTGGTTTTATACGCTTTCCTAAAGGTTATTAATTCTTCCTACACTGTTCCCAGTTAGATGGGGTACCTTATAATATAACTTCCTCATTAACATCAAGAGCTGTGATTATACAGTTGTGTTACCAAGGGCTTCAAAGACATGAAGCCTAAATATAATCTTACAGTACCTTGTTACAATACAAAGCACATCCTCTAATACATTTTTTTTTGTTTGCATAAAATGCAGCACAATAATGGTTCACTTGACCTTTGCCCCTCTGTATAGTTCATTTTAACATTGTTTGAGGAGCACAGAGTTTGCATTTTGCAGGGCACAGGTGCTCTGCCCCACACTGGAGGCTGAGGCTCAGCCAGGCAGTGTGGTGCACCACTGCTCCCCGCCAGCAGCTGGACTCAGGGGATTGCTTTTGTGGTCCACCAGGAATTTCCTGTGATAGAATATCAGAAACCTACTGGTGACTAGTAGGAGGTGACTTCACAGGGCAAAAGTTCTCTCCCTACAATAAACATTCTCAGCACCACTGTGGAGATTTCCTATGCAGACCTGACAGCCGCCAGCGCCTTGTCATCCCGACAGAGAATGGCTCAGGGAAGGCATCGTCCCTGTTTGCAAGCGCCTGCCACAGTAAAAGTGAAGCTGCACCCCCACTGCCATCTTATTAATGCCTCCTGAGAAAAGGGAGAAATCAAACTGCCCGTGCTATTTTTAAAAATGCCCAGAATATTGAATGAAAAGACTTTTACAAATATACAGATCCACAGTCAAAGACAGAATATACTGGTATCTATATAAACATACAGTCCATAGATAATATGTCTTGGTGTCTATAGGTACCATGATACACTTATTGTCCATATGTACCATCTATCCTGGTACCTGTAGGTACCATGGCACACATGTGGTCGGAAAGCTAAAACAACAATTGGGAAAACACTGTACTCTCTCTGTATAGGGTTGCTTGGGGAAAAAAAATCACAGGGATATTCATCCACCAGATCTCTTGCAGGGCACTGTCATTTGGAGGATCCAAGTAGTAAATCTGAGCCTGACATATTTCCCTTGGCTAACACTACTAAAAGGACTGTCAGGGGCACTAGATTTGTTTGGCTGGCTGAAATATCGTGCAACTGGGCAGACTGCAGTGAAGTTTAGAGACTGAAATAGCTTTGGGGAAACAATACATTAATTTCCTGTGGAAAATACATCTATTAAAATGGAGACTAGCCTTGGTTGAGTCCAACATGGTAAAAAAGTGTGCTGTAAAGCCTAGAAGAAAATATAGCTCAGTGTTGGCTTGGAAATAGGAAAGTGCTGGAAAGTATTGTTATCCTCAGAATCAGGACTGTGCAAATGTCCACCTTGGTAGAGGAGTAAGATAGAGCAAAGATTTCCAGAATATATCTTTAAGCTGTCTCACCAACTTCTCTACATGCTCGAGCACTTAGGAGCAAATCCTGTGGCCATGGTCTTCACCATGCACTTTCTGAGGTTTCCAGTCTGCTGGACAAAATTTGACTCAAAGCAATGCTGATTCATTCTGCTACTGAAATCTCATCATCATCTGGGGGCCATTTTCACAGGTGAGTCTTCATAAGGGCTGGATAGAACTCACCCATCTCACATCTCACTTGGCTCTGCATCTTTTGCATCAGGAAGAAGAAAAAAGGCAGCAAGAAATCTGTAGGAATGCTCAGCAACACTGGAGATGTTTGATGCTGCACTCCTTGTTTGCTGTTCCTGAAGTGCTTCTATACTCACTGGCATTTGCACAGAAATCACTGCCCAGCCTGGTCAGAGCAGCCCGTGCCTGTAGGCAGAGGTGTGAGGACTATGGGGTCAGCACTTCAGCTCCTCTAAGCATTGCAGTGGGGAGGGATCAAGCCCTGATTTTAAGAGTTGTTTCTTCTCTATGATCACATAAACTTTTCTTTTTCCCCAAGCCATGTACAAACTATAAACCAGTATGATTTCCATGAGAGCTCTGACCATTCCCCCTTGGAGGGACTAACTTGAAAAAATAACATCCACCTTACCCTGCAGCCTGTTAATGATGCACTGGGAGATGAGAGCAGTGTACTCACCAAACTTTTAGTGGCAAATAGATGTTTGTGCTGAAGGAAGACTAAATCCATCTGTCAGGTGGTTTTTTTTTTTGTGTTCAAGGCTGATATTTTTAGTCTCAGTGATTGGATTTCCAGTCAGTCACTGTGTACTCAGGAGGACGAAACCAGTTTGGTTAGCTTTTTTTCTGTTTCGCAGCAAGTAGAACACTGTATTCCATTTCTGTGGACCGTGACATCCCATGGCACATTAAAAGCCTTATTCAAACCACAAGACAGCCATATTTAACACTCAGCAGGAGACTCTAGGAAGAAGTATGAGGCCAGGGTTATTCTGACCCTGGACAGCTTGTCAAACTGGGAATTAGGAAGAAAGTTGAGGACATTCTCTACCAGTTCATGTGATACTGAAATAAATAAGTGGAAGATTGCCTCAGTAGGGAATTTCTTTATGTTACAAGAGCCTCTGCATAGAGGAAGGTTTAAATTCAGAAGGAATTGAACCTGCCCTTGTGCTTTTGTTCTAAGTCTCCATCCATTTTGAAAGCATCGCAAAACCTGTGGAAACATCAAGGGCAGTTCTGAAATAAGCAGGATTTTATTTTCCGGTCTACACCTGAACAGAGCAATTGAACAGTAAGATCTCAGCTGAGTTCATAAACCAGGTTCCCTGGTATCTGGGTACTTGTCTTCTAACCTGGGCCATATTTTGTATGCTGATCCTTAGTTTTCCCTCAAAACATAAGAAATTAATCAGATAGTTGGAGAGCTTGAGAAGTCCTTTATTAGTCTGCTCAGCATTTTATTCTGATTGATCTTTTCAAAGAAATGATGACAGAAATTTCTGCGTTCTGGGACAATAATCTGTATTTACTGAACTCTACAGCAAAAGTCGCAGGCATTGTTCATCACATAAATGCAGAGTACATCATATTTCCTATGCCTATCCAGTCTATCAGACTGGAGAGGGGTCTTATATATCACACTTATATCAGCAGCAGAAATACACTGCTCCCACTTTTTGTCATCCTCAAATTGGCCATTTTGTGCTTGGGTCCACAGAATAGCAAATTACTTGATTTTTGGGTGAAAAATATCCCTTTTCTGTAGGATATTTAGAGTATCATGTAATAAACAGGGACTGCACATCACAAAACTGGTTTTCCACAACACTTTGGTTATGGAAATGAACATGGAAATGCTGTGTATTTGTATTGCATCTGTTTTCCCAAGGACACTTGTTCCCATATTTGACTGCTTGGTGCTGTTTCCCCATACAGAAAATTAAGTCTCAGCATACCTTCAATTCTTCAATTTGCAAGCAGAGCACAAGAGGAATAAATTTACTCCCACCAAAGAGTAACTTCACAAGCAGGTCAGTGGGGGTGTTCAGAGAGTGATGTAGCTTAATGTAATTCTAAGCCTCTTGAAATCTGGTCCAAACAAACACATCATGCTTAATGAATACTTTCCATCACCGTTTAAATCTATTAAGAGAAAGAAAAGGTGCCTTTACAAGAGACCTTTGCTTTTTGTATTGCTAATACTTCTTTTCCTGGCAATCTTAAAGGGTTCACCACCACTTCATTATTTCAGTGTAATAAGAGTATTCATCTTACTCTTGCTGACTTACAGATATCCTCAAGGATTGCAGCTTTTAACACCAGGAAATGTAAAGGTAATATAATGGCAGCTTTCCCATTTACTAACCACTATCTTTCAAAACTCTCCTTTCCTTCCCCCCCCCCGCCAAAAGCTGTTGCTTCATTAATCCCCACGCATGACTGAAAGCGTTTAAAGCTTTCACGGGCAATTTATTACCAAAAAAAGGCTTCTGGGGGACATTTCCCACCGTTTTAAAGAGCTCGCTCTGCTGTGGTGCAAAACACTTTCTGAAGTATCCGTGCTTCGGAGCCCCCCCGAGACGTCCCGCCCCAAATCAGAGGCTTTTAATGCCGGAGCCCGGGGTGCCCGGGGGAACATCTCCACCCAGCGGCCGCTGCGCCGCTCTCCTTCTGCCGAGGGTTTGGATGTTCGTTTAGGGGAGAAAAAAACCCCAAACAAACACGCTTCAGCCTTAATTATAATTTCTTAAAAGGCAGTGGAGGTGATGGGTGTACCTCTCACTGTATAACTCCGCGTGCGTCTCCCTAGCGATAGCGACAGATGCTGCTGTACTCGCAAAGCCCTGCAGATCACCACTGTGACTGGCAAAGCTGTTCCGAGTGAATTAAACTCAACTTCAGTCCCGTGAATTGAATCTTTTCACGCTGCTTTGTATCAGTCTCCACTCTGCGCATGTTTTCACTTGCCATTTTCTACAGCAGATTTTGTTAATCAGTGTCAGAAAGAAACACACTTGACCACCTTACACACCAGTGGCAGAAACCCTACAGTGAAGCAAAACGTCTGCAAACTGGATACAGCTGCTGCTGCCTTATGTACTCCTGGCCCTTGCGGCTGTGGGAGACATCCAGCTCAGCCCCAGCCCTCACAGGGCAGCTGGCTGCTCCACTTCATTGGTGCTGGTGTTTGAGCAACAAGCATATTTTGGTGGCTAGATCCCCTTGGGAGATGCCAGGAACTACCAGCCAGTCTCTCTTGAGCAGTGAAACCTGCTGACCCTGCTAGCCCCATGCACAGCTCAGTTAGTTCCCTTCTTGGTTCGCACCAAGTCACCCCGGCAGGGGCATTCTCCCAGTTCCAGAGCTGAAAAGAAGCTGGTTCCTCTCACAAAGAAGACTGTTAGCAATGAAAGAAAGATATTTTTTAGGCAATTTGAAATTAGCCTTCATTTGCAACATCAGTTTAAGCAAAACATTATTATTTATGGTTGTCTGAGTAATCAATAAAAGTAACCACCAAGTCTTGCATGGCATAAGTTAGGAAGAAGAATAAATGTGCCTTTGACAGAAATTTAGGAAATTATCCTGTTAAGGAGAATCTTCTAGGCTGATAGCAGCTACCAATTAGAACTTTTATTCTCTGTATTGATTTGTGCTTTATACCTATCTGGCACTGACCAACAAAACATCTCCCTTGTTTAGAAGTGGCAAGTGGAAAAAAACCAACATAGCAGCAAAAGTGGAGGCAAAACTGGAACAAAGTAGCATGTAAAAAATCAACTTACAGAGCTGAATTAGTGATAAATACACTTGTAAAATTTTTGAAAATTTTAGGCCTGTTGATATGAAAGCAGAAGGTTATAGCTCTAAATTTTCCAATCTTAAAGGGCTGTTAAGTTTGTATAAATCACAGCACAACTGAAAGTAGTTCTTACTACTGTTACAAGCAGTATTATGACTGTAAAAATATTTGGGGGAAAAATGTTTCTATTTTACTTTTGATGGGATATTTTGTGGATTTGAGTTCACCCTTTCCCTCTCCAGCCAGTACCTTTGTGTGTAGATCTTTCCAACAGCACCAAGGGCAGCAGACATGTGCTCTCAACCATGGCTTATGAGCAGCACCCCTGCTAAAGCCTGGATTCTCCAGCTGAAGTCGGAGAGCCTATGTTTGCTTTCTGGTGAGGTGGTGTCTGCTGAGAGGAAAAGAATTCACTTTTAAGCTCCAGTCTATGGGGGACATGTTAGCCTCCACTCTCAGCTTTCTGCTTGTCTTCATGAGGCTTGTGGGACCTTTCCCTAATGCTTCTCCTCCTCTATAAAGCAGAGCTGAAACGTTTCAAAAGATTTCAAAAGAAATGTCGAGAGAGCCCAATGGATACACAGACAGGCAAGTGTGTGCTGTTGCTCAACACATTTTTCCTTAGGAAATCAGACTAAAACAGAGAAAAAGTTGACTGTAGCATTCCCTGAACCTGATTAAGGGAATCAGCTTCTGACTGTGTGTGGATATCATAAGAAGCCATCATATTCTAGAAATGTCAGCTGACACTATTGTTAACTACCAAAGCATATTTCCCCTGCCTCCCAGGTGGGCCTGCAGCAGAGAGCTCTGCTATCTAGTGAAGAAGTGGCTATGCCAGCATGGCCAGCTCTTGCTCTATCTGTGCCTTCCAAACATTGTGAGCAATGGAATACTAGTTATCGACCTCCCAGAAATTCTATAGACTGGCAGGCATCCAGGTCAAAGTTTTTACTTGAAAACTCTGTTAGATTATATCCAAGGATGATGTATTTTCAGCTACCAGGCTGAAGTTTGATGATATCAGTGGTTTATGTACACTGTGATTTCTACCAAAACAAAGAAGTAGCCAGGGAGTAGCTTGCTGATTGGATTTTGATTATCAGTCAAGGGGCAACAAGCTACAGTATTTTCATAGTAAATAAGGGACACATTTGTTTTCAGACTGGATGTGAAAAAATGCAAGATATGTAATCTAATCAAATGAACAAATTGGTAATCGGAATAGAAACGTGCCATGAGTCAGGATGACCTGTGTCCTGTGGGACTCTCAGTCATTTCTCTCATTTTTCTCCATGTCGTAACAACTTTTTCTTTCATAACAGACCTTTGACCTACTTATTTTAGTGAGCATTTTATGTTCATGTTAATAATTTGAATAAATTGATCAGACATACAAAAAGAAATTCATTCATTCTCCAATGATCACAAAAGTTCAATCATTATTTAACACTGTATAGTATACACTGTACAGTATAGCTTAATGCATGAACCTATACTTCACCATGATATCTTTATTTGGACTAGTTGATAAGATTTTATAGGAAAGTGGAACTAGGAATTTTCAAAAACTCCTGTTTCAAAAAGGAGTCAATAACACTATAGGCAGAAATTATCACAAACTGTTGACTTCTTCTGATAAAGAGTATTAGTGGACAGAGATACAAAGCAGTTTTTCAGTGTAGAATTATGTATTTCCTGGTGGTTTTCTGAAAAAAAAAAAAAAGCAACAAAAAAACCCTCAACAATAAACAATCTCAACACTGTAAATTCTTCTATCTAAGGTTTTATCAACTGGTATTCTTAGAACACAGCTGTGTAAAATACAAGGGAATGTGCAGTGGGGACACATCCTAAGTCACAAGAAGAAAAACTAAGATCAAATGGGTACATTGAGCTTTAACTTTCATTTAACTGTAACTTTGGCTGTAAAGGAAATTAGGAAATGCCATTGTACTTCATATTTGCAAGTGTATGATGAATTCAGTAAAATTGTCAGTAAAATACAGGCAAAATCCAAGTGAAGTGGTAGTCAAGCTTGTTATATAAAAGGGAAGTATTAGTAGCCGGATTCCTTGGATAGTAACAAGTATCACTAATGCTCTGGCAATTTTGAATACAATAAAATCAGAAGAGCCACAGAGCTACCTGCTTTACTTGTTGGCTCCTACATGACTGCAGGCAGAGTTCTGACGAAGGCCTGTGAGTCTGAAAGATCATTCTCTGCTTTAGTATGGTGGTCGTTGCTCTTACGAGCATGCAGAGCTAGGCCAGTGACTGTCCTGACTGGGTTTGATATTGCACAAAGAAAGGAAAGCCAATTTTTCTCCCCTTGCCATGTGGCAGCTGATAGTGGGGTGATAGCAGGAGAGTTCTGTCAGAGGAGGACTCTTCCAAAACCCTGTGTTAGGCCAGGAGGCAGGTCAACCCTTCAGCTCCCAATCCAGCCACAAAGCAGTTCAACTCAGAGATCTGGGGCAGGGGGACACAGGATACTCCCTATGCAGGTCACAGCACTGGAGAGAAGATGGGAGCACCTGCCTGGGTCACAGGGCTGTCTGTGTCAACCATCTCCGGGCTGGTACACTGCTGGAGGACTGTAGTCACCACATGGAACAGGTTTTGGGGGGAGTTTTGAGCACAGGGGATTGCTCTGAGTGGTTTTACTTGTGTCGTGGTTTAGCTCCAGCCAGCAGCCAAGCCCCACACAGCCACTCTCTCACTGCCCCAACCAGTGGGACTGGGGAGAGAGCTGGAAGGGTGGAAAAGGACTCATTAATAGGGAAAGTAAAGGCCATGCACACAGCAAAGCAAAACAAGGAATTAATTCACTGTTTCCCATGGGCAGGCAGGTGTGCAGCCATCTCCAGGACATCAGGGCCCCATCATGTGTAATGGTCACTTGGGAAGACAAACACTATCACCCAAAACATCCACTCTTCCTCCTTCTTCCCCCCACTTTATATACTGAACACCCCCAGCCTCCTCACCAGCGTGGCAGCACAAAAAGCAGAGAAGGCCTTGGTTCTGTGTAAGCCCTGCTCAGCAACAACAAAAACATCTCTGTATTATCATCACTGTGTTCAGCACAAACCCAAAACACAGCCCCTCACCAGCCACTGGGAAGAAAATTAACTCTATCCCAACCAAAACCAGCACACCTTGGCTCTGCCTGCATGTGTTCCCACATCTGTGCTGCTGAAGCTGCACACCACGTGTTATTTTGGAGCAGGTATATGGACCTGGATCTACCCTTGGGCACCTGCTACTTGGCTATTCCTGCTACCAGTGCAAGAGCACAGGACTGACAAAGACTGAGGCTCTGAGTAGGTTTTCCAGAGGTCACATCTACCAGTACATAGAGATGGAACTCTAACAAATACCCTGCTTCTTTTGTGCTTACTTATTTGATACTAGAGAGCTTTATTTTTCCCCTTTGCTCTGAACAAAGGCAGGAATCCTACACTTGTAATCTGAAATAATGAAAACAATTGGCTTAGCCTGACCAATTAACAAAACTTCCATTACATACCAAAAAAAAGAAAAAAAAAAAGAAGGGTCATTATTGTATACAGAATTCCTTATAAGCTCAAGGATCACCTTCAAGGCGTTCAGCTCTTCAGAATCCCCAATATTTCTTTCAAAATGAATAATTTGAAGTCTATTACTTAGGCGTGGTCAAAGCCATGTTTACCTGTTCTAAGGCTCTTGTTCAGATTAATTAATTAATTAAAATTAAGTTTAAAAGTCAGCTTTTGTGAATTTTAAAAATAATTATTCAAAGTGATTATGCAAATGAGCTACCCTATAATCTTGTTTGCGAGAGACACCAAAAATGGCTGCAAGCACAAGTGAGAAAACACAACTTTTGCCTCGGGCAAACAGTACTGGATGATGGTTTCGAGACATGGAATTGCAGCATCAGTTTTCAGAAAGGGAAAAAGAACTTCAGTGTATGTATGTGCTTGGGCAGTTTTGCTATTCTCATTCCTAGTGACACAGCACTTGGGAATATGCTATGCTTCTCTCCAGAGGCTAATCCTATCAACAAGAGTTAGCAGATGAAAAATCAGTGGATTTTGGAACACAGACCTTTTATTTATTCATGAGCTAATTAGAAACATGCAACAGATACAGAATCAGAGCTATACATAAAGTTCTGAGTGAGATATAAAAGATTATCTTGAAGAAAAAAGCTTGCCTTTTCCGTTCAACAACACAGGGCTTGTGCAAGTTCCTAGTTATTTCATTCAGGAAGAATCAAAGTTTCCTTTCAGGCACAGAAAAACATTGAGCTCTGACTCTTTGTATAGTCAAACACAGCGCTAGTAGCAAACAGATATGTTGTATCAACTTTATTTCCAATACTTCATTTAGAAGACAAGAGACATTTCAAAAACAAAATATTCCTCCAATCCCAAGGACTGGTCCAGGAATGCTTTTTTAGGGCTTTGGTAGAGGGCTTTGTGTGAAACCCATTAGCATGGGGAACCACTGAGACCCTCTGCAGTCTACTTTTGGAGTCAACACGAGAGATTACTCCTTTGGTTCATGTTGGGGGGCTGTTTTCCTAAATTTACCTAGCTTTTGGTAAAGGTCACAAGCAATTCTCATCAATATGTTATACCCTTGAAATGCTAATCTATGTAACCAAAGAAAAGTCAGAAGCATTCTGGAAGAGTCTTTTAGCTAGGTTTTACTCTTCCTCTTTAATATGCAGTTTGCTAAGGCCCAGAACTCAGAACGCTTCCAGCAGGATCTGCAATGATGATGGAACAGGTAGTGCTCTCCAGGTGGCAGCTTAATTGTAAGATGTCACCTCTGGTCAGCAGACATCTGTAGGAAGAATATTCTGCAACTCAGAGAATTTCCCACTACATTTGATTTTGGATTCTTCAATATAGAATAAGCAAAAATGATACGAATACTGCAGTTGGCCATGATTTTATAAAGGAAAAGCCAAAAAAGCATGATGTTCTGAACTTAGTGTTGATTGCAATCAGCCACCTTGGTCTGCTCAGTGCAGCTGGCATGAACAACTCCCAAGAGACTACACACAAAATCCTCTACAACATCAGCCGTGAACAAGCCTGCAAGGTAGCTGAACTCCATCTTCAGAGGAGAAGATAGAACTAGAAACAATGAAAACAAAGGCCAAAAACGATGATGAAATAAACTGACTATTCACTCTGAAGTTTAAACCTTCCAGACCTAGAAAACAGTGAGTCGTGACTGAACCAGAACACAGGGAATTCCCATAGGAATAAATGCGTCTGGTCACTAGGTGTCAGCCTTGCCTCTACCAGGAGGACACCGGACCTTCTCCCTGTCCCCACCAAGCAGATGCAACTCTCAGCTCTACAAACAGCCATAGCAGTCTCGTTAATTGGGGGAGAGTAGCAGATGGAGAAGGACGTTTGTGCGGGTTGCTTGTCTGCCTGGTAATATCGTATTTGTTACCCTCAGGTTTGGACGCTGGAAACAATGACAGATTTCTTTCATGCTGAGGAGATGTAACTGGATGTCAGCTGCAGAGACAGCAGAGAAATTATGCTCTCTAACAATGAAAATATCAGCAGGGTATAAGTAGTGAATGAGTAAGTGTTTTGCAAGCCTCACAGTATTTACTGTTTATCCTACAGCACCAGTTCCTGGAATAATGCCATCATATGAAAATGCTGGCTCCCACTTCTTAAATTTGCTTCTAGTCTTGCTGGATACAGGAACAATGCTTGGAAACAAGATCCCTGCAGAGCTGAAAACTCTAAGGACAACAAGGAAAACCTAAAATGTATTCTTTAAATAATTTCTTGAATACTTACAGTTCATAACAGTATAGTCAGCAAAACCAAAAAGTAATTAAACATGCAGCAGAGTTTCAGTGGTGTTGAAGTATACACATATGTTTCTGACTTTGGAATCTCTTCAGGCAGAGTTTCATACCTCGATTCTCATGTTCCCAAGTCTCCAAAATTATCTTTTCTTTTGCCCCAGCCAGCTATGCTACCACAGCTGTGTGTCAGTGCCCATGGTGGTCTGCTGCCATTGCAGTTTCCTAATACGCCGTACGCAAAGTCACTGAGCTCAGCCAAGAACAACCGGAATTGGGAAAACATGCAGTGGAATACATGCAGTTCTCAGAAGAGGCAGCAAAAATTACTTGAGAGCTTTTTGCCTTCCATTCTCTTCTTAGGTTCTCTTAATGGACAGACAAGCTTTCCCACATCAAAGACAAAATCAGAGCACCCCAGTGCTTCAACCCCCTCAGAGACATACGAATGAATGCAGAAAACTGAGCCAGGTAGAATTTTACTACACAATCACATCCTCACTATGGTAATTCATTTCATGATCATCCCACAGCAAACACCAGTCTTTAATGATGAACTTGGAAGGGCTGGAGCCTTCCAAAAACAACAATAACAACAAAACCCAACAACAAAGTCACAATTAGCCCAGACATTTTACCTAGAAGTCAGGATGGCAGCAACGTCACATCAGCCAAGTCCAACATAAAAACAGTAGAATAATATTTTGTCTGGAACAATCTCAAGCCTCGTACATGGCCCATACTCAGACTGCCTGCTGTAATAAGTGTGATGGCCTTGCCAAGAAAAAAAAGAAGAAAAAATGAGAAAAGAAAAAGAGGGGATAAATGACTGCGCACAAAAGACAAGCACATCAGTACCAAATCTGTGTTTTATGCAAACATCACAAGCTGTCAGAGTAGCTGTAGGGGTACCCTGTGAGACACACTGGATGCATCTTCTCAGATAGCAGTGAGACATCTGTGTTTAAGCATCTCAGTCACCTTCTCTAGCCATTACAAGCACCACTTGCTGAAGCAGACCCCTCAAGGGAGGCACCACCCTGCTCTCTCATTTTTTATTTTGCAAATGGAGGCCAATTTAATTTCTGTGCTTTGCTTATAGAGTAAACATATAGATTAGAACTAGCGCAAACATCAGCACATATTACACAAAGGGTCAAAGAAGGCAGGCCAGCAAATTTGAGTTGAAATATTAGTGCAGGGCTGGCAACTGGGAGTCATCCACCTTGAAAGTCAGAGGCTGCCAGGTGGGGATGTCACCAATTTCTGTATCCTGGAGAAGCTGCTGTCTCCAATAGTTTTAAAATAACACTGATTGCCAGCATATCACCTCTTGTGGCACCAATATATCCTCTAGGTTGCTTTTTTCACTAAATGATTAAAAAAGAATGCTTCTTTTCAAAGACAGATACAACCTAGTACATCAAGCCTCACAAGTTCCCAGTGGTGAGCTAAGCAATCCACACTGGTGATCCCGAGGAGAACTTCTGAAAACCGTCATTGAAAACAAAGAGTGCGATTCAGCTCCAGATGCTGAAGTTTTGGGTGCATACAAGAGTGCTGTGTTACAGCTCCTGTCAGTCAGTGGAGTCTGGAGTGTCACTGAATTGCTCAGATGTCTGCTCCAGGCTGAATGGCAATTCTCTAGGCTCTAGGTACTGACTCTACCGATCACATTACTACAAAGGGAGTGAAACTCCTATGAGAGGAGCTTGAAGTTTTGTCTACATGTGAGCAATAAAAATTTAGACTTGCATTAATTTTGAAATTAACACAATACCTCACTATATTAACTTTACAGGGAACTTGGATTCAATTTTTGAAGCACTGAACCACAGCTATGTTCAAGTAAAAATGCATCTCTCTTGTCAGATACCAAGTGAATTTATTTTCTTAATTTAAGGTACTCCACACTGGGAGCAAACTACAACAGCATCAGAAAAAACCCCTAGAGAACTAGTTTACTATAAATTTACGCATCAGCTTACTTTTCATAGACTGCTCTATGTCTACAAACTTCTAGCTATCATTACCTACCCAAGGAATAATAAATGGCAGATTTTCAGGCTAAATATACATTAATCTATCATTACCTGCCCAAGGAATAATAAATGGCAGATTTTCTGGCTAAATAGGAATTCATCAGCCCATATTTATAGACTAAAGCTCAGACAGGACAATCCTACCATGACACAGAATGAATCTTACAGAGGCTGGAGAAAAGTGCAAGGAGAGACAGATTTGGGCATTGGTGCATGGAATGTAAAATTTCCTATCCTTTCACATTGATATCTAGCATATGCAATTCTGATTTAAGTGCATAGGCACTCTTCTAGGAGTGTTCATTGACTGATAAACACCAAATCCAAGCCCATTGCTCAAAGGGCCCTCCAAGTTGCTTGGCATGTGGCTTGGAATCTACAAGGTTAACAAGTAAACAACATTGCTGTTGACATTTTTAACAACAAAAGCCAACACCAGTCCAGGAAACTCAAGCCAACCCCCCCCCCACCCCCCCATATAAACAGATGCAGGAATGATCAACACTTTTCCTGCTCCAGAGGCACATAAAACAACCAGATTTTCAAACTCAGAGTGGGCCAGACAGGATGACACTGTGAGAATGATTGAGCCCTGTAGTTCCCACCACTACAACGGGAAAGGTGAGAAGAGACCTTGGGAAGACGCATGTGCATCAGAGGGGATATTAAGCACAGGAGAACAGAACAGATCTGAGGGTAGTTTGCTTCCACTGAGAGACCATACTTCTTTAGACAATGCCATATATTTCAGCTACAAAAGACCAAGATGAGCCACCTGGGCAGGAGATAAAGGAGCTTAAAAAAGTTCATAATTTTGCTCTAATGGGCAAGAATCCTGTCACACTTGCACCTCTCTTTTCATAGATTAAACCAGAACATTAATTGTGAGTTATATAAAACTATTCCTGTCTGATCACCTTTTCAGAAAATTTTAAAACACAAAGCTGCATATAGAATATTAAACTGGACATTTTGGATATACAGAATATCTTTCTTATTTTAGATATATGTAAATATAACACTTAAATATTTAAAATATGGGACTTGTGCAACAATTTCAAATTACTTACAGAACTTGGGAGTGTTAAACAGTGCAAAATTAGTTTTGCATTAGCATTTAAGGTTTTAATATAGAAAATAAAATAGAAATAATGGTAGAAAATAATAAAATAGCAATGGGAAGCTATCTTCGTAATTGATCACTTTTATATGACTTCCTGGAGGACTAACATCAATTATGCTTCTATGTCAAAACAATGCTGGCACAGTGCCAGAGAAGATTCAGATCGGGGCCAGTGATTCATTAATTTATTCGTTTTTGGAAATCAGTGGATTGTACAGTCAACTTTAGACTGTTAAACACAAATTCCATATGAACTATAATGAAGCCAGGTTATCACTGTCATACATATGAGCAAAAGGGAAATTTAATTCACTGCATTTTGAGTCTGCAGCCAGCTACCTGTAAGTATAGCATGGACTGGCTGCAGTCAGTAGAGTCTGTTCCTAAGAAATAGGTGATTTCTAATTATCACAGTATGAAACAACAAAGTATGTACTTGTTTACAGGCCTTTATATTGATTGCAGTCTCACATCTGTAATCAGTTTTATCAAGTAATCATTCAGAAGTATGATGTTGCTGATAAAAATGGACATGGCTTTCAGTATTTTGTGACACAAATGTAAGTTCCTTTTCCTCAGCTACCTGATAATGCTTTTCCAGCTACAGCAGATTGGGCGCTTCTTGCTGTGTCACACATTGTTGCACATGAAAAACCTGTATCAAAACAGGATATCCAAGGCAATCCTTTATCTTATGAACATGAAAACATCATCCATATACCTAAGAAAGGAGAATGGCCTTAGATGCCAGCACAGACTTAGTCTTGCACCAGGAAGTCTGACATATAAACAACAGTCCTTTGGGACATTGTTTATTATGGGTTTATTAGAAACCTTGTCAATAACTTACTGGTGCTTTTGATAATTCTGTATTTGGTTGCTAGGAGACTTGTGTTCCTGATGAGATAAAGTGAACAGGAAATCCTCTATAGCCTTGTGACTTTTTGCACTAGTAAATAAAAATTCAAACAACTGATCTAAAATACTGGCTACTGTTAACAGAAGTGAGAAAAAAAGACAAGCATTGCATATTTTAAATAAAGGAATGCATAGCCCTTTTTTGCCCTCTCCAATTATAAGATGATAAAAGATCACCTTTATAAAGTAGAATGACCGGATTTTGTGGAACGTGGCTGTTTTGGCTCCAAGGTATTTGTACCGTTGTAGTATCAGAGCCAGGATACAGCTGCCTTGTGACTAAGACACCGTTCACTGAATAAGTGCTATCCAATCCCTCGACGTCACCAGACATCTGTTTCCTGTTTTCATTCTTTCTTTCACTGTTATCATTTTATCCAAGTTACCCTTTCACCTGAAAACCATTTAGAAACCTACAGAAACCAGCGCGTGCACGCGTGTGTGTATCAAAGAAGTTGATTTAGAAAAAAAATTGCTGAGAGCAATTTGTTCATTTTAATACAAAGAGCAGAAATGGAAACAAACTTGCCTTCCCCCGTCTTCTCCTCCCCAAAATACACAATGATACATAAACACTTTTGTCTTCTGGTCTTCACTAATATGACTAACTTCCTTCTTCACTTCCAGTTAAGTAGCTTTCCTGTTGAGTACCACCACCTCCACAAAATACAATTGTGAATTGATTCATAAAAACAGAAACATTATGGCACAAATAAGGGAAGGCAATAAATACTCTTCCCCCTCTCCAACTCCTTCCCAAATGGAGGCAGTAGTAATATTGTTATTGTAAAGTCATTGTAATAACAAAAACTTGAAAAAAAAAGAAAAAGAAAAAAGTACTGCTTGTCATTTAAGGTTCCAAACCAACAATCATCAGGATGCAGAACAGGATACATCTAAAGTGAGAAAGTTATTTACTTCACATTCAAGTTAACACCAACTGTACTTTTTTTGGCACACAGCATTATTCTTAACGTGCCAAAAAAGTGTTGGGCACCTTATAAAATATGAATGTTAATGCCACTAAAACAAAATTCCTGCTATTCATAGTCCAATTTTATATTGCTGTTGTTTTGCTATGTTTCACCTATACTTAAACTCCAAGCTGGGAGAATGACCATTACTGATAGCATTTAACACACATTAACAAGGAACAATAGAAGGTGAAGAGTAAATTGTCAAAATTTAATGACTTTCTATTCTTAATCTCTTGATTTCAGATTATTTAATCAGAGTGAGAAAACTTGTTTTATTTTTTTCTGTGATTACAGATGCTCATGTTAATTGATAAGGCAGGTTGTTGAGCAAAGGAAAAATCTGGGTTGGTTGACAAACATCAACGAAAATTCATCTGCTGCTTTTTATTATCTGAAAGAAAAGTAAGATTTTTCTTAAATCCTCCCCCATTGAGGTATACCAGCAAAATACAGATGTCATACGGGAGAAAGAGGAGTCTAGCACACAGAGGACGGTTTGGCAGCTACAGCAAACTCTAAGTAGCATTTCCAAAGGCACATGAAAATTGGAAAACAAGATGACTTCTCGTGTTCTGGTCGCCTGGACTGCTTCCTGCATTCTTATAATCAAATTATGACTATTTTAAAACCAAATTCAGCTTCAATTAAACCATGAAATTATGAAGCAGCTCATTAACTTCTGAGCAGTCAGAGCATGTTCTGATACATTATCTTGGCCTCCCCCGTCATCCTTCTTTAGTGTCTGGCTCATTGTCCCAAATGTCCAATCCTAAGCTTCCACACAAAACCTAGAATACTCTTGAATACTAATAACGCAGCACTCTGGAGAGACTGACAAAAGAAACCTTTGTTGGAAAATATTTTTCAAGACTTAATCAAGTTGATGTGATTAAAATGCTGTTTCCTATAAACACAATTTGTTCATAACTTTTCACAACATTTAAATTCATTTGTCCACTGTCACACATGCAACCTCTGATCAAGCTGAAAACTGAATCTTAACTGTGTACTTCACCCATCACATCCCCATCCTTCATAATCTGTCCTTCATTGACTCTGGATCCTGCTATGCAATTTTATTAATGAGATTACATTTGTGTCAGGACAAGTTTTAAATTATGTTTGAATAATAGAAGTCATTGAATTAAGACAGCTATCTTCCCCCCTCCCTCCAAATTTACATAGAAAGTTATTTTAAACTGCACACCCTGTCTTTCTCAATCGCATATGAAGAAGTAAGATAAAAAAATCAAGACCTCTCAGGCTCTGGTGCTATTAATGGCAATGGGAAAACCCAAGACATGGCTATGGAATTTGAGAAGTTAATGAAATCTTTTGTACTTTGTAATTTTTGGTTATTTTTATTTTTCCCCAACCAAAAATACCTCTTACAGCTATTCAATACACATTTGCTAGAACTTGTAATTTTATGCAATATGACTCTAAAACTAATTTTAGTTTTGTACAGTCATGTTTCTGATTTTAAATTGGGGGGGGGGTGAATATAAACTAATTATTAGGTCAAATAACTCTTTGGAATTATCCTCTAAAAATAAATGCAACACCAAAACCTTTTGTCTGAAACAATAACTGGCAAACCATTGGAAGAGAAAGTGCCCAGACGCACACTTTATGTCAGACTCCACATAGTTTTCAAATGTTAAGACTTTTGATACACTCTATTATGACAATAAAAAAGTTGAGAGCTACACCAGAAGATTACATGAAGAAAAATTTATGTGTTGTCTAATATAATAGGAGTCTTAAAAACAAACAAACACACACCACTTCTATCCATTATTTCATACCCAGGTGTTTCCTGTACACCTGCAGTTGTCTCCAGTCCTGAATTCATGAGCTATAGTATTTCAACAGACTCTCATCAGTTGGTTTTAGAATTTTCTTGTCTGCCAGGTTTACAATCCATCCTGGAGCAAGACCAAAAAATATCTGTCTGGGATCCTTGCGTGCACTCAACATCTTAAAGAGTTCATCTTTAGTTATGTCTGGTAAAACATAGCCATATTTCTTGGCAAGTTCCAGCCTGGCTTCTGCAACCTTAGAAGGATCTGCCAGGTACCCCCGATTCCTGGGATCTGTGTAGTACCGGACGAGGTCTTCAGGTGGGAGCATTCGCTTTGGGATAGGTTTGCCACGCAGGAAAAATACTACTGGCTTGCATAAAATTTCTGTGGGCAAACATGAGAGAAAATTAGTGACTGCACCTCATAATACAGATTTAAAAATATTAAATGACACCTTCTTATTTTCTACTAAATTAAGTACTACATTCATATCAAAAAGTATCAAACAAAAAAATCAAATCTCAAGAATATCCTTGTTCAGAATGAGACAGTGGTTTGCAAGTTTCACTTAACCAAACAACCAACTCTGCTTTAACTGGTATTTACAGCATCAGTCTAGAGGAGTTGATACTTGTAATACATTTAGAACACCTGCTTGGTAAAGATAACCATAACTAAGCTAGATGCTGCCATTTATTTAAAGGTCTATTTCCAAGTTGGAAGCAAAGCACTTGCATGGCTACTTACACAGTGTACCAACAAGTGCCAAATTTAGTGTTTCTATAAGTATTTTAATTGAAGTATCAATGGCACATGTACCTACTTAGTCCTTTGTGGGACTATCATCTCTTCCTCAAATTGTACTGATTTTGGCAAATTAAATTCCAGAATCTTTAAACTTTATTATTTTTATTATTTTCTGGAATGAAAAAAATCCCTTGTATCACTCCAGGGTAGCATATTTTGCACACTAAAAACATCTATTCCTCTTCTTCTCAGCCTCATTCACACATGAAAGCTGCATTATTGTCAATAAAAACTGCATGAATGAATGCTAAGCAGGATGCAGCCTCAAGCAAAGCAAAGCCTCATTCTTCAGTGAAAGTTCTGAAAACAATAGCCATTTTAACTGGAATGATTCTGAGCTTCTGTAACTTACTTCCTCACTTTAAGTGGAAAAGCATTTTAAATTAAAAATATAAACACCCACAGTATTTTTTAAATCTATTTTTTCCTGAGTTTTCTTAGTGCTATTAAACATGGGAAACAGAAGACAAAAATTCAGCTAAACACTATTTTTAGGTCCTCTATTTACAAAGCTATTCAGATTTCCTTAACTGGTTGATTGGTATACAACTACTGACGCTGGAAGGACTAAACAGGTGAATGGTTGAAAAAAGCCAAAACTGAGGATGCATTATCATTCATCATTGGGGGCTGGAATAAGATGATCTTTAAGGTCCCTCCCAACCCAAAGTATTCTATGACTCTGTAAATATACACGTAATTGGTTTTGAAGCTTTTATAAGTTGATGACTTTCTACTAGGAAATGTGTTAGAAACTTTGATTTGGATCATTTAATTTTGGCACATTAAAAAAAAAAGGCAGAAATTAAAAGAAGTTCTTACCCAAGCTCCTTGGGTCATAGAATGACGTTGTTACTACGCCTCCATTTTTTTCTATGGCTGCAATTGCTAATTCAGATGCCCTCTGCACTTCAATATTTACTTTTGCTGCAAAAATATCAGCACCCTGTAAATTTCAACACATATTACAATAACATTAAAGTGAGTATTTTAAGATATACATTTATTCTTCTCTGAAAACTTGTAAGGAACATTAAATCTTGCAAAATAATATAAATTGTCTGTTCCCTGCACCAAGATAGGTAACCAAATTGCCTTCAGTCACTTGGGTTGAATTAAAAAAACCTTTCCATTTCCAAAATATTCATACATTTCTTTCACTACATTTTAGCTTTCTGTTGTAAAATACTTCTTCAGCCTTTTGTTATGTGCTCCTTAACTCTCATTTTTGCAGCCCCTCAGGTATGAAAACATCCTCCTGAGTTGTTTCTTTTTTTGCTGACACACAGTGCCCTCTAGTGGATTTATGATCCACAAAAATTTCACAGCAAACTGATCTGGAGAATCAAAGATGCTTCCGAACTGCGGGAATGACAATCTGAAAGCCTGAAGTACTAAGTGTGCTGTCTGCATACCTCCTCCACCAGCTGGACACCGTAATCCCTCTTGAGAGGCTGCACTGTCACACCTCTGGCGTTAATGAGCTGAGTTAAGTCAATCGGCTGTGTGGGGTCAACTCTGCCCAAATCAATCAGGTACTGCAGCCTCTGAAGACTCAGAGGTTGGTACTGACGTCTGAAGCTGGGGAGAGAAAGACAAAAAAACCAAACACCTCAAACAAAACAATGAGAAATGTACAAAATTGAAGCTTTAATAGCAACTGGTCAATTGAGATATTCTGGTTTTTACCTACTCCTAAACTAAAAAAATACTAAGACACTACAGTGTCAGCATTTCTTGGCAAACCAACAAGATTGTAAATAACTACCACCTTCCAAGTGAAGCCAGCTTGGGGGCTTCACTGATAGACAGTCAAAAAACCAAACATCTCCTCCCATACAAACTTAGTCAAAGACTATCAGACAAACTCTGTACTTGCTCCTGCACAGCTTACATCCAACATTTTCTGATCCATTACCACTGTACCTGACCTCTCAGAAGTATTGAAAGGAATCTCCCTCAAAACACCATCAAGGAAGAGAAATATTGAGAAAATATGCATTAACCCACATCCCCAAAGGGAGCTGGAATCTCTTGTCAACAGCCATTGGCTTCAGCAGAACCTACTTTTGTGTTTTCTGAAGTTCTAACTTTACTGTACAAACCAATCCTTAGCACAGTTTTCTAATACCAGAGACTATTCCTGTCTATGCACACCATCAATGCTGATGCTCAAAACTTTCTCCTACAATCCATTTGATGGCTGCTATCAGAAGTCTCTGAGCAGCAACTGAAAAATTGGGAAGCAGCTGATCGCTGTCACTGGCAAGCCACTTACAGAATTTGTGCTGTCAGATAGTTCCCTACAGAGAAAAAGTTCAAGAAGTGGAGGCAGGAGGAGGAGTGAGGTGAAGGTAAACAGGCAGAGACATTGCTTGGTGTGCTCCCCCCTGCCCCAACAGCGTCACTCGAGGGCACTTACAGTGGTCACTACAGAAACATTTACAGTAGCCTGACACTTAAACTACACTGACATTGAAACTACAGAGCACTCTTTTTGTTTTCATATGCTGTCAGACGTTGTCAAAAACAGCAAGATCCTAATAATTTCTTGTCACTGCAGGAGGCTGGATTTTTTTCTGTTGGATATTTATGAACTTGTGACCACTATTAACATAAGATGCTGAGTGTCTGCATTCTAGAGCATTTCCTTTGCAGGACTGTGGATCTACACTGCTTTCAGCTATTGAAACTGCTTCTTGTTTACTCTTATAATAATTTAAGCAATCAAGAGGAAATAACAGTACCTGAAAATAGAATTTGAGTCACATTTCCAAACTATTAAGATTCAGAGAAAACTCTGTAACAACTGGGACAGGTCTGTAAGTCTACCACATGCATAAAGAATGGAAATATAAAAGTGCTCAGCTATTGAGGCAGTGGTATCAGGAAATGGAACATGAAATCAAGTCTAACAATTCACAAATACACATTAGTATTTTCATCCTTGAACTGTCTGCTCGGTGTAGGTTTTTGTTACTACTGCCTGTAGCAGCATTGTATGGACACAGAAGTTTTCAAGACCACATCTAAAAGCAACAAAATGGTTACTGACCCACCTAACACAAATGCTATCTGATGAAACAAGCCCGGCTTTAAAAAAACCCCAAACAAATAAAAAAAATTTAATCCAAATTTTTTAATTATCAATATAAGTGAAGGAAATTTGGAAAATGCTGACATACATCTCTCCAGGTGAGAACAGTGACTGGAGAAAAGACATGTTAGAAGAATAACCTTAAACATTAGAAAGGTGGGATAAAGACATGGCACAAACCAGTGCAATGTGCAAAAAGGACAAAAGTATTAAACAGGGCAGAATGCCCAAGGAGAACAATGGTGAAAGATGACTAAATGCCTCATCCAGCAGATTTGGTACTAAAGAGCTTGTTAGGATCCTAGGTGGAACAGGTGGGGCACAGATAGACAAAGACCACAGTGTCAGAATGCTGAAAAGGTACAACCATGAAGAGAAGCAGAATTGTTTGGATGGCAGCTTCTGGTGAATAAAGTGAGGAGAAACAACAAAGCAAGGCTTTGGATTACACCTCCATGCCTAACATCCTCACTCCTGTCACTGGGACTGTTCCCACTCAGTTCACTGGGTTATGAGGGAAAGAGAAAAACAAGCAGGAATGAAGGAATAGTTTCAGAGGAGAAATTCACTCAGCTGGAAGAGGAGGGTAGCCTGCTACACATGAAGGATTATGAAGAGAGTAAATAAGCAGATGTGCAAACCAGGAAATAATTAAAAGAATGATCTCACAAGAAATGGGAGATTCTTCTGGTAAAGTAGCTAACAACCTGAGAGAAATTTGGGACGCCGAACTTTTTTCAGTTAGGCCTGTTCTGGCATATTAGATTCTTGCTTCAGGAGAAGGATCAAGAAAAGCAGACAATTATTAATTTCCAAGTAAACGTGAAGAAACTTACCTATGTCCCTCATTAAATCCGTATTTTGGTATGGCCAGGTAAAATGGAGTTTGACCACCCTCAAAGCCTAATCGGGGGCGATTCCCTCTTTGTCTTTCTCCTTTGTGACCTCGGCCACACTTCCTACCTCCGTATCTTCCACGGCCACGTCTTCTTTCCTTCAAAACAAGCAATGATACATTTAGTCGACTACTTCAGAGACAAGTATCTATAAAACATTAGATTTTTGAGATATAAGCAATTGAGCGAAATGCTGATTCTTGAGGAAAAAACTATGTTATAGATCTTTTCTAGTGGAAAAACAGAAAAGCAGTTAATGGTTTTTGCAGAGCACAGCTTTAGGCTGGCACCACAAATAGTATGGGGACAAGTCAGCTTCCTTTGGTGGCAGGGATGGCCGTGTCTAACACAAAGCTGCACTTGAATTCTATACTATTTAGTAGCTCTAGGGAGTCTTGAGCACTTTTAGGAGAGTGCTGCTTGCTGTTCCCTTCTCCGTTCCTACGGTTTCAGCCTTTGAACCTCATCCCCCTGTTCAACATTCCCCCCAAATCCCCCCAGGGTTTCTCCCTGGTTTCTTGTCTTAATTTCTCTACCACTTTATAAGGAGACAGGTAACAGTTTTGTTTCCAAGAGACAGTAAAAAGAATGCTAGCTGGCATCACATGCCTTTTCCTCGTAAGCCTTCTGACCTTCCCTTTCCAAACATACTACTCCATCCCATTAACATGTGGAATGAAAAACCTTTTACTATTTCCCTCCAGCCCCACCAATGGACCTGAGGTTCAGCCAGCACCACTCATCAGCCAGTTCTCTGTGGGGATGGCCACACACATCGGCAACAAAGCACGCAAAGGGCAAGCACGGGGCCAACACACACAGCAGTGCCATCCACTCCTTTGCCTTTCCACGCCTATTCTGGCCAGGTCGCTCTCCTGGTCCTGCCAGGGTGATGTCCTTCCGACAGCCCTGGGGGCGAACCACGCCGGGACCGGGCGCGCCGGCTGCCTAGAGACAGTCCTGCCACCAGGGCCCCCCCGGCAGGCTGCAGGCACTCACCCGCTTTTTGGAGCCGGGGTTGGGCCTTAGGTTGGCCAGGCTGACCCTGGGCAGCGAGCGCAGCAGCTCCAGGGCCCGGTTCCCGCCGCTCCCGCTCATGGCCGCTCACTCTCAAGGGCGCCCGCGCCCGGCCACGGCGCTTTACGGCAGCCCCGTAAACCGCACCTCCCGCGCCTTCCCAGCAGTGTCGCGCAGCCACCGGCGGGGCGGGCCCGGTCTTTTAATGGTGCCGGAGCTCGGAATTCCAATGGTTGAGCAAAGGGCTCTCGCTACGCTTGGTTTCCCAGCACCTGCTGTTTTATTACAGAGCCAAGTGTTTCAAAGCCGAGTCCTTAAAACCAACAGGCTGCATCTAAACCCGAGTGGCCGGTGCTGCAGCCCGTGCCGGTACTGGAAATACCCATTACGGTCGGAGGCTGTCGAGGCTTAACCCCAGACAGCAACCAAGCTTCACGCAGGCTCGCTCCCCCACCAGTGGGACCGCGGAGAGAGCTGGAAGGATAAACAGCACAAAACTCGTGGCTTGAGATAAAGACAGATTAATAGGGAAAGCAAAAGCTGTGCACGCAAGCAAAGCAAAACAAGGAATTAATTCACTGCTTCCCATGGGCAGGCAGGTGTGCAGCCATCTCCAGTAGAGCAGGGCCCCATCATGTGTGATGGTTATTTGGGAAAACAAACGCCATCACTCCAAATGTGCCTCCTTCCTCCTTCTTCCCCCCACTTTACATACTGAACATGATGCCATCTGGTCTGGAATATCCCTTTGGTCAGCTGGGGTCACCTGTCCTGGCTCTGTCTCCTCTCACCCTGCCATGCACCCCCAGCCTCCTCACCAGCGTGGCAGCCCAAAAAGCAGAGAAGGCCTTGGCTGTGTGTGAGCCCTGCTCAGCAACAACGAAAACATCTCTGTGTTATCATCACTGTGTTCAGCACAAACCCAAAACACAGCCCCACACCGGACACTGTGGAGAAAATCACCAAGCCAAGACCAAGACCGAGACTTTCTTAGTACTGCTGCAGTACTTGATCACATGTGTTATTTCAGTCTTATAAATTTAAATGTGTACCTACTGGAAAACCATACAGCAGTTTCCATCAGTGTAGTGGTCTGGTGGGAAGGGTGTGCAGAGTGCAGACTTAAGTGCAGTGAAGAACTGAATTGTAGATGCTGCCATTGTGGAGTTACAGAGCAGAAAGGCCAGTTCCCATTGTGAAAGCTGATACTCCTTGGTGTAATACCCTGCTTTCCATCCGGAAACTTCTGTTTGACAATACCTTCTTCCATGTTGAATGTCAGCTTCAGATTGGAGAAGAGATCAGGCAGCAACTCTGCCAGCCCTGAGAGTAAATGGGGGTAAAATGAAAATCATGCTGCAGAAATCTGTGCGTTCCAGTATGAAATCTGTATAGCTTCTTACTCTCTTAAAAAAAAAAAAATTAAGAAAAATTACACTGTAACAATACACAAGATGCTGGTATAGACAAGCATCTTATTAAAGCCCATTTTAGCCTCTAGGGCAGGGGAAACAACATAATTTAGAGAATGCTTTGCCTTCTAAAACTCTCACTGCTTTAAACAGAAATTTCAAATCAGATAGAACAGTATCATACATATGACAGATATCTCACTCCGAAGAGACAGCCAATGTACCAGTTTTTGAAAGGTTCACAGCTCAGATGTTTTCAGCAATTTCTTCGGGATTCCTGAAGGTCAATTTCTTGAACACTTGCCTGTAACCAGCAGACTGCCCCATGCCCAATCCATGCAGAGCTCACATTGATCCAGTGCCCCCAGGGCCATGCTAGCAGCAACTGGGAATTCAAGTAAGATCATTCCATCTCTACTGACTAAAATATTAAAGTCTTGTTCTGTTTGTGAGCAGACTATTGACTTCTTAGGCTGGAGGTTCAGCAGCAGCTCACCTTAAGGAAGTGACATTTACGTGGTAAATAGCAGAGTAGAGAGGGAAAGCAAAATTTTATTCATGTCCCAAAAAGATGATCTAGAGCAGGAGTCAGGTTCAGTATACTTAATAAGCACCTGACATAATGTGAAGTTCCTAGTCTTTGAAGAACTTTTAATGCATAAACTTTTTTTTAATGTATTTTCTTAATGGACTTGAATTGGGCACAGTACATGAGGCAGGAGCACACGCTAAATTAGAGACAAATCAAATCAAAAAGAGCTACCTGTGAAGTAATCCAATTTTAGTAACAACAGGGATGCTCTGGTATAAATACCATGTATCAAAACATCATGGCAAAAGAGGATGTGTATTCAATGCTACACAATTGGCATAAAGGCTTTTCCAATAAATTTTATGCAGCCAATGCTGGTGATGTTGATGAGCAGAAGCTTTGTGAAAAATCGTCCCTGTTTGATATGGAACACAGCAGTGGGAAGGATGTGAAAGAAGTATAGTGTGCATTCAGCTGCTGTTGGAGCTGCCAAACAAGCATCCATGCCAGCCAGTTACCATCCGGCAAATACAATGAACATATTGATTTTCTGGGAGTAAATATCTGACAAAGATGTATGGAATAGAAGACAAAAAACAAAGTATTTCGTTTTGATAGACATGTGTTTGCCATACATATTCAGAGTTGATCTAAGTATTTGGAATGGACTGGAATGATCCAGTAACTTCAATCAGAGTGCCTGAAGAGCCTAACACATTTCAAAATGAGTAAGAATCAGTGACTTGTGAGCTGTAAGCCAGATTTAAATCGGTGGTGAAGCCATCTGATCCGATGAGGACAGATGAGCCCCGTCTAACTGTGCTGTTTGCTATATTTCTGCTGGTTTTCCTGCCTTCCCTTGACTTAGCCTTTTATATTTTACCTATTTAAGGACACCGTAATTTCCTTTCCCCCCCGGGCCTTATAGCACAGCACAAAGCGCCCGCCCGCCCGCGCCCCTCCCACCCGGCTCCCGCCGCCCTCCCGGGCCGCCTCCCCGCCGCTGGCCCGTGTCCCGCCGGCCGCCCCGCAGCCCGGTGTATGTGCGGCAACAACATGTCGGCTCCTCTCCCTGCCATCGTCCCGGCCGCCAGGAAGGCGACGGCCGCCGTGAGTGCGGGCGGGGGCGCGGGCAGGGAGCGCTGCCGCCCCGCTTTGTTGGCGCGGCGGGCGCGGGCGGGGAGCGAGGCGCGGGCGGGGAGCGCCGCCGGCTGAGGGGGATGGCGGGGGGCCCGTCTCGTTCCTTCCCTGCCAGAGGCGGGCCGGGCTCGGCACCTGGAAGGTCAGCGGTGCCCGCGGGGAGCGGCCGCTGATGGCGGCGGGGCCGGGGAGGGGAAGTGAGCGAAGCGGAGTTTTCTTGGGAGAAAGTGGTGCCGTGCTCCGAACTGTGCCTGACCTTGGGTGGGCGCCTGGGGCCCGTGGGCGAGGTGCGTTGGTTTGTTTAGTGATCCTAAACCGCTACCTTTGTTGTCTTTTTTTTTTGTTGTTGTTTTATTTCTCTCAGGTCATTTTTCTTCACGGATTAGGAGATACCGGGTGTGTATTCTGATTTGTTACATACTCAGTAGCTATTATACTTTCAAATATAATCTGCGTATTTTAAACATGTGAGCTGTTAAAATTTACTTAAGTTTATTTTGCCCTTTACTGAATGCAGCGGCCAGCAACAGATAAAACTTCATGTGTCCTGCAATGATGGTGACAACTATTTACTTAAAATTTTCCACCAAGTCCTCAAAAACTTTACTCATCTAATTTGGTCTGAATGTGATCTCTCTTTTGTTCTTGTGACAAATTTTGTAGGAAAAGAAGTCTGTGGTTTTCTGATCATTTGCTTTCCTGGGAGTGGGTTTCTGGTTATTCCTATGCTTGTTGAAATTTAGGGTTCTTTTTTATTCTAGACTTGTGGATTGTTGGTTTGCCAATAGGTGCAGTTAGTCCGTGGTTTCTTCATCAATATATGTTGTACTTACACTAAAATCCAGACCCCTATGATTTATCTAAGCAAACTCCAAAGTAGTCACCTAATGTCTACAGATTGCTGTCTGTGAATAAGGTCTTCAGACTCCAAGAAAACCCACCCAAATCAAATGTGAAATGGCCTGTTGCTTTGTTCCTGTTATTTCCATGTTTGAGGAGAAATGGAAAGAGTAGTAGGGAATTTCTGGGAGGCATTCTAGCTCTGGTGTGATGTTTCTGTTTGAAGCTTGTGTGTGCCCAGAAATAAGCATGCATTCATTAAAGGCATTGAATTAACAAGAGAGTGTTAAAGCCTTTTTAGTGGAAGACTTTAAATGAATTGGCACTTAGATACTGAAAATAAGTAGCATGAATGCTTTGTCTATTGTGCTCCCTTGTGGGCAAAATTACATAATATTTTTTAAGAACTTTTGTTACCTGGAGCTTGAATGTTCCCTCTCAGTTGAAACTTGCTATGTTTAAGATGTAATTTTTTCCAAAGAACTGACAAAACTTAGCTGTCAGAATTAAAACTTGCATAACCAGGGCATTTAGCAAGTTAAAAAAGAGTCAAGTCCATGCACTTGGCAGTATTCTACAAGTGGAGATTTTTGCTCTGATTTGTTGTGCTGACACAACGCCGTGTTTGCATTATCCCTCTTCCTTTCTGCTGCTAGAACGCAGCTGAGACAGCAGTACTGCCTGCATCTTGGCACCAAATGTTCAGCAAGTGATTGCAGAATCTTTTGAGCTTTTGGAATTTGAGTCCTTGCAAATCAGGTTGATGTTGGTTTTGGCAAGGGGTGAAAAGGAGAGACTTGCTCTTTACATAAGTTGTATTCCTTAGACAAGGTGGCATTTCCATTTCAGTGTCGGAGCTAATGCACAGCTTCAATCTTGCAAATGCACTGAGCGTACTGGAATGTCTGCATTTAACAAGACATGACACGTCTGTGGAAATACAGTGATATAGTTGTATTTCTTCTTCTAGTCTGCTGCAGATTAGATTAGATAGGCTGCCTTTGATGTACTGCTGTTTGGGGTTTTTTTAAATAAAACAGTAGTAGTGACCCAAAAAATTTTCTGAGGTGAATTTATTAACAATTTTATAACTTCCCTAGTTTAAACTGACCTGTTCCACTTCACATCAAGTTTTAAATTCATCACTTCAGTTTACTAAGTGTATTTCTCTTACTCTGGAATATGTCTAACAGAAGTTATGTTCTTTTTCTCTCTTAGCTCCTATATAAATGGCACTTAAAGACTGGTACATACTTGTCAAAATCTGAACAAAAGGTGCAACATAGAGAATTGTTCTAAGGAGCCTGCATTAATGTGCACATAATGTTGCTTTCCAAATTTGTCAAATTAGTCTTTATAGTAGGCTAAAAAGTGTTCCCAAATTCTTACGTAACTATTTTTTCTCAGTCATATTTCTCCTTTAGATTCTTATTTGACCTCCTGTGATACTGCAAATATCGTGCAAGTCATATTACCTGCAATTTGTTAATAATATATATAAAAAAACTGGTAAGAAGTAGGCTGAGATACACAGCCAGTGCTTCAAATGTCTGTGATACCAGTGTATTGGAAATGCCTTTAACTTTAGGTAACATACATTAACTTTTCAGGATGATATTAAAACTAAACCAAACATGCATTTATGGCTGGTCTGCTGTTGGTCTGATTAGTTCAGCTGTGTCACTGATGAATTTGTTAAAGACGTTTCCTGCTTAGAACCAAATTTCCAGTGTCTAATTCAGTGGGTGAGTTAGGAATACTAAATGATGAGAAAAATCAGGAAATGCAGGTGCTATTGAGTGTTCTGGAAAGCCATGTGCAGGCACGTGCAGTGGTTCTGCATGGGTTCAGATTTGGGTCAAGGTCAGTTCCTATCTAGATGAGGCTTGGAGTGAGTCTTTACATTATGCTCTCCAGTGTTCTGGTTTGGAGGAAGCTCATTAACTCACCTGCTGTGCAGATCTTGTGTTGTTGTGGACATTCATATACAGTATCTGCTTGAGATTAAAAAGCTGCTGCAATCTGGGGTGGTGTTCAGGACTGCCTGAATCCAAGAGCATTCAAGCTGAGCTGAAGTTAATAGGGCTGATTGATTAGGTGGGCTCCATGTGGAGGTAGCTTAGGTGTCAGTTTGCTACTGTCCCACATAGCAAATGTGGTTCACAGAGTGGCAAGTTGATTGTCAAAGAAGCTGTCTTAACTCTGCAGGAGCAGCACAGCAGCCTCTGAGCTGCCTGGAAGCAGGATACCTGTGTGCATCTGTTGTGGCACACAAATTAATAAAGCCAGACAGATACAGAGCAGGCTTTGCCTGGAGCCAAAGTGGTATTTCTGTAGCTGTGCCACAACTATGGCAGTCAAATTAGATCAAGTCTCCCTGACTGTATATATGTCACAAGCATTCAAGGGCTGAACAAACCTTCTAAGTTTCATATTACGTTCATAGCATACTGTGGTTGATGTAAACATTTTCTAGGCGTGTGTTTGTATTGATCTAATTCAGCATATTTCATGCTTGGTCCGTGCTGATACAGCAACACAGAAATAAGAGCTAAGCCACCACATAAATGCAATTGAATATATTTTTGTTAACAGGCACGGATGGTCAGAAGCACTTGCTGGTATCAAAAGCCCCCATGTGAAATACATTTGCCCACATGCGTAAGTTTGTAACTTTTCTTGTTTTACCTTTTACTGTAGAGTTGCATGTTAAGGCACTTGCAGCACTTGCACAGGTTATGAAGTCAAATTGTATTTGGCTATCTCTGCATTTCATTTTTTATATAAAAGCGCACTCTAAAATAATGTTGATGCTATTAAATGTTTCTTGTTTTTAGGAACTGCTGTGTGATTTACTTTGGGGCAAAACTGCATTTTTATTTGTATTTTGGTTTTGTTACTAATTCAGATTGAAAACATATTTGGAAAGTTTTATGTGCAAAATAATATTTTGACTTTTTTTCGCTGGGTTGTTTGTTCCTTGCTCCCCGCCCCCCCCCCCCAGTCTTTTGTTAAAAACAATTTTGTCAAAGAATATTGGTTTTGTGTTTTACTTACCATTACACATAATTTGTATTAGGTATATGTACTTAAACTTATGTGTATCTGTACAGTAGATTGTAACTTGCTGTAGATTACAAAGAAATTTAAAGATTGACAAGTTATTGATATTTTCAGCAAATAAAGCAATTTGAGCTGTCTTTGTGCAATGTGAGAAGTTAAAGACTTCTAGGCATGGTCAGGTATCAGTAAATAAGGCAGTAAGATCTATCTAGTATTTACTTGGCGGTAGAAAAACTAATAACGTATAATCTTAATTTATTCAGATTGTTTTTTGCTCCAGCCGTCTTGGCAGATGTGGAGCAGAGATGATAGGGAGAAAAGGAAGCAATGTTTTGGTGCATTACTGAGCTGTGATTTAGTCATTTGTTTTACCACATGGCCAAGCTTTGCCGAGCCATTCAAAAGGAGCTTAGCAATATCTGCTGTTTTCTTTGCTTGCCCTTTGTCTTCTTTCAGTCCTTCCCTGCAGAACTTATGCTGCTCAGTTCCTACAGATTAAAACTAAAGCCAGATTTGATCCATGGCATGATCCATTGAAGCTGCCTTAGTATGGCTGAAAAGATGCCACACAGCAGCAGAGGGGTGGGAAGGAGTCCAGCAGTGAAGGCAGGCACTGCCTAAGCAGATTCAGCTGTTGACAGAAACATGTGTGGCCAGGCTCCACCACGTGCTGCATTTGGCTGCTTCCTGCTGATGCTGCTGTATAAGGTGCCATAATCCACTGAACATGTGTGTGGAACTGTGATAAATAACTCCTACTGAGAAATAACTAAATTATGTATGTATATTAAAAATACCTGTATGGGATTTATGGACTCACACACACACATTTAAGGCAGCCCATTAATGTTTTGGTTGCTCTCCATAGAGAGTGGTAATTCAACCCTGAATATTAAATATGTTTGGGCTGGCAGGTTTCAACAGAGTTTCTTCAACAGATGCTGCAAAGCAGCTAATGTTAATTACTGCTTAAAAATAAGACAGAGTTAGGGGATATGTAATTTCATGACATTACTGCATCTGCATTATTGAATTTCAGTATATATCTTATGTCAGGAGTGTTCATTCTCATTTCTAGGCCAGTTATGCCAGTTTCTTTGAACATGAACATGTCTATGCCATCATGGTAAGTATTTGTTCAAATGCAGATGGTTCTAATCAAATTATATCTGAGGGTATGAACTCATTGTTCTTAATTTAAAATCATGAACAACCTGAGTGTCTGGTTTTAATCACATGCAAGTGTAAAAACCTTTTTGCTTTAGTTCTGTTCTTATAAAAGTACTGTCATGAGTACACTGTAATTATTCTTTTGTACCTGTGGTAGTGGTTATTCCTCAGGACTAATCTGTGTATCTTAGAACAAAATCCCATTTTATTTTACAGGTATGGTCTGTAGTATGCATTGTGTCTGTATTCATAGTCAGTAGAAGCAGAGACTTGGAGTGGAAATATTATTGCTACTAGTGAGTGATATTTGGTGGGTCAGTAGGATATGTAGAAACTGTTCTTTAGAACATCCATTCTGAATAGAGAACAAGAAGAATATGGTAGATTTCAATGATCTTAAACCAGTCTTCGGTTTTGTTGGGTTTTGGGCTTTTTTTTCCCCCTTAAAGTAACTTGTGTTTGCTTTTCTTGTATTTCTTCAAACCATATTTTAATGTTTACACGCAGCAGAATTCCTGCTAATATTTTTGAAGCAAATATCGCAACTGAGCTGCTTGATCTTCAGTAAGTTACAGAAAATGGCAAAACTCAGAAAAGCCTTGCTGGTTAGTCTTTTAAGCCACATTTGCAGATTGTCCTCTGTTTCTTGTAATCCATGGGTAGTTGGTACTAAACAATATGACAGCTAACATTTTTGTCTGGAAAACATCCAAATTTTACTATTTGTGTATTAAGGAAGTGGAATGGATGCTCTAATGAGTAATGCTCTTGTTGATGTTTTTGTAAGGTTTGATATCATTGGACTTTCTCCAGATTCACAGGAGGATGAAGCTGGGATCAAGCAGGCGGCAGAGAGTGGTATGCTTAGGAGTATTTTTTGTGTCTTAAAAGTACTTCTGGGTGTTCTTGAAAATGAGCTATCAATGTGAAACAGGTTTTCCAAAAGACATTATTTCTGGGGAAAAGAATATGTGTATATGGTATTATCCCTGACCAAAGTTTAGCTAGATGAGTTGTTTATTGTTTCTTTGTTTTTTAACTTTGTTAGTAAGTAGAGTAACTCACCAATATAAACACTTCATGGTCTGAAATATGGGAACAAATGTAGGGTTTTTTTAAGAGCTTTTGGGTAGTGCAACAGGTTAGAGCTGTATTAGCATTCAGTTGTGTTGCTTTTACTTGGAAGAGGATACCGTCTTCCCAGCACCGGGGCTTTTGTGAGACTTATTTGCTTGTTTTTCTCTTTGGAAATGATACAGTGGCACTGAAATTTCTGACTGTGCTCTAGATCTTTTGGTACTTTTAATGTATAGCAGCCTAGATTTTGCTTTCACTAACTTTCTGTTCATGCTAGGAAGAAGGCATCTTTCCTTGTCTGGGCTTTCTAGAGAATGGAGGGGATTTTAACTACTGGCCTTTATTTATGTTGCAGTTAAAGCACTGATAGATCAAGAAGTAAGAAACGGAATTCCTTCCAATCGAATTATTCTGGGAGGCTTTTCTCAGGTAAGGTATGGTTGGAAAGAACCATTGTCTTTTTTCTAGCAAAGTAACCTAGCTTTATTAGCTTGGAAACCCAGACACTTAACTTGAGATCAGCTGATGTTAGATGCCTCTAAAAATTTAAGGTGTCAATTTTCCTTTGCTTTAACAAATGAAGTTTTTTTGTTTTATGCAAAGAATTACTGTTCACTGGAAAATGAATATGCATGTGTAAAAAAGGTACTAAAACTAATAGTCTGTTTAAAATCTTTATGCACATAACCTACAAAGTTTTGCTTGAAAGTCTTGGTAGTATTTTTAATTGAATTTGGTAGGTATTTGGTGGTCTGGATTTATTTGGGAAATCTTTTCCTTCATACTTGTAAGGCATCTGTGGTAGGTAGGTTAGAGGATTAATTGGTTCGTATATCAACTCCCCAGTCTGCATGTAAATAAATTAAATACTAAAGTAGTGATAATACTGTTGTGAGTAATAGTCTGTTTGGGGTTTTTTGGACAGCTGTTAGTTACAGTAAATTTGCTGGCTTACTTCTGAATTGACTGCATGGACTTGGAGGAGAGGAGAAAAAGCAAAACATATGTTGTAAATAAACACTGTTTTTAGTGTTGTCTCTAAAGAAGAATAGATTGGAATAGAAAAAGACTTTTAAAGGAGAAATCAGAGATCTTGAAACACATTAAAAAGAACTTTACTGTCATTATTCTAATACTTATATCTTTATTTTAGGGGGGTGCTTTATCATTGTATACAGCTCTTACAACACATCAAAAATTAGCAGGCGTCATAGCCCTCAGCTGTTGGCTTCCTCTACGGGCCTCTTTTCCTCAGGTATTTGTTTCTTTCCTAAGATAATTTGCACTGGGAGAAGGAGTATATCTGAAGATGGCATCTTGTGCAGGAATTAGTGGTCATTGTTATTACCTGATGTTGACAGTTCTTTGATAACTTGGAAGTTTTTAAAATAAGGCCCTGAAATTTTAGATTTTGTTAAATAAGGAAAATGGAGAAACACTCAGTAGCAATTTCTGCTTAAAATGACAGTACTAGAAAGTATAAAGGATATAACAAATTTTCCTTGAAGATTAATTTTCTGTCTGCCATTTGTTCCATCTGCAAGGCACTGTCTTAGAGACTGGATGTTTGAGCAAAGTTTCAGGTTTTTTACTTGGCTAGAAATCATGACTTTCTGTTATAAAACTTTTTGCCAAATTTTATTTTCAGGTCTTTGAGCTTAATGTGTTGTCAGGTACAGAGTTTACTTCATTAGAAGCTTGCAGACTATGTACTGTACTTTTTTCCCCTCACAATTCAATTTTCTTTTCATGCCACAGGGTATAGTCCCATGGGATTATTTTGTTTCAAAGGTGTTAGCCTTATCTCCACTTAGTGTTTCTTTCTTCTCTTCTCCTGTCTAATTCCACACCTCCCAGGGCCCTATCAGTGGTGTCAACAAGGATATTGCTGTTCTTCAATGCCATGGGGACTGTGACCCTCTGGTTCCTTTAATGTTTGGTTCCCTCACTGTTGAGAAGCTTAAAAGTATGATAAATCCAGCCAACGTAACCTTCAAGACTTACTCTGGCCTGATGCATAGTTCGTCTCTTGAGGTAATTTTCTTAATACACTGTTTTAGCTGGGTATAGTTAATTCTTTTCCCTCAAAACATATTTATAGGCTTTGGGGAGGGGATTTAGTTTTTGTTAGTTTTGATCAGTTGGTTTTGGTTTTGTTTTGTTTTGTTTTTTTTTTCCAATAACAAGTCCTTCCTGCTACTTATTTTGGTGAGTAACTGAATTCTGGGCTAAAAAAGCATCCAGAGCAAAAGTTCATGTGACTAGTGAGAACTTCCTCATAAGATAGTACTTTGGGACTAGGCAACTTGGTCTATAAAAGGTTCTTTTTCCCCAAATTTTTATTATTTCCTTAGTAAAAAGAGAAAACAACTTAACCTGAGTTAAAAGACAGATTCTCATAGCATAAATCCAAGATGGTATTTTGGAGAGAAGAATCCTGGGAGCTCTGTGGGTGGAGACATTGAAGGAATACGTAGGGAGGGCTGACACTATGGAAGAGGCAGCCTCATAACCTGTATTTATGGTTGTGGCTCAGCACAGAGCTGAGCTGGTGTAATAACTTCCTGCTGCCAGAAAGGGGTGGACTCCCTCTGCTTGTGACCTTGTGGCCCTCACTTCCTCCTTGTACCGACTCTGGGGCAGATGAGAAACTTCCTTGAACCATTTCAACTTGCTAAAACAGCAAAAGCTGCTGGCTCCAGTGTTTGCAGCTGTAGGGAGCTGGAGCATCAAAACTCACCTAAATTAAGTGATAGGAGCGAGAAATCAAAGAGGAGGCGAAGAGCAGATTTGCCACTTGTTGGCAGCAGTTAATTTATTTTAATAAATATTTGTTAATTTGGATTATTGCGTCTTGTGGGAAATGTACCTTTGAACAACCTCTTTGCAACATTTACAGAGTTGTATTGCATTTAGGCTGTAATATTGCGGAGTTGTTACACAAATGTATTAGTAATGTGTTGTTTCTTACAACAGTGACTTTAAAAAAATGTTAACATGGGTTAGTTTCTCAGTCTAGTTTGCTGCATTGCTTTTCCTTAAGGAAGGAAACGTGGTGAAAATGAAGCGGAATGGTTAGGAGGAGGAGTTGCTGGCTTTTCATGCTGCTGCTAACTTGTAAAAGTTTAAAGTGTACACCAAGCTATGGCCTTAGCTACATTGAAACCCTGTACATAGTCAGCCTGGTGCTGTCAAGATCACTTGATTAATATGTATCTTGCCGGTTCAACTTCAGAGAGAAAGAAAAAGTAGTCTTTGCTTTTTTTCTTGTATTTTAGCCACTTCTGCATGCATAGTGCCTTGAAGTTATCAGCCTTGACTTGTGTGCAGAGTGGTAATCAAGTAACTAATTGCTCAATATTTCTAGCCCAGCTGCTCATTATAACTGAAATGTTAAAGCATGATTTAGTGTAGCTGATTATGTAGTAGTAGAGAACTTCAACTAATGCATACTTTTATTTCTAAACAGGAAATGATGGATGTAAAACAGTTCATAGACAAACATCTACCTCGCGTAGACTGAACTGATCTGTGAGAAGCCTTCTACATAAATACACCAGCATCAACTGTGGTAGAGTGTTCAATCTTTTCATATGCCTGATAAGAAACATTATTTCTATACCTGCAGTGTTACTACTGTGTTGCAAATTTATACTTACAATGAAGATTAAATAATACACATGTACAAGAAATGATAATCTTTTTAGTATTCATCACCCAGTGGTGGGAAGGATACGAATGAGGGAACTAGGTACCAATGACAGAATGTGACTGTTTCAAGATGTCTGATTTTTTTTTTCTTGATTGCAGAATTTTAAACTATTTGTACAAATAATAAAAAACTAAATTTAAGTGAGCAACATAGATGTGACCACTTTAGTTTTACTTGAGACGTGATTTGTTCTTAATACTCATTGAAAACATATGAAAACATTTATTTTATGTAATGAATGCATAAAGAACACGACCTAAAACACAGTGGGCATAAAGTACAGAACATGTAATGTAGTGGGCATATAATGGTAGAATAAATGCTACCAAGGATAAAGCTTTAAGGATTATATGTTAATTGTTTAACAGATAAGGAGGGTTGTTCTATAATGACTAGAAGTCAGCAAAGGTATTTCTTACATTTAAACCACCTCAATTTTAAACTGTTTATATAGGTAAATACTGTGGAAATTCTAAAGGGACTCATTCCTTATTAGACTGTTGTTTGTCACTTATTGTCTTTTTTCTTTTAAACTCATTGCAAATGTTGACTTGGAACAGAATTCTGAAGAAGTGCATAGGATTGATTCGAGTTTCATTAAAGAATTCTTGTTTTCGTACTGTATTTTCATCTTTTATTTTAGTTGTTGTAGTTTTCATTTGTTTGTGTTTCACATGAACTACAGGATATAGTTTTGAGTTTTTTCTGTCTGCTTTGGAGTAAATAACTGAAAATAGTGCAGCTTCTGTGTATTGTTGAACTCTCATCTGTAAAACACACATCAACTTATTTGAATTATTTTTTACTAGAAATAAAAGTGCAATTGGGATATAACTTAGGTAGATTTTAAATTGATGCTTTTAGATGATACTAAATAATACTTTGTCTTATTACATGTTGAGACTTGATTTTTTTTTTTTTCTGAATAGGAACAAAGCATTTTATTTTCAGATCTATCCTTCTGAATTTCCCTTGATCAGTATAGCCTAGGAATATGAAGACCTACCCTGGAAAAAAAAATTAAATTTACAAGATACAGAATGTTTCTTCTTTCAGAAGCTTAAAATCATAGAATGCACTGATTTACAGGAGTTGATGCACACTCAATAGCTTTTTTCAGTTAAGAGCTATAATTTACTGCTGGAGACAGCTGTTCTGTAGCGTTCAGAGCCTGTCACCACACTAGGAGTGTTTAAAATAATGCACTACACTTTTTACTGCATAATATGCTGCATAACAATGTTTTATCCTATAATATGCTTTCAGTCAAAGAATATTTCTATTTTGGATGTATCTGTCATGTCAGCACTGTGTTTCACACCTGCATTTAAGGTACTTTTCCTCTCCCAGGGATCCTCTTACGGTGTATGTGGATTTACATCAGGCATCACCAGTACAAATACATACAGGAGGAATTGCACCTTTATATTTCTCCTTTAACATTGCTGCTGCCAGAGATCTGACCTGTTTACCTAGTCTGAGTTACCAGTTTTCAGTGCTTTTTTTTTTAATGTGTTGCACTTCATTTTTAGCAAGCTGCTTTTCTAATCCAGTTTCTCTGGGTTATTAAACATCTCTTAACATGTAAAATTGAAAAGGAGGTTTTTTTCCTAAATGGTAATTAAACAGTTTTAGATATTCCATCTGTGTAGTTAAGAGAGCATTTTTATTAACTTTGAAGTTTAATTAGACATTTCTCTCAGTCACTCTCTTCTATAGATTGGCCAATTTGTCTTTCAGTTAATTTAGTTCACAGAAGAAACAATAATATTCTTATTGTAGTTGTGCCAAAGTTCTCTTGAGAAAACATTATGTCCTATCTTGGATTCATTTCCAAATTGTATTAGCTGATTTTGCAATTCTGCTGAATTGCTGTCTTGGTGAGCAAACTATATGTTATTTCTCTTAGTCTTTAGATTTATCTTCATTTCCCTGTTGTCTAAACAATTCCCTGAGTATTGGTGTGTTTCCAAAGTTCTCGCACAAGCTTCTAATTTTTCCTTCATTATTTTCATGTTCTGTTTGTAGATTTGTCGATAACGCTGTTCATCTGTCTTAACTTCTAATTGACTGTGTGCTCATTTCACATATTTTTCCTTTGGCAGGAATTAGTTTAAAAAAGTATTTCTAAGGTGTTAAAATGAGATCTGCCCTAGCTTCATTCTGTGTTAGCCTCATAACACTTTCTTCAGTTTGGTGAACTGTGTTTACAGCTTGTGGTCACTTTCTAGTACTTAGACACTCTAATCCAAGTCAGCTTCAACTGTCACTGTCATGATGTTTTCAGATGTTTTTCTAGAAATGGTTTTTATGTGTTAACTTTGTTCAAATATTCAGCTATCATAACAAGATTCTTTTTCATATTGTTGTTTTGCTGCTTGCTTTATCTACAATGAGCTGTGTTACCAAAGTAAATATAAGTAAATGTTTTGACTTACTTGGAATTTCTGTATTCTAGGAAGAATTCTCCTCATTATTTTTTTCTTCAGGAGTGTATGTTTATATTGTAGTTGGGGGTTCTTAAAGAGCGCAGAAGCTAGAGGAAACTTCAAGTCTGTCTCCTCCCATATTACACTGTGTATGTTGAGCTCCTGTCTTTTGTAACTTCCCAGCTGGTTTAAAAGCTTTGTGTATGATCTTGAAGCTGAACTTCTTCACCACCTGAAGTGATTTGATGCTGGGATTGTTGTTATAATGCGTGTATTTGAGGCTGAATAATAGCTCAGTCTGATGGGGGAGTTTTCATAGTATTCTATTAAAATGGAGAAGTTGGACTGTCAGTGTTCTAAATATGAATGTCCTGTCCTCAAAAACTAAAATTTGAAACTGTCCAATAATGTCTATTTTTTGTAATGTTAGACTTTCCACCAAAGGAGATGATGTCTATAAAACGTGTGAAAGCATTGATAAGAAAATACCTTGCTTGCAGATCAGTTTGTTTCAATGGGTATCTAACTCCCTAATGCATTCTTAATTTCAAAATGGTACTTAAATTTAACTGCAGTTTTGTACTGTCAGAAGTTGACTTCTTGTTAGACTGTGTTGCCCACTTTTCAATAAACATGTTGAATTACATATTATAAGCCAAATTTTCCAGCTATTCTTGAGGTAAAACTGTACTGGGGTCCATACTGTGATGAGGGCTGTATGATTCATCCTATCTTGTATAATTACAACACAGTAGATTGATAAAAGTACTGTACACTGTAAAACTGGTATTAGAACTATTAATTAAAACATGTTCTCTCTAATGGAGTATTCTGCACTTCATTGAAATCATTTGGATGCGTCTTTTATGTAGAGGTGCTATTTGGATTGATGGATGTGACTGAGGGCAAACTGTAAGATGTTAACAAAGCCATGTGTACAAGGCCTGTGTCTCTTGAATTTTATAAACAAGTGCTGAATGCTTACTCCTTGTGTTAAGAAGTATAAGTCATTTATATTTAATATAAACAGCTAAGATGTAATTTATTTTAATGATTTTGTTTATGATAAGAAATCTTAACTTTGGAAATTATTTCTGTAGTAGGGAAAATGTAAAACCTTTCCATTTTTAATCATTGTGAAATAAATTTCGATCAGCATTTGGGCAAGTATTAAAGACTTTTTCAATGCTTACCTGAAGGAAGTTGAGCTTTTACATGCTGTGAAACAGGCACGCTGGAGGCTCCTTGCAAATATATTGCATGGTAATATATGCATACAGAAGAACAATGATTTGTAGTTAGTGGAAAGAAATGAAAATCACTTACCAAGTTATGTTTTGCTACTTTGTTGAAAGAATCCTAAGTATGATTGGAAGGTGGTTTTCATATTCTGGGTTAATTTTATTTTAACTTGTTTTCTTGGAATTTGCAATAACTTTGAAAGATAGAAGAAATTAAGGTATTTTCCAGCAGAGTTATTCTAGGGCGCTGAAGAGCCAAAGTCTTCTCTGTATTGCTACACCTTTCTCTGGGGGTTTTGTGTTGTTGGAAAGGCTTTGAAGTTGATTAAGGTTTGGCATACACACCACTTAACAGATTTGTTAAAGAAACAATTTTCAGGTCGGGGTTACCTGTGCTATTTAATTTAATACTTGAGGGTGAACAGTGCTATACATAATGCAGGGCACTCTAGAGAAAATGTGGGATTATCTGGGAAGAGAGGGAGTGGGGTGTGCATGTGGTAAGGGCAGACTTCCCCCCTCAAGCAGCTTAAAGCAACTAAAAGGCCGCTTGGCTCCACAGGCTGCAGTGTCTAAAGTCAGCGTGGAGTACAGCGAGGAATTCCATGAATGTGTGGGAATGCATGATAGATGAAGTGCTCTATGTTAAGATGTTGTGGCACATCAAGAGTCTAAGAATAGCTAGTAACAATAAAGATGCAATATTACACAGGGTAGTCTGCCAGTTTATATTTCATGAAAAACATTTTGAGTGATGCTCAGTTTCTATTTACTTTCAGCCCTGGCATCCCTGATAAGGTAATTGTGAGGAGAAACATTGCCTGAAACTAGCATAGTAAAAAACCCCCAAGCAACACAATGTAATATTGTATTAAACTTTATCAGATATAATATGAGAACAGTGGTGTAAGTGAAGAACATGACTCAAGAAGTTTTCAGAATGTCTGTTGGTTAAATTGCAAATGTGGTTCTTTGAAGATTAATAGCTGTAGTACAGATTCCTCCTTCCTGCCCCCCCACCTCCTTTTTCTTCCTTTTCATCGCTTGCCACTCTCATTTTACCACCATTTGCTTTTGGGATAACAGGTTTTATTAATTCTCTTTGAGTTGAATGAGTGCCTTTCATATAGCTGATTAAAGTTGATTTAAACAAAGTACTTGTATAATTTAATGGACATCCACAAAGTGAACCAGTAGATAATGTTTTTCTTTTAGGACCAATTGCTAGAAAAGAGCAACCCATTGCATCCTTTTTTATCTGCAAAACTTAAAAGTTTCCAGCTGGTTTGCTGAGGTGTAGTGAACTTGCTTCAGGCATCTAAGTGGGAGGTTTAGCTTGTGTGGAGAAACTAGACTTCCCTTGTTTAGGGTTTGTTTTAAGGAGCTACTTCTACTTCTCTGTATTAGCAGATGGAGTCTGAATGTTCCTTGGTTGTGAATACAACCGAACTCTTAAAGTAGTTTGTGCTTGAAATAATTTGCTCCTCTGCAAAGGTTGGGGACCACTTGGCTGATTCAGCCCTGTTGAGATTCTGTTTTGGAAGATCTAAGATGTTGCACTCACGGCTCAAATAAAGAGTTAATAGCCATAACGTGACTCCATAAAACCTTTTGTAATGCTGTGAATGTTATATTTTGCACAGTTGTGTTAATACCTGATTAGAGGAGCTTTTTCCATACAGAATATCATTCCTGAAAATGTAGGCTTTAAAGTGCCTTGATAGCAGTTCAGAGATCCTTTACTACAAATTCTGTTGTAGTAAAACGTGCTACTGTTGCCCCTCATGGCCCAAATTTCTGAAGGTGCTGTCTCATGTCAAATGAGACTAGTCAGTAAAAATCATTATTTCATACATGCACCCTTTTAGGAGAGTCATCTCTACCTGCTAAGTCTTAGTATTGTAGAAGGTCCCATGGTCCAGCAAATGACAGGCTCTTGGGAGTTGGATACAGGCTTTCTACATGAGCAGGTGTGCAATACCCTTTAGAAAATGTTGCAAAGGAATGGTGAGGATGTGCCATAACAGGTAAGTGCAGGGCAACAAACAGTGTGTTATTTCTTCTTTCTAATGGGTTAATTTAGGAGAAAGATGCTAAACAGAAAGGAAAAGGTCAGGTAGGTCACTTTTCCCTGTTCTACTCTTCCTTGGACTTGCAGTGACGTGTTCTAGAAGAGATTGGTGCTGTACAAAGCTGCTTGATTTAGAACCAGCTAAAAGAGAGCAACTATGTGGAGTGCTGTGTGTTTCTTTTCAATAAAGACTTGCTGTCCCAAGGTTGATAGAGCAGCTGATGTAAAGAATCTGGTTTGCACTGGTTCAGTTAATTGATACCATTCTGGTATTGTAGCATACAATATCAATAATGTATTATGTTTTCTTTTAATGCATCTACTCGCAAAAAAAAAAAAAGGATAAGGATTGTTCTTTGAATTCCCTACTGAAATATTTCTCTGATGCTACTTTTTAAAGATTATATGTTAAATAAGTGTAGTGTGCTTTGCCTTTTATAAGGGTTGTGATGGGATTTAATTTACGGTTGTCAGTTTCTCACCTGATACATTTTGGATGCTAATAGATTTCATCTGCATTTTGAACTCTTTCCATGCATTTCCAATGAAGTCGGTGTTGAATTGTATTTTTAAAAGAAATTCTAGAAAAGTCTGGGTGACTATTCCAGAGCTTAAATACCTTTAAACTAACCAAACTGACTGATTCGAGATTTCTAGTTTTGTGATTGTGTTGTCCCTGACCTAACTTGCACCTACTGTAGAACCTGTACAAGCTTGTTAATCCTGTAGTGTAGCAATAGCTCTGAGCTGCCATCACCCAGTGCGTCGCTCTTATCATTGATGTGATTGTGGGCAAAAATGATGCTAAACTTCATTTGAGGTTAGCATCAGGTTAAATTCTGGTGTTTGATTATTACAGGTATTAGGTAACTAAATCTAGATAAAATGAAATTAAACCTGAACTGGCACGATCCCTTAAATATTGTGACAAGCAGCAGCATTTTATTTTTGTCTCCCCAAAAATCTGCTCCTGAATGAAAAGGTATTATTTTCCTTAAAAAATAATTTCTTTGTTCTTGTGGGGTTTTTTTGCCCCCTGTTGGGCAGAATAAATAAAAAAGCTGCAGACAAGGTTTCTGTATGCTTGTCCAGTTCATAGCCCAGATCTAACCTGGGGGAAGATCCTGTATAGGTCCCAAATAATTTTAATTGCTTCTAATATGTCTGTTTCTCTGCAGGCCTTACAGCTGACAATTGTGTGCATTGAGCAGGGTGTAGCAGTGCCCAAAACCCACCTGTCTTTATTTGGCTTCAAAACACAGGACAGTCTTGCGGCCCAATGCATTACAGACAAGTGTATTGACACTTCTTGCATGATGGCTTCCTTGAGTGTTGTTCAAGGAAAGGCCTGCCTTGCCTATTCTCCAAAAGGTACATATTTTGCAGTCCTCAGTTCACAACTGGGGCATCCACAGCATTCGACTGCTTCCTAATAATGCATTTATTAGTATAAGCACCCTCCTGGATCTCAGGAAGGAATAATGTTTCTGTAACCTTCAGATGTGCCTACTGTTTTTGTGAAGTAGACACTCCTGTTTATGGCAAAAATGGTTTCACGATGCTGTTCTCGACTAAAACTCGCAGTAACGTGGCATCTAGCTCAGTTGATAAACAGAATTCCATTAGTAATGATGTGTAAATGTCAATCTTTAGAAATGTGATATGTCCCATTGGAACACACAAGATTTAGACTAGATCTAAGAAGCACGGTAGCACCTCGCAGTGTGATGCTTGGCCAATGCCAAAGTTTGTCTCCTGCTCTGTTGTACTGACTCGGAACTTGTATCTTCCAAACTGACTCTGAAGTTGCGATTTGAAACCCTCATTCCATTTAATATAAAAGTAACCCTTAGGCTTCTTAAAAAAAAACCAAAAAAACCCCCGAAACCTCGAAACGTTTATATATATATATAAACCTTTTCTGTTAGAGGGGAGAGGGGCTTTTCCCCATCCCTTTGACGCTAATAAAAATCAAGTTCATTATTTTCATGTTCTGAGCCTCCTGCCAGCCGAAGAAAAGCTCGGTCGAAGGAAGGGGATTCCCGGCGACGTAGTTCGCGCTGTGTTAGCGCGGTACAAACAGGGGCAGCGTTAGCAGCACTGCTGAGAGAGGGAGAGGGTAAGAGGTTCACAGAATCGCAGAAGATCTGACTTAGAAGGGATCCACAAGGATCATGGAGTCCAACTCCTGGCCCCGCACCGAGCACCCCAAGAATCACACCATGGGACTGACGACCGTTGTCCATACGCTTCTTGCACTCGCTCAGACTTGGTGCAGTGCCCAGCGAAGGTTGTCAGAAGTCATACACCTGACTGTACTTTTGCTGGGTTTGGGGCTTTTTCGGGGGGAGCGCGCTGCCAGAACGGCCGCAGCCCCGCCCCTGCTCTCGGCGTGCGGCAGCGCTGCCTGGCTCCCGCGGCCGGCGCTCGACGCGCGCTGCCTGGCGCCGCCCGGGCCGCCGCCGCCATGGCCACGGAGGACGAGATCATCCGCATCGCCAAGAAGATGGACAAGATGGTGCAGAAGAAGAACGCGGTGAGCGCCGGGACGGGACGGGGCGGGAGGCGGATCGGCGGCGGTGCCGCGGGCCCCGGCCGGCCCTGCGCTCCCTCCTTCCAGCGGGCGCGGGGCCTGTCCCTTCCCGCCGCCGCGTTTCTCCGCTCTGCCCGGCGGCCTCGGCGCTTCCCTCGCCGCCCCGCGGGGCTGCGGCGCCTCCCCCTGCCCCGCCGCCAGAGCAGGGGGGCCGGCAGCCGGGTCTGCTCCCCGGCGGAGCGGCCCCGCCGCCCCCGCTCTAGAGCATTCGGCCGAGAGGAGGTTCCCGCCCGGACACCGGCCCTGGCTGGGAGCGGCTGCGCGCTCCGCTTCCTGCTCGCTGGAACCGCGGCGTTGGCCTTGCTCGGGGCTGTGGGGGAAAGCCTGCCCCCGAGGAGAGTGCCTGCGGAGATGGTCCCCTGTGCATGGGGCGTTGTCGCTTCTAGGCCTGAAAGCTAGAGTTTTAGGTGGGATGTAAAAACTAAGATATGAGTGAAGAGCCCAAACCCAGCTGCGGCAGGGCCAGAGTTGAGTGGGTAAACTTCACGAACAGATGGGGAATGTGAGCCTTTTTTCCTTCTTTTTTTTTTTTTTTTTTTTCTTTACCTGCAACATTTTTAATTGTGTTTATTAATCTGGAGAATAAATTGTGTCTCAGTTAGGTAGGATTCAGTTAGCTTAGCTCAAGTGTTCTTGTCGTGTATGCCCTTCATACAGAGCTCAGATAACATATGGTGTTTATATGATGCCTACAAACACATCAAAGTAAGTAAAATCAGAATGTAGAGCAACAGCCAGATAACTGATCATGGTTATGCATAAAACAGCATGCAAGTAAATTGTGAACTCTGTTTAGTACTTCTTTATCAGGTGGGCACATTGCTATTCTCTGGAAATTTGTGCTTGCATTTGTGATTGTTCTTCCTGCAAGGTACTATTATATACATAAAGTTGAGGGTTTTTTTCTATATGTTATGATGGTACATTAACAGTGATAGTTCAGAACGCAGCACTATGGAATTCCACTTCATAGATAAAGTATTTTTGTTATTGCTTATCACTGGGCAGTATAAAGAGCATTATTAATAATATTTACATATTTCTAGAAATACTGATTTTATTAAACCAATGAAATTTGTTTAGTTCAGAATACAAACAAATTCATTGCAAGTACACACAAGCCATGCTTCAGTTCTTGAGGTTTGAACTCTCGAATGATACTTGTGGCAGCAGGAACCTCGTCTGGAGGAAAGAGTTTTATGACCAGCATTCCTTAATTCCATATTTTTTGTCTTTGTTTTTATTTCTGTTCTCTGTGCTTTTAAGCACAAAAGCATTTGGTTTCTCACTTTCTCTAAAACTGAAGTAGGCTCTTTCCTACAAGGTGTTGAAAGGGTGAAAACTTACTGATTGAAATGCTTAAATATTATGGTCATGGGAATGACAAAGGGCAGCCAGCTCAGTTTTAAAAAGAATGACAGCTCTCAGATAATATGAGAACGACTGTTGATCCTGGGGAGTAGCAATATCAGGGATGCTGCAGGTGACCACAGGGTATTTCTCTGTGATCTGAGAGGCTTAGAAGTTTGGATAAAATTCCTAACAGCAGGTGAGAACATGTATTCACACTCTAGCATGTATAACCTAATTAACTTTCAGAGCTCTGGGGAGCAGTGACTTCTTTGGGGTCAGCATAGGTCTGGTGGCTGAGCACAGCAGGCACAGCTGGGCCAGGCTGTGCCTGGCTGGAGCCAGTGCTGGACCTTCATTTTCACCTCCATCCGAGGAGTGAGAGCATGGGACCACCAGAGGCAGTTGGGCTTTTGCGCTGTGTTGAAACAGAGCTCCTTCACTCCAGCTCCTTACTACACACAAGTGGCTCTGTTGTTGGTTTGATGTCTTCTCAATGAGCTGCCACTGTGGCCAAGAGTGGAAGTCTGACAGTTTGTCCAAGGCACATGTGTGTAGCATGATAAAAACTCTTACCTGTATCAAAGGAGAGGAGGTACAATGGTATTTAAACCAGGAGATGTCTCTGTGTTTTTCTTACTAGTCTTTGTTGTTTACAAGATATTTCTTTAATTGCACAAAGTGATTTCCTACCCAAGTCTGCTCTGCAGTTAAAATGCTAACTTTAGCAAAATTATTAAGGCAGTCTCTATGAAGAGGTACTTTATTGTCTCACAAAGATGAAGAAGAATTAGAAATGCATTCTTACACAAGTACCCACTGAATAATGATGCTCTTGACAACCTCTTGTGTTCCTTTCTCCATTTTTACTCATCAAGAACAGGTACTTGGTCTGTGTCTTTGAATGAGAATGATTTGATGAAACGCATCAATAATAAAGGAAAAAAAAGCTTTGATACTTGCTCACTCTGAAGCTGTCAAGAGTCAAATGACAAGAAATGTTTCATCTCTCATACAAAAGGCGACTCTGGCTTGTGGCAAAGCACTCTGTGGTGTTTCTTTTGATGAGTTGAAAGGGCAGGCCATGCAGACACTCTTTCTGAGTCAGTCTCTTGGTGATTTGCTTTGACTAAGGATTTAATTGTAGCTGTGCAAATTTTGTAACTATTTTAGTGAAATGATATATGCGGTTCTTCTGTTTTGAAGGAGGAAATAATATGATTTAGTATTTCATGCACTGTGGGAGACATATTTCTGCTGTTGCTTCAAACTAAAATAGGTATTACTTCTCCTTCAGAACTGTGAGTGGATTAAAACCTGTAGTGCCTTCCTTTGAGCTTTTGTAGTAAGCACACCTTACTTTCATTAAGCTGCTGTAATGAGTAGGTATGAAAACTAAGGCTGCACCCATGGATTAAAAAAATCAAGAATGCCTGAGTAAGTTTAGAGAAGAAAATAAAATTATCTGTGTTATTAAATCTATAGTCCTTTAAGTAGAACAGAATTATATCTGGATAGCTCTGCTGTCTTCAAAAATGTACTCCATTTTCTACTGCCTGAAGCACAGCTTTAAAATACGACTGTAGAATACCATTCTGTGGTGTTGTGATCTGACCAACAGAAAGAAGCTGAGAGGAGTAATCTACTGAATCTGTATGAAGCTGACTTCTGCTAATTTAAGTGACAAGGTAAATTGGAAGCCAACCAGCCTAGGAGAATGGGGCATTGCCTTTCATTTTGTATAAAATTATAGAAATGCCTTTAAAAGATTTCTAACAGTAGTCTTAATGGTTGGGGGTGTTTTTTGAGCACAGAAGTCTTCCATTAAGAATAAAAGTAATTACAGGTTGTACTGTGCAACTTCCACACTGATTTTGAGATACAGAGAGCATTTGACTTTATGCTAAGAAAAGTGGTTATGAAAAACTGTTTAGTTGGTATGAGTTTAAAACCAATTTAAATTTAATTTTAAAGCATCTAATTCTAGGTACACACTATAATTGATTAGAGAAGTATGAAGGCTTAGAAAGGATTAGTGCATTATAAATTTTGGTAATTTGTACAGAAACCAGCGCAAAATCTAGATAACATCTGTTAACCTGTTGTTTTTTGGTTAGGTTTGGTTTGGTTTTTTTTTTTCGTTTTTGTTTGTTTCTTTGTTTTGTTTATTTTGGGTTTTGTTTTGTTTGTGGGGAGGTTTTTTGGTTGTTTTTAAAATTTTTTTTTCTTTCTGTTATATTTTTTTTTTAATTGTTGCATGGTCCGTTAACCTATGTATCAAGTTACTAGTATTGGAAAACATTTACTTCTGGAATAATAAATTTGTTTTCACATGTACGGTTGAGAAGGGATATAACAGGCAAAGGAATTTTGACTAGACTGTATTTCTAAGATGAGATGAAGGGAGTGCTACTTTGCATTACAGTATTATTTTTGTGTTGAATTTGCAGACTACAGTAAGCTGTGTTTATTTTGAAATTACATGCTGTGTACAGTTTGCTAATAACTTAATTGGTGTGGAGGTAAGTCTTATCAGATTATATTTTTAAAAATGGCACATTGGCTTCTGTCATTAGTTTTGTTTTGGCTAAGAAAATTTTCTTGAATTTGATTTTGTTTTGTAGCAGTGAAGATAATTAACTTGCTTTATTTGGATCTGTGTTTGCACAGAAGAAACCACATTTATGGCTGTTGAGAGAAAAATATGGTTTAGTATGCCAACTCAATTTAGCACCTGAAAACATTGTGACATTTCTCAGTCTTGCATCATTCCTGCTAAAATTGTGTGGTTAAGACTGGAGAAGTTTTATATATCATGAATAAAAGTTAAATGAGGCTTTTGCTATCATGGCAAAATAGTAAAACTTTAGCTTTATATATTAATTGAATTTGTGTAAGGTGGGATTTGGTGAAATGTTTGGGTTTGGAGGCTTCTTTGAGTCAGAAGTGTTTGAAAAACAAAGGTTGTAGCAAACATTTGAAGGTGTCCAGAGCTGAGGGTTTTTGGATGTGACTCCAAAGTTCCACTTTCATTTTTCTCAACCTCCTGGTGGTTATTTTATCTTTAGTGGTTAAATTGTAAGACTGCAGATGTCGCAGAATATTTGAAGTTTCCTTGCAACAGGTGTCATATTAGAAGTTAATTAGGGAGAATTTGAAAAGCAAGCAAAATGCAAAATAAAATAGGATGAGTTGAGAGGTAAGGAAAGAAAAAGGAATCAAATTCCACAGATATGCAAGATGGAAATTTTGTGGGATTTATTTCCAAACCTCATGAATTTAAAAAAAAAAAAAAAAAAAAAGAAAATAAAAAGGCGGGAAGGTAATGAACTGAGCCTGAATAGAATGGCCTCTTGGATGCACAGGCAGTTGTTGCCTCCCTTCTGTTCATAGCTTCCAGGTTCAGCACCATGTGCACTTGGATAACGGCCAGATCATCTCAGCCTTTTGGGGATTTATGTAGTCTTACAGCCCACGTGCACAGTCAGAAGTGGCTGGTGCAGAGCTTTGCTGAAGTAGAGTTGGTAAATCATCAAGGTTGGAGAGGTTAAAGAGAATTACACAGCTCACATGTATGAAAACTTTTAAGTAAGGCCTACATTGCTAAAGAATGAGTTGTTAGAGTAGCTGGGTATAGACTTTGTTAATGCCTAATAGTACAGTCTCTGAACTTGACTCATCTATCTAGAAAGCTGCTAACACAGAATTAGTTAGTACCTTTCCTAACAGTCCTAGCAGGGGAAAAAGAAAAACCCATGATGTGTGGCTTTACCACATCACCACAAATACAGTTAAGAATGATGTCTATGTATGTTTTATATATATGTGTGCGTCATTGATGCAATGACTGCGGAGCTTCTCAGCTCCAAGTTCTTGTCCTAAAACTGTTGTGCTTGGTCTGAACTGAAAATTGTTGCTGTTTTCTGGATTGTTTCTGATGCTGTTAAGTGAAGTACCCTTGAAGATATGTGTTGGTTAAGTAGTATTTGACAGAACACTTTGACTGTCATTTGAGTTACATGGGGTAAAACTTCCCTAGTCTTTGAGTGAATACTTTGATTTCCAAGTTAAGGCCTGTAAATGCTTAGAGATTGTGAAGTGGAACATTCCTTGATCTAGTTCTGTGGGTAAATTGAGAACTGATGGTTTGAACCCAGTGTGTGACACTGAAGGCAGATAAGATTATGTTGTTGATATTATATTTGAAATTCCTGATTGCTACTAAGTTGACTTTTTTATTTTCTTTCTTTCTTTTAGGCTGGAGCTCTTGATTTGTTGAAGGAGCTTAAGAATATTCCCATGACCCTTGAGTTGTTACAGGTATGATTTTCTTACTGTTGTTATGTTGCAAATGTTAGCTCCATAATGATGAAGGTGGAGCCAGCAGATGTGAAAGAAGGTTGCACTATTAAAGTAGATTTGTAGGTTGAAAGTCCTTGGAAGCATTGTTTTTGTTATATGGCAGTCTAGTCTCACTTGAAGTGAGTGCCTGATTTAGGGCACTTAAGTATTTTCTTCCAGTTGCAAACTCTTAAAGCTTATCTTTCTGATTGAGAGTAGTGAATTTTGTCATGGACAGAGGAGAAGAGCTGCTTACAAATTTACTGTACATAGAATCTTACATTTTTACTCTAACACAAATGTGTGTTTCCTTCCTCCTGAAGGAAAATGCACCTGACTACAGCTGATGCCATTTTTTTTAATGAAGTTAGTTCCGGTTTTGCATTGTAAGTGAGGAGAAACATAGTTGATGCCTTTTAGGCAAGTTGTATTTGACACACACTCTGCATGTCCTCTCCCCCCACACTGAGTAGGGTATTTCTTAAGATAATTATACTCCACTTTTACTCTCCTGGGCTGGAGTGATGGAGTGGTACAGTCTTTCCCAGTTGCATGGATACTCACACTAATGTTGCTTAGATTTGCATCTCTAACAATATTTCCTATATTATTTGTAAATTCTTTCAAAAATTAAACTTGGTCAATTTTCCTTACATGTCAAGTTTCAGAGCTTGTCATGTAATTGATCAGTGAGCCACTCTTGTTCCAAAGTAACCAGATATTCCCTATCCATGAAAATTTTCAAATGGCAGAGTTAAATCTGAGACCTGAGTTGCTGTGGTAGCCACTTAAATTGGAGAAGACTGAAAAGTAACTTTTCTAAGGGGCATTAATGGTCACAGATAAAGAATTACCTATAAAGTTCAAATCTTAAAAGTGTCAGAAGCAATGACATTCTTGATTCATGCATCCTATATATTTGCAGAATGTACTTAATAAGTTATTACTAATCCTATTTCTGACAGAAAATAGAAATTTTAAGGTGTCACTTTCATGCATGAATGCTGATACAACTCTGACTTTGTCCTCTATGTATGACCTTCTTCTTTTAAAAGAAAACAAACTCAAAACCCCACAGAAAAAATATCCCCCACAAAACAAGAACAAAACCCAGAAAACCCCTCCGTTAACCTGATTCTGTGGAGTTTCTTTGTGCAGGTCTTAATGCAAATTACATTTTGCACTAAGTGTAATAATGTTCTTTTACCTTTGGAATTAAGAATCTCTCTGCAAGTGCTCTGGAAATTCAAGTACTTTGGGATATTCTTTCATAGGGCATTGACTGTACCTTAATTAGGAAGTTTTTAATAAATATCCATTGCTGTATTCAAAACAGTTCCACTGCATAAGATTGCATTTAGCAACATACTTGGATTCAATTTTACTTTTTTTTTTTCTTGAGAGTTTGATAAATATATAAAGTCTGACATAAACTTTCTTTGTTGGCATCCCAAATTTGCTTAAGCAATGGAGGACTCTGAGCAAGTGTTGAAATGTGAAGTAATCATACGCATTGGTCTGGCAGTGGATCATTAGTGTGCCAATGTCAAGAAAGGTAATGGTCATGAGGAAGTGGAAGCACTATCTTCCTTTACCTAGATCAAGAATTCTGACACATGTGTTTGAATTGATGAAATGCAGGACACAAGTGAACAGCATACTTCCATACCCTTTTTTAAGAAGTTTCGAAAGCTTGCTACATTGAGAAAAGCTTTGCTAGCTCTCTTATTCCTGTGTAATAAGAGAAGCGATGATTTTTCTTGTAACATCACTGCTACTTCAGCCTGAAATGACAAGGTCCTCTGACTAGTTTTACAGGTATGTGGAAGAGGAAGGTGAATATCATAGTCTGGACTCGTGCTGGTGTCTTGTGCCTTTCTTGGCACATTTTTTTTCACAGAAAGCTGAAGTGGTTACAGGCAGTAATACCACTGTGTTAGATCTAATGAGTTTTATGTAAGTAAGTTGATCCGTGCTCAGCTAGGCAGGGAGCCAGTAGGCTTCCTCACACATGATTTATCCCGTGGTCTGACTTGCAAATCTGTTTAGCAGCTTCACAGCATTAAAGGCATCGTGTCCCTCGTGCTAATTGTGGTTAGTGCACAGCCAAACAGTGAGTGAGTCAGGCTTTATTTTAACAAACAGGTTTTACAGGAAATTACACACACATGTGCAGAACTAGGCTGTGATGTGCAGCCCTTGTTAATGATTTCAGGGCAGTTCACTGGCAAGCTGTGGAGACCTGGGAACCCAGAGGTGGTTATTCTTCCGTGGTTGGTTTGGCTCTGCTTTGGTCTGAGTGTTCACCAGTTCTCTATCCTCACACACAGTTTAAAGTTGGTAGCACCTCTGCTTGCTTCAGTGGGTGCTCTTCCTCTCCAGCTATGTTCCTTACATTTTGCATTTGTTCTGGTTTAGAGAAGACTTGCTGCCACCATATGCTCTGCTTTGTGGTCAGTCATAGGTTACTTATGCTCGCTGCTGCTCACACCTACTGAGGGCTGCTGGCCAAAGCTTCAATGCTTCAGGGATGAAAACAGCTGTCTTACACTGTCTTTGACTGTCTTTACTCTGAAAGCAGGTGAAAAATGCTCTAGAATTTAACAAGGGGAAGAATGAAAGTACTGGAATTTTTCACTTAAAAACGGCAATCAGAAGAACAGCTCCCCAGGCAGGAAGACTGAAGAAATTTCAAATACTGCCAGCTGGTTTGTCATTAAAACATAGTCATTTTGAGAATATAACACTGATCTTTTGTGATTATCTGTGTCAGTTAGCAGGCAGATAAATTAGTGGATCACTACTTCCTCTCTTCAGGTAGACCTGATCCAGTGCTCTATAAAAGCAAACAAATGAGTTGTTTTTAGGTACTGCTTTAAGAAAGCTGGCAGTTCAGACAGTTCCCATAAACTGTCTTTCTTGTGTGATTAGAAAAATAAATTTTTCCAACTAGTTTCGTGTTTTCCTTGAGTTTTTGGATTTTACTTAGCTAAATAAGTCCGTGAGTTTGTGCGTTTTCCCTTTGCTGATGAGCATAGGCTGTTGTTATGCCCAGGTATTAATGGAGGGTTGGGTTTTTTGGTAGATACATTCTTCTCATCCAGATGTGGTATTTTATGGATTTTCAAGGGCATGTTATTCTTTATTGTCTGAACATAATTTTGAGATTTAAGTGTTCAAAATATCAGGAGAATTGGCTAGTACCATTAATCTGAGTGAACAGAGTCCGTCTTGGAACACTTTAGTAACAGGTGAGTAACCATCTGTTTTCTTTAATCCAAAATATGTGTTTAGAGCTGATGCTCAGGCCTGAGGTTATTTGATGTGTTTCCTTGGCTAAAATAGCTACGGATTATTTCAGTATGTTTCCAGTATTTAACACATCCATGGTGCCTCAGAAAGTGTTGTTTGGGTTGTAAGAAGTAATTAACAGGAACAAATCATACCCATTTTTAGCAAGCCACAAAGATTTAAATTTTCCTTTAAAGAAGAAGGAAATTTATGATGATCTGTAGCAAAAGTAAGTAGAATAGTTTATATTTAGTGAGTCCTGTAAATGGTAATGCAGCAAAACTAAGCATCCTAAGAACAAAGAATTCAGTCATCAGTCAAAATACAAAATGATAATAAAATCCTTATTTATACTGTTAAATGCTTTTCTCCTCTTGTGAAGCTAAAAGGGTGGAAATATTCTCTTTGTTGCATGAACACATTAGCCATAAATCTTTGAAAACGTTACTGTTGAGCTAAATTTATATCCCCATCTTCTGAGTCTTGAAAGGTGTGGATTGTAACTTACTCCCATATTCACTCTGTAGGTGGCAGTAGGGGCAAAGGCTTAAAGCTTGTCACCGCCTTGGCCTTTTCAGAGATAGGATAGCTCATTTTTAAAAATCGTAAACACAGAGAGTTCTGCTTCTATCTGAAGTCAGAACTCTCTGTGCTAAGGATTCTAAAGAATCTCAGTATCGCCAGAGTTTTTAGATACCTAAAACATGCCTGCTCCCAGCTGGTATTAAAGCTTTTTCCACAGCCACTAAATGGGAATTCTAAGAGTATGATGTCAGTGAAGAAGATAGTGAGCATCGTATAGTGCCGAAGTATAAATACAGTCTTTACCCCTTGTGCCCACCATCACTGCCCACCCATTCCCAAACCATTGTGATGAAGACAAATGGTAATACTGTTGTATTTCTTTCTAAAATGTCCATGTTGTTAAAATAATTTTTATAAAGGCTTGCAGTATTTTGTTCTGATAATCTCAAGAGAAAAGAAAATAAACCCACCAGAAAAGAAAAAAAGACCCTGTAAAAACTTACGTCAAAGTACAAATTTATATGTGTTCATTTGTTAAATTGTCTTTGTGTCACTTGTGATAATGTATATTTCTATTTCTTTTGCAGTCTACCAGAATTGGAATGTCAGTGAATGCAATACGCAAGCAAAGCACAGATGAAGAGGTTACATCTTTAGCAAAATCTCTTATCAAGTCTTGGAAGAAGCTGTTAGGTATGGCAACAGAAACGTCCCTGCTCTTGCATGTTTTAATTCTGTGTAGCCTTGATGCACATCCTTGACATGCCTTGCTTTGGACATATTTGTGCTCTTGTGTGAATGTTGAAACTTTCTACACTGATGTAATTGGTTTTACTCTTTGGCTGTCACTTGGCCATTACTGTGAGAGTATTTTATTGGGGCTGGCAGGCAGTAGGAAATCAGCTGCTCTGATGTGATTCATTTCTGAAGTCTCACTGCATGCAGTTGAGCTGGAGTGACTGTACTGTAGCACCAAGCACTAACAAGCCTCTTCTTGACTATTTTCTTTGTCAAATATAACAAGTACTCTGAAGAACTGCTGCAAAATCTCATGTGAGAGGGTGGAGGCTTTGAAGTTTGGTTATGAAGTGATTTGTGAAGAGAAAAAACCAACAAAAATTATGTTAAAATCTGTTAGCACTTACAGGTAGTGAGAAACAGAGCTGCACTTTCTAAAACCTTCATAATTTTAAACAGCTTACTAATTAGTGTCTTAATACTTTTTGTTTACTTTCCCTTAAAGCAATTAATACACTTAACAAAACCTTTCTGTTAGGGTTTTATTCAGGGGTATTTGGTAATACTTAATATATCTGAAAACGCTTACGTCTCAAACTGTGTCCAGATACATTTGTTCATATACTGTGGTGCACTCTATTTTGTTTCTTTGTATGTAAGTTTAGGTAAACTAAGGTTCTGAAGCTTAAAATTTAAAATAGAAAACAGTTTACATTATGATTTAAATATTTACCATTCTGTCTGGAAAAATGTGCTAAATACCAGGAGAGTGTTAGAGTCCCCTACCATTTAAATTCAGCCTCATTTTTATCAGTTGTGAAGTATTTTATCAGATACTTTATTACTGTCTTGTAAATGATACAGAAAATACTCTGTCTGTAGAAATGGACAGTTTGTGCATTTTAAGAACTTTAAACTTTGATGTTCTAGTAAGAAGCAACAGCCCCTACAGCAAACTTTTTAAAGTTTCCTTAAAGACTTTTAACCTACCTACTAGTAATACTAGTTTTAGTAAATTTATTAAGTTTAGCTAAAATTAGATAACGCTGAACATGCTGATAAAATACCTTTAAATTCATAATGACCTTTACAATAAAAGTAAATGCATATAAAGGATATTAATGTAGGATCTGATCAGAATTAAATGGTAAATAGTAAAAATAATATACTTTTTATTTTTTAACTTAAATGCAGAAGTCCAACTTTATTATATCAGGACATAAATGTGGTAAGATATGTAAGTGGAGAAATTGACTTGCATATTAGCATCAGTTACTCTAAAGACTTCCAAAAGTAGCTGCTGGATTGAGTGATTTAGCTCTCAAGTTATTAGAAGTTATTAGTCTAAGTTCTAAAAACAAAACCCTCTCAATATTTGGTGAGAGTTAATTTTTTATTTCTTGGAAGTTCAAATTTTTAATACTGCAATTTAGCTTAGACAACATAGTAGAGAAGATACTCTCATTTCCAACAGAATTCTCAGCGTTTGGGAGTGTGCTCAGATGCTGCTCTCTTTGGGGAGTGGGAGATCTGCCTGATTATTGCTGTGCTTTGACCAAAGGATTTGCCATTTGTTTGTTGAGATACTAAAAATAATTACCTCATTTTTTTAGCACTTGAGTACCTTAAGTCAGTCAAAATTGTCTTAATATGTTGTTACTTAAAGCTTACTGGTGTTTAAGTGTTCCAGCATTGTAAAACATGGGGAGTGTCCCTCCTCCTGGAGGGTTTTCATGCTGTAGAGGTCTGGGTAAGAATGTGGTTCCTGATGGGCATGGCAGGTCAATCTGGGTGTAGGCTGCTGCTGAAAGGAGCAGTCCTGACTTCCCTCCAGCCCTTTGCTCCCTCCTGTGTTACAACTAGTGCTGGAGTGGCTATCTAGAAGACCAAAGCTGGGAACTGGCCAGTTGGAAAGTAATTGTTTTGTTCATTTCTTCTGGCTTAAATTTCAATTATCATTTTTTGGTCCAGCCTGTTTGTGGTTACTGTTTCCTGCACAGGGATTGTAGCAGTAACAAACAGCTGGGGCAAGTGGACCTTCCCCTTTTGTAGCTTGCTAGTTTCAGATTGTTTTAACACAGCTGGGAGACTCTACCTAAGGTTTCTTGCATGAGGTAAAGTCAAACATGTGAGGAGCTGGAAAGCAAATAAGAAATATTTGGCATTTATCAGAACTGAATTCTTCTTGAGGCAGTGGGTATGTGACCTTCATTCATGTGCTAATTTTTGTTACAGGACAGATATTATTGTGTGTGCATTATTGTGCCAGCTCTAGTATAGTTGTAGTAATGCACTTACAACATAAAATCAAATTATTCCTGAAAATACAGTACTGCTTACATTCAAAACTTAGGTAGTTAAATTTTCATTGGTTGCAATGTAGATCTGATAATAAAGCATAGTAAGGCAAATGTTTTGCCTCTTTTATCACTGCTCAGAAATTCATTAGAATGTAAAGTTTCATAGCTGTGAAAGATAGGGTATAAGTATGGGTGGGAATCTTACAAAGTACTCTTATTCTGTTTTGTCATTAGTTTTGACTTTCTCGGAAGAATACGAAATACCGTATGTTGAGCTGCTTGAGAAATCAGTTTCGATTATGCTGTTTATAGTGCATGTAAAGTGGTATGGAGCAAAGATGGCAGCAGAAGCGGACAGCTGTTAATCGTACCAAGCATTGTACTCAGAGCTCTGAAGTCTTTGTGAGTTATTTTTATAAATGACATTTTGATTTAGGCAAGAATTGTTGACTGTTCAGGCTGCATGTAATGTTTCAGTTCAATGCTATCAGAGTTTAGTTTTTAGGAATGCATGGGAAACATGAGAACAAATCAAAGTGAGTTGTGAAGCACCAGATCTTTGTGGCTTGACTTGAGTCTTGCCAGGTTACCAATGTTTTTTTGGAGGGGTCGGAAGCTGTGCAGCAGAGGGGCTTGTGACCATTGTCTGAAGTGACTCACTGGGTGAGCCACAGTGCAAGGCCCCTTCAGATACTTTCTGAAAGTTAAAGCACACAGCAGAGATGGTCACAATTTGCACAACGAGCTAAATTCAGCTCTCAGAGTAAAATGCTGTTCAGTTATAACATGGGATTTACAAATAATTGTTTTGCCAAGTAGCTGAATATACAGAGTATGCTGTGCAGATAATGAATCTATGCATACTCATTTAGGTTGTCAGGAGTGTTTCTTACATTAGAAAAGTAACAAAAATTCCTTAAGGAATATAACCCTCATAACAAATAATTACTTGCAGAACTGAAGAGTATACAGCGAAAAAGAATGTCCAGACCTCTAAGTAAACTTTCCTCCAGTAACTTTATATACTGAACTAAAAATGCAGAATCACAACACAATATTCTTAACATTAAGTGATAATCTGTTGCTAGTATTGAAAACTAAAAGTGAGGCCACAAACATTTTGAAATTCCTATTTCAAAGAAGGGCATGCCTGAGTAATTTTATTTTAAAAGAATGTTTAAGCGTTAATAACACCAGTCAGGCATCACAGAAGTATTTTACTCAGATTACTTTGCTCACAAAATTCTTCATTATTTTGAATCTGGGTTTTATTCTCCTGGAGCAAGCAGGTACAGTCAGTCTAGGACTATCTTACAGGTACGTTAATGCTGTCACAGGGTGAAGTTGTTCAAGGATATCTCAAAACCTACTGGCTTTGCTCAAAAAAAGAAGTGTTCCTGGCAAAACAAGTTCTTAAATTAGAGTCTAATAGCGTTCAAAAATACTATTTACTATTGATAAGAAAAGTACATGTCTTGATAAGACGTCAAGCAGAATCAAGTGCAAAACCAATTTCAGTAGTTTCATTTTCATATCAAATATGAGCTGTGGAAATCACCTCCTGTCAAGTGTATATTTGGAACTGTTCATGTACTGTTAGTAGGTCTATAATTTGTTAAGCTAATCAGTGGAGAGAGAACACATGATAAATTATACCATGTAAGAGAAAAACATATATAGTGAATAAGTCCTTGTGTCATGGTCTTTTGTCACTGATGATAAAAAAAACCTTTAAAAATAGTAAACAGTTCATAATTCTGTTGTTTATTTAGGGATTTTTAGATATTCCTCCTCCCAGTGCTGCTACTGGAAAGAAACTTTACTGATCTTACCTTCATGCCTTACTACATCTTGTAGAGGAATTGCTGACAAGTGTAGTTGCTTGTGCATCTCAAGATTATTTGGTCAAAGTCAGGAAAATGGAGCCTAAATAATTATTAAATATTAAGGTTGTTGTTAAATTAGTAACTATGTCATTTGATACCTGTTGTCTTATCTCTTTCTTTTAACTTTTTTAAGCTGAATACTCAGAAAACTTTCCAGGTTCTGGTGGTGATTCATGAGTAGGTAACACATGATATCCTGCTAAATTAAATTTTCATATGATTCCAGGTAATAACTAGTCACCTCTCATTACCGTTTCTGAAAAAAAATTTATTTTAAAATTTTCTTAATTTAAAATTAGATTTATAGATTAATAACATTACATCTTTATATCTTCTAATTTTTTTCTTGTTACTAGCAAGTTGTTGCTACAAGCAATGTCTAGTGTTGTCTTGTAACCTAGTTAGAAAAATCTAGGAGAAAGCTGTTAATGGCTTCTAACATTCAGATTAGTTATGTTACCTGGCTGTATACATTAAAATTTTTGATTAGATAACTAAGTTAGATACAGTTAGATACTGTTATATCATGTTTGACCCTGGAGAGTTTTCACTGGAGAAGCTTCAAGTATCTTTCAAATTAATTGCAAGTTCCAGGTAGAAACTGCAGTGCAGTTGTTAAACTTTGAATGTCTTACTGCAATGGCTAATAGTCTATTCTTGTTACTAGCATATTCTTTGTATTTTAAAGAAGAAGTCTTAATATGAATTAGCTTCTCTTATTAAAAAACCAAAACTTTGAGATTTTATTTTATGGTCTCCTGAAGATGCAGTAGCTAAAACTGTGAAGTTACAGTTTTCAATCCTAAAACTGGTGACAATTTCCATTTGTTTCTGAAGAAAAAATCGGTAAGTTTGAATAGCTGTATGGAGTTGAAAAAGGAACTGCACAACTTGTAATTTATATTATATAAATATTTATAATGTTCTGTAGACTTCCTGAGGTGAATCACATTGGAATTTTTAAAGACATTTCACAGAAGGGCCATTTTTTTTCCACCTTATTTTGTTAGAATTTCTGTGGTCGTTCATAGTTCCCATTAGATGTCATTCTTCCTTTCTATTAGAGTCTGGCCATTGAATGTAAAATAAGGTAATTAGTAGGGACTTTTAATTTGTCAAGGATAATTTTTCTTTCCCCGGAGGATAGGTGAAATGCTGTCTAGCAGGCTGTTAATTGCACTCTGTTCTTTTGTCAATACCGTATTTCAATATAACAAGTTATCTTTATTAATGTTTGAGTCTAAAGATGGAAAGCACCTCTTCTAGTGCTTTCCAATTTATGATCCATAAAAGCAACTTAAACACTCAGGATGCTATTAACTTTATTTTCAGCTTTCTGAAACTAGATTAAGCAAAAACATCTATAAACTCTTAAGTGATTAAAGAAACTATAGTTTTGAAGACATACTTGCTGAAGATGTCCAGTCTCAGCTGCTCAAGTCTGACCTTGGTTTGAGACATCCTTGCATGGACTGGTCTGCAGCTATAGGAGGAGCTGTGCTTTTACCTCTGTGCCTTGTGTATGCCCTGTCCTTCATAAGGGAAAGAATCCACTGGGGTATTGGCAGGTGTTCTCAGGTGCCTGCCCTTGGAGAAGTGGTGCTGGGCTGAATGGAAGTGTTTGATAAAAGAAAACTGGGTGCCAGCTATAACCACTGTGGTGTATATGGTGCAAAATAAGCAGGAGATACATAGGTCAGACCTGAATTTGAAAACATGTGTGCCAGAAAAATGTGTAGGTAAATGGGCTGAAGCAGAGCTCCTGCTTTGCAGGACTTGAGCTGTACCCCAAGATACCTGTTTGATCTACTGGTTTGTCTTAAAGCCTCTGACAAAAATGATCATGTACTTAAAACACTGGGAAGGTAAAAGAGATTGCATGCATATTTAGAACATCTTTAAAGATTATATCATGTAATCAGTTGTTGCCATAGAGAGAGTGAGTATGCATGTTAAAAATGGGAGTTGTTTTCTTTCTCTTAGTGCACTTCAGTTGTCATAGCAAAGAACTTGTGTGATCCATTCAGTTTATAGGCTTGTTTGCTTTCTTAGTGAAATTACTTTTTATAATCAAAAGTTGTTAAATTGCTATCTTTGTTAGGAATATTTTTGAATAACATCTTCAGCTTATTGAAGACAATCAGCCTAAATGCATCATCTGTGTTTAATTATCTTTTTTACCTTAAATGAAGAAATTTTTCAAGGATTTAATACAACATTGCAACAATAAGTGAGCCCTTGAAGGCTGGGGGAGTAATCTGGAGAATTATCTTTTTGTGCTTTTCTGGTTCCTATACTATTTTGTGTGCATCTCTTTATAGATACAGCTGGAGACAGAATAGTAGATGGGTGCTTAGTCTGATCCAGTACTGGTGTCTCTGCTAAGATTTTTTAATAAAGTGATATTTGATTGGATAAATTCCTTAACTCACAGGTTAAGGAAAGTATCAAAATCATGTTCAGTTTATTGTTCCTATAAAGAGAAAGCCAGTACAGTTATTTTCTACTCTATAAAAATAAAATTAAAAAGCTCGAGTTTGAAGAAACCTGAATTTGTCTGTTACATACCACCAAGTTCCTCTGAGAAGCACAGAGATGGGCTTCCTCTGGAATTAAGGATACTTTTAGATATTTCAACAGGGATTTACACGCTTAGTTCAGGACATCTTTGTTGGCAAGACTGAGCCTTAACGGATTTCCCTCCTTTTCTTGTTCTGTTTTTGATTAATTTTAAAGTTTGTAATATATGCTTATTCTGATAATACAGTGTCTACAAATTTAGAAGTTTAATAGCAGCTTTATAAGGACTTGGAAATAGGAATTCACAAAATCTGTCAATCAGTGATGCCAGTCTCACAAGGCTTTCTCTGTAGGCAGTAGAAAGCCAGCCTTTCTAGAGAGCAAATCAAAGCAGGCACTCAATTTAGCCACTCTGAAATCCTCTTTACAATAGAAGGGTGTATCCATTCTTGCTATGCTAGAGTTAAATGTTGTGATTGCTCTTTTCCATAAAGACTTTTGTCTTTATTCTTTATAAAATCATTGTGAAATATAACCTGTATGTTGAATGGCAGATTCAAATATATTTAGACACTGAGACAAATAATTTAAGAGCTATCACAGAAAATACTGTCTGTGTGTCTGGAAAACTCCTTCAAAAATATGAAAATGACTTTCTATTTTGCCTACCATGGTATTTTCACAATATAATTAATAAGAATGGATGTATGTAGTAGGAACTTACATATATAAAGCATGGAAGACAAACTCCAGAGACTTGATGCAATACCTAAGGAGTTACTGCCTACCTAATGCAGGAGTGTTCGAAAAAATAAATCGTAAAAGTCTGTGTTTCTGTCATGTCTTCACTGCCAGTTTAAGCAGATGCTGGACTTGACTTGAAGGATCTGAAATGTTGTCATGTTTTCCATTTCCTGTGTTGGGAGGGTGTTGGGAAGTGGAATGTTATACTGCAAGAGAAGGTCAAAGCAGAGAGTGGGAGCTGATAGCATTTCCAACTGGTTCAGGAGAAATCATGGTATTTTACCACTGCTTTAAATCAGTTACTATTTCTGGGTAGAAGAGAGTTTCTCATGTTTTGTATTTCCAGATGGACCTTCAACTGATAAAGATTCTGAAGAAAAGAAAAAGGAGCCTGCATCTTCCTCACAAAACAGCCCTGAAGCCAGAGAAGAAAGGTGCTTAATTATTAATGGCTGTGCAAATAATCTCAGTCAGTATAAATTAACTTTAAACTATTTGGTCCAAATTTGTCACATTAGAGACAGCTTCCATGTTCTTTTCTGAAAGACAGAGTTGTACGAGAAAGAGTGTGTTATTAGGGAAGTAAACCGTGCTATTGTTGACATAGAAAAAAAAGAAAGACATAGGTCAAGATATGGCCAGACAAGTTTATTGTTTATTCCATCCGTTGGGTCTGTCAAATACTCTGTCCTGTCTCAGTACTAGCACCCAGCTTTGAGAACTGTAAAACAACTTTCAGTCTCTGCTTTGTGGTAATTGCATATGCTTCTTTAGTGTGTTAGCTTTTATGTTTAATAAACATGCTGCACTCTTTTTTGTAAACACAAAATATGTTACCAGAAAAAGAAGTCTACATTAATGTCACTGCAGGAGCTGAAGAACATTTACAAAAGAGTATTTGCAAGCCCACTTCTTCTATACATGTCTGAGTTTAGGGATCTCTTTTCAGCAGCCATTTTAAAATTGAAATTTAACCTCTAACTATATGTCCTGATGGAAGCTGAAAACTTGGTTTACAGTTTGCAAAACTAGGTAAATTGTGGGGGGTTTTTTGTGCCCATGGCACCTCTTCAATACAGTAAGCAGATTGAATGCAAGGCATTCACTGCAGAGTGAATGTTGGTGTGATGTATCGTCACTGTTTTTTAAAGTAAAGTTCCGTGGGAGGAAAAAAAAGATTTCATGTCAATGTAAAGAACTGAGAATTAAGGCTTATGTGCCACATAATGGAATGAAATACCTGCTGTGTCTCTATTGTGTGGAATACCCTGGTGAATAGTCTAAAGATGCTTTAAAATTGTATTGACTCTAAAGCTATAAATAGCTTTAAAAAGGTGGCCTGTGTTCTTATTTTGGAATACCATCAAATGGATATAGCAAAAGACCTGTATTTTGCCCAGAAACAAAGTTCTTTGAAGAAGGGGGAAAAAACATTAATATTGGTTTTCATTTTGCCTTTTTTTAGCAGTTCAAGTAGCAATTCCAGCAGCAGGAAGGAGGAGGGTAGTGCTCCTTCAAATTCTTTCATCCCTTCCTTTCCCCGGGCTCCAAGCACTTCAGACTCTGTACGAGTGAAATGTAGAGAAATGCTCTCTGCAGCTCTCAGAACAGGAGGTGAGCTTTGTAGACTATATTTTCAAGTTTAAATATTTCCTTCTTCTTTCTGTCTTTTCCACTCTACATTTTCTCCTGCCCCGTAGGGTAGAATAAACCCTGTTTGTGTCCATTTGCGTGTGTAGACCCATAAACCAGTTCACCCAAGGTGCCAGTAATGAGTAGCCTTGACAGCATGGGAATGTTTCAAAATGCATCTTCATTGCTGATGATTCAGGACATTTTGTGGCTCAGTTCATCTGATAGCTTGCCAACCGGGGATCTTCTTTTCAGGAAGGCTATTGCCTCTTTAAAGTTTTATTTAAATATTTTTGTAGAGGCTGCTATTTTTTTTTTTGTCTCAGTCTTTTTGACTGAGGGGGTGTGACTATATACAAGACTGCCTTTCTTACACCAGAGGTCCTGGAGACCTTCGGATTTTGAAGCTGCCTTACTGTTGTGATTTATTCTTGATGTTTCATCAAGATACTTGCAATAAGAGAGTCTTGCATTGCTCTTAACTTCGTGCCTTTTGGGTATCTGTAAATTCCTTGACTGTTGCGGGTTTTTTCTTTTTCTCTCTCATGCACACTTGGGTGTCTTTAAAATGACAAATTGAATGATATGCTAGATAAGGAGCAAACTGAAAGCTGCACTTTACAGAATTGCCTGATTTTTTTCTGGTGTGTCCTTCTCTTCTATCAAAATTGTGACCCAGCTCCTGTTTCTCTGTTCTTAGCTTAGTGTAACTTGGCCCAGTGTCAGTAGACTTCGGAATCATCCGTGTTTACTCCCTTCATTCTTTTATTCTTTCTTTTAATTCATATAAATTCAGGTATAGACAATAAGCAAAGCTGACTGAAGACCATGAATTTGTGATCATCTGGATATGTAGTTCACAGACTTCTTTTGGGACCAGACAGTCACATACAGCATCTTAGTATTCATAATTCTATGTAGTCTTAATTTTAGCTAGTTTTCCAAGAACCTTTTTTGCTATGTTGCTTTCGATAGCACATGTAAACTGATGACCCGTGAGTTAAAAAAATAAGGTTATTTTCTTGTTTTATGGCCTTTGGTATGAGATTGAAGGAGGAATGATGTTTGGATTACTCACTGAAGTACACCCATGTTGAAATGAGGAGGCAAGCACTGTATGTAATTTGTTCTTAAGCAGTCTTGGAAAGGCAGATGTCTTTGTGAGGCAGCATTTTGGTCAGAAACAGTAAACAGTTATCTTGAGACATTTTAGTTCAAGTGTTGCATTGTCTTCAAGACTGCTGTGGTCTATTTCTTCTAATTTATGTGTTTCGTGACACATCTCTGTTTTGCATTTTAAAAAATCTAGTAAGACAGTTTGTTACTTAATTACTATGTTTCTAATTAAATCTTTCTTTTCCCTGCATGCAGAATATTTATTTGCTTATTCTTGTATTGTGTGGACTAAAACAATTGATTAAACACAATATAAAATGTTTCCTTTTCATAATAGTCTGTTCTATGCGCAGGCTGTGGAGATGGGAGAGATGCCAAACCTATTGGAATATTCAAAGCTTTCTGTAGTAATGGTTTTTTATTTCTACTTGTGTTTACAACTAGGTGTCAGAACTTTTTTGATTTTTAAAGGTTTTTAACTCTTTTGAACTTCTGTTCTGCTTCCTTTCACTTATTTTTGTTCTTCCAAGTAATAAATTTTGAAAGGATAAGTATGCAGTAAATTAGAATTACCTATACAAAAAGAAAACTCACTGCAGGTGTTTTATAATTTTCTGAGTTTCAGAGTTCTGAAACTATAGGGATCTCAGGGATATAGAACACAGAGTGCCAGGTGCTAGTATTTTATTATTTGTTTTCATCAGATGATTACATTGCTATTGGTGCTGATGAAGAAGAGCTGGGTTCCCAGATTGAAGAAGATATCCTTTGTTGTATATCTGTGTGCTCTACCCAGGAGTGTTTTTAAAAAACGCAGATAATTTTCAAATGAATTAACTATTGAGTGTTTTTATATTTCATGTAAAACAAAAATGGTAAACTGTGTTCGATACATCAGTATCAGTATAAATTTAGTGTTTAAAAAAACAGCCCAACCTAAATGATTTGCCTTAAAATATGTAGGAATGCGTGTAGGTGAGTGCGTGTGGGTTCTTTTCGGCTCAATATGTTTTCCTTGCAGCAGCAATATTATATCTTACTGAAGCATTCTTACATAAAATTCTGGGCTCTTCTATGCTATTTAAAAATCCTTTCTTGTTAACAGTTAACAGGCTTCTTAATCATTTTCTAATGTCTTTATTTGATTTTCTACAAGTTTATTTCTAAGTGAATTCACAGTTTTCAAAAGGGTAGTTCTGGTAGCAGTGTTTGAATGGTTCTGGAACAGAGGTTTGGGCTTCTTTTTTTTAACGAAAAAATTGTGTTAGTGAGCTGTCATTGTTTGAATATTTGGTTCAGAAATGAATTAATTCTCAGAAATGAATTAATTTCAGTTGAGATCCTACTACCCAAAAATTCATATTTCACTGACCATGTACTAAGCTGTGATTAGGATTCAGAAGGTTGTGAATTCTGCTGTGTTGAACAGGAGCTGTTGGTTGGGGTGGGGGGAGGACTTGATGGACAGTGAAGTACATTGGTTTAGAAATTGCCCCCCAAAATGAATCTTTTCTAGTGCTCTGTTTTACTTGTTAATGTGTTACTCTATTTTACTTATCCATGTTTTGTTCCTTAATACAAAGCACCTATTTTTCAAGAATTAAAAAACACTGATATGAAATACAAAAATAGGGTACGAAGTAGGATAGCGAATCTCAAGGATGCAAAGAACCCTAACCTAAGGAAAAATGTATTATGTGGAAACATTCCTCCTGACAAGTTTGCCAAAATGACAGCAGAGGTAAGTAAAGCACAGGTCTTGAACTCTTTCCTTATTGGACTTACATCCTGGCCTGTATTTATTAGCTATAAAAGTAATTTATGTAAGCTGCCCATACTTCCAAAAGACTGTGCCTTTTTTGTAAAGTCAAATGAAAAATTAGATTTTATGGGAGAGAAAAATTAAAGCGTAGTTAAACATCGTTTCAGTTTTGTAGTTCTGCTTCTGTGTGTTGGATTCTTTCCCCTCAGATGAGGTATTAAAGGAGTGTCTTGGAGACTGAAGGAAATTAAAGCTATGGTCAACTAATGAAAATCATGGCTAACTTTATTGCAAAAGAAAGCTGTGGTGGGTTTTTTTGGTTGGTTGTTTTTTTAAATAGAGGCTGGTGAAAGAATGTGTAAAAAAAAGTAAATTGTACCTTCAGTATGTATTTTGATTTTCTTTGTTCTACATATTTATATACATATGCACAAGCATATATTTTGTCCTGTCCAGTGCCCATTCTTTGTTTGATTAAAGTTTTGGATTAAAATGTTAATGACTAAAACCCCCTTAGTGTTAAGATTACTTCTGAAGTGAAACAGCATTGATACAAGATTGGCATTCCACATCTGCATGGGGTGTTGAATAAAACTGTACTGAAAAAAAGGTAACAAATTGGTTTTGCTGTGTACACTTGATTGCTAGACATTGTGGAGATCTTGTGCACTAAAACTATGTTAAATGAAAAAGAAAATGGGTGATTCTGAACTCTTTATAGAAACTAAGTGTGTATGATTTCTGGTTACACATGGTAAATTATTGCTGTACTGTATTTATTGGTACAAATATGGAAGTTGTCAAAATAATGCAAATCTTTTCCTATGATAAATCCTATGTGGGTCAATGAAACAATTATCCTAGGATCTAACCTAGGGAGAGGATCTTTTTTGCATCTCTGGAGGACTTTTAAGTCCTCTACCTTGTCTCTCTTACATTTCTGAACTTCAGAAGTGCATTTGCATAGAAATGTTTCTAGATGTTTGACGTTGTAACTTGTTTTTCCCTGTGTTAAAAAAAAGAACATTTTAAACTTTTTGTAGCTTCTGTGCTGTGAAATATCCCAGCTTAAGTCTTGTAAAATTAAAAATGTGTAGAATTACATTGCCCTTCAACAGAGTTGTTGTTCATGGATTCTAAATAAAAAATTGTATTGGCTCACACAGTGTTAACTTGTTTTAAAGCTAAAACTCTCTAGTAAGCTCTGTCTGCTCTTTGTCCTTTGTAGGAAATGGCAAGTGATGAGCTGAAAGAAATGCGCAAAAATCTGACCAAAGAAGCTATCAGAGAGCACCAGATGGCTAAAACAGGAGGTACCCAAACTGATCTGTTTACATGTGGCAAGTGCAAAAAGAAGAACTGTACATACACCCAGGTGCGTGGTTATTCAGACTCCTTGTTTTCCTTTTCCGAAGCTTAAGTCCTATATATAAAGCTTGTCAGAGAAAAAAAATTGAAATTGCAAAATGAACTTTTAACAAAATGCTGACAAACTTCAAAATGTGAAGATAGCTGGATCTACTTAGTTGTGCTTATGTAAAGCAAGTTTGTTGTATTTATTTGCCAAAAACTTTATGTAGATCCAAGCTGAGTATCAGTACAGACTGAAACTTCAGTTTCTTTGCAATGCTGAATTTTTGCTAATTCTTCTTAATACATCTTATTCATAAAGGTTTTATGTGGAGGAGAGATAATGGTTTTAATGTGTGTAAACTTTGTTCTACAGAGGGACTAAATAGCAGAAAATAATACATATGTATATACACATGCACATTTTTAAATATATTGAATGTACCATTTGACTAACTCTAGACCCTGATCTATAGTCATTCCTACAACTGCAGAAAGGGGGCTTTAATTTGCTTAACAGTGCTTCAGGGAAGGTAATTTTCATCATAGGATCAGCTGCATTTATATTTTCTATTGCTTATCAGATGCTTTAAATAGCAAGCTGTTTTTCAGTCATGAGACTTTTAAGCCTTTGAATCAGTAAAGGTATGTGAAGCTGTACTGAACATTGTAGTTTTAGTGCAGAATCTGTTCCTAGGAATACGTGCACAGCTCCATGCAGAAGTTGGTATTTTAGTGCTACTAAATCTCTCAAAACCTAAGTTTATAATGGCTTTATAGCAAGGCAAAAAGCCCAGTTTCAGTTGATACATAAAGTTAACTTGTAGTTTTACGTGAATTTGTTTCCTTAATGTTAAACTGTGGTTGAAACAGTTACATTGAACACACACTAACAAAAGTTGAAGATACTAATTTTCCTTTTCCACTCTGGCTCTTGCCTTTGCCAAAGGTTCAAACCCGCAGTGCTGATGAACCCATGACAACGTTTGTTGTCTGTAATGAATGTGGAAACAGATGGAAGGTAAGACTGTGTTAGACTGCTCCGCACATTTGATAGCAGGCAGCCAGGCTCTGTGGTTAATTTTGGTTTGCAGTAAATGTGACAAATCACTTTCTGTTGACTTTTAGTTATTTCTTAACCCATTAATGGTATTACATGTTGAGATGGCAAAATTGCTTTAAATTAGAAATGTATTTTTGACTGAAGGTATGAGATCTCTCAAATAGGTTGGTGACAAAGGGGGAGAGAAGTAGGACTTAGTCCTTGCGACATTTAGTTACAATACTGCTTTGCCATATGAAGTGGTGACAAGCTAGTCACAGTGTTTTCTCTTTCTTCACCCAAAGTTCTTTTAACTGGTTTTAATCTCTTCTTTGGTGAGTGTAGTGGGCCTTTTTTAGCCCTTCTGTTACTGTTTTTTCTGGTTTTTGCTATTCTGAAAAGAAGAAGCAATAAAAAAGAGAGATGACTGCTGCTGTATTCCAGTGCCAGGATAAGTGTAGGGCAGTGATAACTTGATTGAATCTTTTTTTTAAGTTCGGGAAATAGGAATGTATAAAGCTTCTGAGAAATACTGGTAGTTCAGTAAAACGGAGAAACGCTAAAACAAGGCTTGTAAAATTTACAGTTTAAGATGTGATTGCATGCAGCAGGAAGCATGATAACCTCATTCTATTATTTTTCTGTGTTAAGAATGCTGCAGCTCTGCAGGGCCATGCCACAGTATACATTAAGAGTGCCACATAAA